>NW_026593947.1:2884523-2956855 GCF_907164565.1 Psammomys obesus
TGTGTGTGTGTGTGTGTGTGTGTGTGTGTGTGTGTGTGTGTGTGTGTCCACACATGTGCACGCACACAGGAGTGTGAGCACATGGACTTCTCTGTGTGGTTTACTTATAGTGCTTGTTTTACCGTAGGGTAGTTTTTGAGATTTATGTTTAATTACGTGAACATGGGTGTGTCGTGTGCACCGCTGGGCTCCCTGCAGCTGGAGGGAGGGACAGCAGGGACACCGAGGCGGGTACTCAGAGCAGATCCTTTCGGCAGCAGGGGCCAGGCCGTCTCTCCAGCCCCTCTGTAGGAGTTTCCGGTTTAAATTTTACATCTTTCATTTCATTTGGGAAAATATCAGCCGTGATCCTGTCAAACACGACTTTTCTCTCCCTCCTCCGAGGTCCAGTGCTTCGTGCCGCCCTGCGGCTCTGGGGTCCCGTGCTTCCCTCTGTAATGCTTGTGTGCCAGCCTGTAACTGCTGTGGATCCGCCGAGCTCTGCGCCTTACACAAACTGTAGCCTTGTCTGAAGCCACTTAGGCATTGGCTAAGTGTGACAGTTTTCTTCCCTGTGGTGCTCAGAGATGAGGTCACGCTTGTGCAAATGCCTCTGTGTCCAGGTGTCTGGGTGGGTCACATTCACCCAGCAGGAGGAGAGTGGAAACCCGGCTTTAGGCACTGCCAGGGCCCCTCTGTCCTGGGCAAGCTGGGCTCCGGTGCTTCTGGGGTTGGGGTGGGGGTAGGGGGTACTCCAGTTCCTGGTGTCTCAGGGAGTTGGTTGTTCTGTGGCCCCAGGCCTCTGATAGGACAGGTCAGGACCGCGTGCTGGGGTTCTTTAATGCATCCATGTTTCAGGCAAGGATATCCGTCCTCTGGACTGTCCACTATCAGAAGCCACAACCTCAAGCCTCTCATTGAACCTCCGGGGCCCTTCTGGGGTTGGGCCTGTTACAAGGACAGGAAGAGACAAAGTAACACTGGAGTCAATTCGGTGGCAAAAGCTGGTTGAGTCATAGAAAGTGGAAGCCACATTCTAAAACCATGATATATGGGCTAGAGAATGCAGTCAAAGTCAAGATACGGACAATGAAAGAAAAGCCAACTTTTAAAAGTCAGTCTGGATGTTTAGCTTTCAAGTGAGAAGTGTGTAAAGCTGTGGGTTTGCACTCTGCCAGTGGAGGGTGGGTGAGCACCGGCCCAGACTTGCAGAGCTGAGGGCGCTGGCCGTGTGGAGCCAGGAGGCTCGTGGCTGGAGTCACTTCCTCTCCTGGCCTTTGCAATCAGGTCCGGCCCGCACATCACCTCTGAACTGCTTAATGTCTCGGTTGCTGTGGCTGTAAATGAGGCCTGGGTGTCTCGAGTGTGCAGCTGGGCATGTGTCACATCGGAGTCCCGAAGACGTGCAGCCACGCCCACTTCACACATGTGGCTACAGGTTTATCGCTGCCCAGCTGACAAGAACACGTATCACTCATTGTAGACTCACACCCCTTGCCGGTCACAGCCAGGGCTGCACCTGTCCAGCTGATGAACTAGTGCACCTCACGTTGTTAGTGGAGAAACTGGGGAGCAGGGAGACTGAGAAACCCAGAGCAGGACTGTCAGCCAGGGACTCCGCCCCGGAGTGTGCCCTCTGAACTCTCCTTATTCTCACACTTATGTGCGGGCCCCTCTCACCAGGACACAGCACCTGCAGCAGATCACTGTCAGCGAGGTGCCTGCTGCACAAACATGGGCCCTGAATCAGATACCAAACCCACATATAGGAACCGGGCATGGCTGCCTGTCCTGGGTATTTTGTAGCATAACAACAGGAGGAAATCTGTTGTTATGCTACTGTTGTATTGACTGTCCAGAGTTTTGACCTTTATCAATAGGGCTCTAATTTATTAATCTGACTCTGATACAAAAAAAATTATTCCACTATACCACCATGCCACTATTATGGTTCTAAGCTCAAGATTGCAAGCCTCCATAATATGTATACTTATACTAAAAGTTAAGATCAAGTGAGTTTCCCTTTTACTTCATAAAAGGCTTTTGCCTTTTCAGAGCTCACCTTAAAAATTACTTATGCTATTAACACATATGTATGTCTACTGCCTTTTTCTCAGTGCAGAGTACAATTGTGATACTAACATGTCTAAAGTTTTATCTCCTTCTTAAAACTTAATAGTAATTCTTGTAAGCTGCAGAAAGTCCACCTGAATCCGCCTCTCAGGTCAACTGGACTCCAGATAAGTACTACACTTATTGCCGATCTCAAAAGGTGGGACTCCTCCCCTTTCCCTGGTTTTGGGACTTCCTTTCCTGGCTACCAGACTATTTACTGCATGCAACTGCTGGCTGGACTGGTGAGTTCTCCTTATTGACCAGTCACTAGATTGGTGAGTTCACTCCATTTTCTCAACATAAACATCTCTCTTGGTAGGGGAAGCTTGACCACAGAGCTCCGCCAACTTCGTACTATCTTTTGAGACAGAAGGACACCCCCCCCCCAGCCATAGCCTTAACTGTCTAGGTTTGACCCTCTATGCTGACCTCCATTTTAGGACCTCACTCTCCCTTGGGCGGTACGTCCCCTCTCGCACATGGTTCCTTCTCCCCCTCGCTCACTTGCTCATGGGAAGGTCCACACTCGCACACAATTCTTTCTCCCCCTCTCTCACTCACTTGTGGGAAGACCTAGCACTAGGCAAACTGTCGTGCCCCGGCTGTGCCCCACTGGGCACCCCGCCCCGGTCCCTGGCCAAAAGCTGATGAGCTATTGGACCAAGTAGGATTCCTCTTGCTCGGAGTCACACTTGCCATTGGGATGCCTCTGGAAAGTCATTGACTTCTCTGCCCCCAATGGGAGATGCCCAGATGCCCGTCCCTCCAGACAGGATGTCCTCTGGAGAATTTCAGGTTTCTATACCTAGTGCCAGCTGGCACCAGGGCCTCTAAGTTTACACGCTTCTGTAACCAAACCTCACCTCAAGGACAGATCGAAAACAAAGCCTTCTTTAAATATTGCCAATGATTGGGTAAATAAAGGTCCCCCCAGGTAGACAGAGGCTCTCTTGTACAAGCATCATCGATCCAAACCTACTATTCCTGTTTGCTCTCCCAAGTTTTCAATGTATACCTACAGCATTTTCTCCATAACCTACTCAACTTTATCTTTTGCCTATATATGTGTTTCAGTGTCCTGCCAGACACAGATGTTTCCTATAGCCACAACAGCGCCAAAGCAGCTGCAGGTGTTCAACTCTGACCTCACAGACTTCCAACAAGCTCGACCTGCACCTTCCCTCCCAGCCATGGATGTTCTCACAGACCCTGGAAAGCATCAAAGCAGCCTATTCTTCCTGGACTTGGCCAACATTTCAGCCTTTTGACCTCCCTATAGTGCCCCCAGTGTCAGCAGGAAGTAGCCAGAAGAGAATCTACGCGTTATTCACTTGTTAACAAAAGGCTGAAATGGTGTGCTTCAGGACCAGGACAAGCAGCTCTAGGTTCTCCCAGCATTCCTCAGTCCCTACCTGCTGCCTTGCGTGGCTGGCAACTCTCTCTATTGACAACCCTCTACCCTAAATTTTCCAGGGCAGAGGCTTCCCTTACTCTTGACCTTGCAATCTGGGCATTTTGTTGCTATAATTCTTCTCTCTCTCAAACCCTTGCATGACAACCAAGAGCTGCTTCCTAAATTTATATACTTTAACTTACCTTATAAAAAGCAGCCCAAGCTCCCCATTTTTTAATTATAAAAAAAGGGAGGAATGTTAGTATTTTGGAACACAACCTGCTCCTGAGTTACCTAACAACTTATGATGTCATCATGTGTTGCCAGCCAGGTGTCCACACCTGGAAGGCATGGTTACCTTGCCCCTTAAAGGGCTAACCTCAACACGTGGTCTCTCTCTTACATACTCTCTCTTACTCTTACACTCTCTTACTCTCCTCTCTCTCTCTCTCTCTCTCTCTCTCTCTCTCTCTCTCGGCGCCTCTTCCCTTCTCTCTTTCTCCATGCCCTGCTTCCCCCTCCCTCCATACCCTCCTAATAAATCTCTCACAGAGAATATCGGTTGACTCATGCTTTTTTAAAAACATTCAGTTTTACCGCTGACACCATCGTAAATAACACTTAAGGTTTGGGAAGGATTTTTTTTAACTTCTCACTTAAGGGTGGGTATTTAAATCACTGTTCGGTTTTTTCCCGGTCTTCTAGCTCACTGCTGAGTTGCAGTAGTTTCCATTCAGCACATATTACCGAATACATGAGAGGCAGACAGAGAGCCTGCAGCCGGGCCTGAAGAGTGAGCTCCTTCTCTTGACAGAAAGTCCAGGGAAGAGCTACCACGGTGGCCTGTCACCCCAGCACACCCGTGTCTGAGGCAGGAGGATTGCTGAAAGTTCAAGGCAAGCCTCATCTACACAATGAAATCCAGGTCAGCCAGGGTTACAAAACAAAACCCTTAAGATAAAGAAGAAAGGGGACAGTGACCTTTGTGGCCTGTCTTCACTCATTTCCCTCTAGGCTTCATTACACTCGGCATTTAATAAGGTCTGGTGGTACAGTGCGTGGCTGAATGTGTGGCTGAGTGTGCACCTAGACTCAAAGGGACCTGGTTCCATGCCCAGAACCATAAAGAAGGAAGAAGAAGAGGGAGGAAGACAGGGAAGAACGAGGAGGAGCAGAAATAGAAACACATTAGCACAGAAGCAGCCTGCTGGGAGCTGATACCTGGTTTTCTGCAAAAGCAGTCTGTGGCCTTAGCCGGAGCCATCACTCCAGCCCTGGGATTTCACTTCTGAAGGGAATTTTAGGCAGAGCTGTCTGTCTGTCTGTCTGCAGCATTAATAACTTGACTAATAAATCTATAGCTCAGTTTCTTTCTTGAACTTCAAACCCCAACCCTTTATGAACCATCCATTAAGAAACATGAAAGGAACTTACCAAAACAGATTAAATCAGGGCCTGGAGAAGATAAAACCATTCAAGGTTTATCTATTACTCTCTCTTTCCCTCCAAGATTTTAGGCTAAACTACACTGGTGTACTACCTCTGGCTTTGTTGAATAATTTGTCTGTGATATATATATATACATATATATATATATATATATATGTATACATATATATATGTATTCACTGTTTTGTATATATAAATATATTTTTTATAATTTATTCACTTTATATCCCAACTGTAGCCCCCCTCCCTAATCTCCTCTCCTTTCCACCCTCCCTCCCTCCCTCTCTCATTTCCTCTCCTCTAGCCCACAGAAAGGGGGAGCCCTCCTCCCCTACCATCTGACTCCAGCCTATCAAGTCTCATCAGGACCGCCTGCATTGTCTTCTTCTGTGGCCTGCCAAGAAGAGCATGGTCCATGTCAGAGTCCATGTCAGAGATAGTCCCTGCTCCTCTTACTAGGGAAACCACATGGAGACTGAGCTGCCCATAGGCTACATCTGAGCAGGGGTCTAAGTCTTCTCCATGCATGGTCCTTGGTTGGAGTATCAGTCTCTGCAGATCTCCCTGGGCCCAGATTTGTTGGCTTTGTTCATCTCCTTGTGGAGCTCCTGTCCCCTCCAGGTTCTTCTATCTCCCCCTTCTTCTGTAGGATTCCCTGTACTCTGCCCACAGTTTGGCTGTGAGACTCAGCATCTGCTTCTACCCCCTGCTGCGTGGAATCTTTCAGAGGACATCTGTGGTAGACTCCTGTCCTGTTCCCTCTCTGCAAATCTTCAACCAATTCTAGTGTCTTTTCTATTTGCTCTTCTGAATGAGGATTAAGCACCCTCTCTAGGGTCCTCCTTGTTACTTAGCTTCTTTAGGTCTGTGGATTATAGTATGGTTACCCTGTACTATATGCCTAGTATCCACTTATTAGTGAATGTACGCCATGCATGTGTTTCTGGTTCTGGGTACCTCACTCAGGATGATCTTTTCTAGTTCCATCCATTTGCCTGCAAATTTCATGATTTCCTTGTTTTTAGTGGCTGAGTAGTATTCCATTGTATAATTGTACCACAGTTTCCAAATCCAATTCTTAATTGAGGGAAATCTGGGATGTTTTCAGGTTCTGACTATTACAAATAAAGCTGCTATGAACACAGTTGAGCAAATGTTCTTGTTAAATGATGGAGCAAGTTTTGGGTATATGTCCAGGAATGGTATAGCAGGATCTTGAGGTAGTAGTATTCCCAATTTTCTGAGAAAGCACCAGATTGATTTCCAAAGTGGTTGTACAAGTTTACATTCCCACCAGCAATGGAGGAGGGTTGCTTTTTTTCACATCCTCTCCAGCATGTGTTGTCACTTGAGTTTTTGATCTTAGCTATTCTGATGGAATCTCAGGATTGTTTTGATTTGCATTTCCCTGATGACCAAGGGCATTGAGCATTTCTTTAAGTGTTTCTCTACCATTCGATATTCCTCTGTTGAGAATTTTCTGTTTAGCTCTGTACCCCATTTTTAATTTGGGTTATTTAGCTTATTGGTGTCTAATTTCTTAAGTTCTTTTTATATTCTGAATATCAGCCCTCTGTCAGATGTAGGGTTCATGAAGATCATTTTGTTCTGATGATAGTGTCCTTTGCTTTACAGAAGCTTTTCAGTTTCATGAGGTCCCATCTATTGATTGTTGATCTTAGAGTCTGTGCTGCTGGTGTTCTGTTCAGGAAGTTGTCTCCTGTGCCAATGAGTTCAAGGCTCTTGCCCATTTTTTCTTCTAACAGATTTAGTGTATCTGGTTTTATGTTGATCCACTTGGGCTTGAGTTTAATGCAGGATAAGTATGGACCTATTTGCATTTTTCTACATGTAGACATCCAGTTAGACCAGCACCATTTGTTGAAGATGCTGTCTTTTTTCCATTGTATGGTTTTGGCTTCTTTGCCAAAAACCAAGTGTCCGTAGGTGTGAGGGTTTATTTCTGGATTTTCTATTCAGTTCCATTGATCCACCATTCTGTTTTTATGCTAGTGCCACACAGTTTTTTTTCCTACTGTTGCTCTACTGTACAGCTTGAGATCAGGGATGGAGACGCCTCCAGAGGATCTTTTAAAGTACAGGATTGTTTCAGCAACTCTGGGTTTTGTTGTTGTTGCTTTTCTATAGGAAGTTGAAAATTATTCTTTCCAGGTCTGTAAAGAATTGTGTTGGCATTTTGATGGGAATTGCATCAAATCTGTAGATTGCTTTTGGCAGGATGGCCATTTTCATTGTTAATCCTGCCAAGCCATGAGCATGGAAGATCTTTCCATCTTCTGATATCTTCTTCAATTTCTTTCTTTGGAGACTTGAAGATTTTTTCATACAAGTCTTTGACTTGCTTGGTTAGAGTTACGCCAAAGTGCCTTATGTGTTTTGAAGGGTGTTCTTTCCCTATTTTCTTTCTCAGCCTATTTGTCTTTTGTATACAGGAGGGCTACAGATTTTTTTTTTTTAGTTAATTTTGTATCCAGCCGCTTTGCTAAAGGTGTTTATCAGCTGTAGGAGTTCGTTGGTAGAATTTTTGGGGTCACTCATATATACTATCATCTGTGATATGATATCATATCATGGTGACACTTTTACTTTTTCCTTTCCATTTTATATCTCCTTGATCTCCTTTAGTTGTCTTATTGCTCTAGCTAGGACTTCAAGTACCATGTTGAAGAGTTATAGAGACAGTGGGAAGCCTTGCCCTCTCCCTGAGTTCAGTGGGATTGATTTAAGTTTCTCTATGTTTAGTTTGATGTGGGCCATAGGCTTGCTTTATATTGTATTTACTATATTTAGATGTGTGCCTTGTGTCCCTGATATCTCTAAAACTTTAAGCATGAATGGGTGGTGGATTTTGTCAAATGCTTTTCAGCATCTAAGGAGATGATCATGTGTTTTTTCTTTTTCAGTTTGTTTATATGGTAGATCACATTGATGGATTTCCATGTATTAAACCACCCCTGCATGCCTGGGGTGCCAGTGTGGCTGCTGAGCAGGGTGCTCTGCCTCCTTCCAGCTTCTAAACACACATATTCCTCCTCTACCCACCTCTTGGGAATTTTTGTAGTTTTAAGAAACATTTTTATTTGTGTTGTGTGTGCTCATGCACAAGTGTCCAAGGAGGCCAGGGAATGGGGTCTGACTCCCCGGAAGTGGAGCTGCAGGTGATTGTGAGCCACTGAGAATGGAGACAGGACTCAGGCTCATGTCTCTGCAAAAGCTGCTCTTGGCTGCTGGGCCATCTCTCCAGCCCCAGGTCGCTGAGTCTCAGCACTCAGCTCCATTGCTCTGTGGAGCTTAGACCGGAGCTGAGGCTTTGAGATAATTTTCTGGGATGGAAATAAGGGTGAGAACTTATTAGCATTTGAAAGGGTTTTCTGTTGGGATTCCGTGCCTCTCTTTGCTTTTCTCTTCCCTTTTCTTCTTGAACCTGTATAATGGAAACCATCTTCGTCATTATTTCCACGCAATGAAGCTTTTATCTCCGTTGTGTAATTGAACTTTTCTCAGCAGCAAAGTGGTTTTCTGGAGCCTTAGCAAACCTGGGGTATAAACACTGGTCATTACCTCGGGGAAAGGGTAGAGGGGAGGTGTGTGTGTGTGTGTGTGTGTGTGTGTGTGTGTGTGTGTGTATGCTCTCCAGTTGTCGCCTCAGTTTTGTCACCACTTCCTGTGACCCTTTTAAGGAAGCACATTGAAGCACTTGTGCATGAAGTGAGCATTTGCTGAGAGCAGCTGTGTGTCCTGATGGAAGCACCCAGGCCGGATAGATGAGCACAGAAGAGGATGAATGTTGAGACACAAAGGGAGAGTTTTCCTCCGCAGGAAACTGCAGTGTTGCTGCTGGGTGGACTGGAATCTTCTAACCTGGCCGTCAGTCTTGGGGCAGTGATGAAACAAAAGCTGCGTTCTGGGACGGACATCACTACTTCCTGGTCATCACTACTTCCTACACCGCAGTCAGGGAAGTGAGATAACTCACTGGGACAAGGTAGACCCACCCCCATCCCCGTGCAAGAGCCAGAGAGAAAGCTGGAGTTTAGGTAGGAGGCTGGAAGAAGTAAGTTTCTGGGGGTGCAGACTCGGGGAGAAGCCAGCAGAGCGCAGGTCAGTGCAGATAGGAAGAGAGGGCAGAGAAGGGACAGGAGTGGGAAGGGACAGAGGGGTGAGTGGTGGGGAGGACAGATGCAGAGGGACCCCTGAAATGGGATTGTGGAAACACAAGTCTTGGTGACCTCTTCCTTTAAAACTTTCACATTAAAGCTTTGAGCTCACATAGTCATAAAGCGAAAGGCACTCAACTTCAAAATGTTAGGAAATAGAAATCCCCTTGGCATCTCCAGCCACAGAAAATCAGATCTGCAAACACTCAGGACAAAGAATTCGCCACACAGCGTTAGGGGCACACAGAGACGTCCCCAGTGAGGGGAGCGAAGAGAGAACAGAAACAGGATGGAGGGCCGCAGAGGTGCCCAGGGAAGTGTCTGGGTAGTGAATTCCTGGGTGTGTGCACACACGAGAGTGCACACACACACACACACACCATAACCACACAAGGGAGGAACAAGAAGAAAGTTCTACAACCAAAAGATAGAAGACAGGAAAATTGTAAAGAAAATACTACAAATGATGTGTAGTCCTGAGAGTGAGGGAATGAGCAAGGATCAAGACATGAACACAGGCCAGTAGCCCCCTGAAAGTGTCCTACCTCCTGACACATGACAAGGAGCCTGGAAGCCCCTGCGTGGGTTCGTGGCTCAGACAAATTTGGTGACAGTTTAACTATTCAGTGGAGCCTCCTGCCATGACATACGAGTGTCTATCAAGTGCAAGCATGACACTGAACACAACTGGAAACAGCCCTCGCCTGTGAACCATCACGACTGCCCTGTCCACCCCAGGGAAGAGGAGCACAGAACTACAGGTCAGTGATGCTGCTTACACAGGCCAGCTAGGACTCAGAGCTCTGCCTCCTCCTCCTGAGTGCTGGCGTTAAGGGCATGTGCCACCATCGCATTTATTTCTACATACGTGTGCCCACACGCTATGGTGCACATGTGGGGGTCAGAGGTCACTCTCTGGGACCTCCACATCAGGCCATCAGGCATGGTGGCAGGTGCCTTCAGCCACCAAGCCGTCTCCCTGGTCCTCTGCTCTTGCTTACACTATCAGTAAGAAGTGGTGGGCCTGGCTGTGACCTTCACTTTATCTGCTCTGATCTCTGTACTTGATGCCTGAAAAACCCTGGTTGAATAGACATGCTGGCTGCCCCACTGTGCCCTTTCCTGTCCCCTGTGCTGTGTAAAATGAGGCACAGAGTTCATAACTGATGATTGCCCACAGAAGGAAAGTGGAATCTACAGACAGATTCTGAGAGCAGAAGTATCCAGGAAAGTTACTCAAACTGAAATCAGTGTGTCAAGCCAGCATATTTCAACTAAAGGAATACATGTATATATATTTAAAGGGTCCATTAAGAATAGCAAAGAGGGACTGAAGAAGAGGCTCAGTGGTTAAGGCCAGACTTCCGGAGGACTTGGGTTCTGCCCCTGGCAGTCATGATCTGCTGCTCACAACTGCATGTGACTCCAGTCCCAGTCAATGTTTTATTTGGGCTCCTGTAGGCCACTGCACTCACACATACCCACATAAGCTTATGATTTCTTTTTTTAAAAAGAAAAGTCAAAAGAAGAAAACAGCAATGGAAGTCATCACTGCCACCAGGTGTGGTGACACAAGCCTGTGATCCCAGCCCTTGGGAGGTGGAAGCCAGTGGGTCTCTGTGAGTTCAAGGCCAGCATGGTCTTAATAGTGAGTTCCAGGACAGCCAGGGCTGTGTAACAGAGACCTTGTCTCAAAACAAACAAACAAGTGGGTTTGTCTTTCCAGATACCACGTGTGAGATGCGCCCTCCAGGCAAGACGTGGTCTTTGACCTCTGAACCTTCAGCAGCTGAGATGCCCGTGGAGAAGGGGCCAATGAACAGTTCATCGTGAAGGCCGGAAGGGCTTATGAGGCCCAGCCCTTCTTGAAGATAAATGGGGGTTATTCTCCTCAGTGGGGTAGTTGCTGGTAAGTTGCCCACTTATGAAAAGGAGGGCAAAGGGACAAGAAGGGGCAAGGCAGAGGCAAGCACTCACATCCAGAGTCCACCCTGGGTCAAACTGGTGACGCATGTATGGAGTCTGTTCAGTCTACACCAAGACATCTCTCAATCATTGGAAACATTCCATAGTAAAAGCCAGTTCTGGGCTCACGGGGTCCACGTCTGTGCTCTGTGGGCATTCCTTTACTCTGTTCCTTGAAATACACACAGCAGCCCTCAGCTTGACTGTGAGATACAAGCACATGCCGCTGTAGTGTCCCTACCCAATTGTGTCAACACTCACAGGGCACACAGGCAATGTCCGGAGCTTCCGTGTCCTGCACTCAAGGGAATTACTCCCCCATGTAACCATCAAAGTCAAGGCAGAGAGCAGTGCAGAGAAGAGCGTGTGACCACAAACTCACAAAATCCCAAACCGCGCTGTGCTTGTGACTTTCGAGGGCGCTTTGACCACAGAGGTGAGCAATCGCCTAGTGCCACAGTGTCATGGAGGTAGGAGCCACAGAAGCTGGCAAGCAATGCAGCTGGTGGCGGGTGGCATGAGCTGGCACCACAGGCAGGAGCGATCAATTGTGTGAGAGGCAGGATCATGGGCCATTTGCAATCTTGGGGTTCGCTCTGATACTGGGTTTTGGCCGACGGGCCTAACTCCCGGAGCAACCTCAGACCATTGCAGCGTGAGGGGCGGTCATTGTGTTTGTGCCCCACAGAGTGAATGTTCAGTCTGGTTACTTGTGTCCCCAGAACTTCTGCAAGACTAAACATGAGAGCTACAGCACGGCTGTAAAGCCACGTTTTGCAGGGAGCCATCATTTAAAAAGAAAAGAAAATCCTGGAGCTGGAGAGATGGCTCAGTGGTTAAGAGCGCCACTCCTCAAGAGTGGTTAAGAGCGGTTCCCGGGGTCAAACTCAGGTAGGCAGGTGTGTCAGCGACACTGTACCTGCTGGCCAGCTACCTCACCAACCCAACCATGACCTTCTTCCTGTTATTTTTGTTTCAGTGCTGGGAACCAAACCCAGGTTTCCCTGCCCATGGTAGGCAGATATTTTCCAAGGAACTACACCTCAAGGCCTTGGTACTTTCCTTAATATTCTGGGCCTCTCTGGGTTAATTTCTTAATGTCTATTTCTCCTGCTAGTTCTGTGGAATTTGAGGAAGGACTAAACCTTTTCCTCTACAATGTAAAAGCATAACATTTTTCTGAATTTTCTTTCCCCTACAGTGGACATGTATGTATGATAGACTTCCGTACTGTGTGAACAAGGACACAGGTCTCCCACAGAAGGCTTAGCACTGGAGCCCAGTGACTCCTCCTACAGTGTTTGTGCCTGGCGTGGGCAGGTCTGGAAGAAAGTCAGGCAGAGAGAACGTGTTGGTCCTTGACCAAGTAGCTTCTCATTAAAACATCTCCCAAGTCTTGGCTGGCCCACTGCCCTCCTGCATAGCTCTGTATCCTTTAACGCAAGTGAGACATAAAGCCTGAATGACTGCCCTTTGGGGCTAGACTCAGTTAACAGTAAAATACTGTTGATCTTGTTTGTACACTGCTTTGTTATGACATCTCTTCACCTTGCCAGTAACAATGTGGTAATTAAAAAGTCATTTTAAATTTCCAATCTTGACCGGTATGTTGGTTGCAGACGTCTAACCCCTAAGTCATGTAAAAGTGAGGGGGTGGCTCTCAACAGTGATCTATGGTAAGAATCCATGACGATGTTCTGAGGGAGCCGTCACCAACAGGTATGTGAACTGGGGGAGCCACGGTGCATCTGTCCAGACCTCTGTGAAAGCGTCTATATCAACAGTCCAAAAGGCTTCACCCTCATGGTTGCCTCCTGAGCTGCAAACACAGCAGTGACCACTTCTGTCACTGACTCCACTTCTCAAGCCTTGGCCCAGGGCTGAATATGCAGTTTGGTGACAAGCACGAGCCTGGCATGGCCAAGGCTCTGGGCACCCTATGTACCAAGTGTAGCACTGCTTGGACCCTGTCAGTCACCTCTGTCAGCAGCCATTTTTATCCAGCCATTACAAAAACACAGGACGGCCCTACCGTGAAACGACAGGGCCCCATGTGTGACCCTAGAACTGCATTTCATGTTTCAGTCACTTTAGTCATGTCAGATAAAGTCAGGTTTTATAAGTAACACCATCTGTGAAAGTATTAAAAAAGCAAGCCCAAAGCTTAGAGAATTAAAACACAAGGCCAAACCCGAGGACAGGGTGTAACACATGATGTTAAGTACATGATAACAGCATCTCCCTTAGGCTTGAGCTATGCGGCACACAGTCTGAGAGCCAGGCCTCCCTGGAGCAGCTCACAGGAGCTGAGCTAGCCCTCTCCACCCTGGTCATGGCTCAGCTCCTGTGCGTGCACCTTCCACACTGGGAGGTCTTTCCCTCAGTCTTCTCATCACAGAGGACTCAAACAACAAGCACGAATGCTTCTGTACTGGCTGTTCTTCTGCTGCTCTGATGAAATATCATTACTAAGATGATGAAAGGGGGTAGCGTTCACGGTGAACGAGGCATGGAAGCGGGCAGGGAAAGCATAGCTGTGGGAACAGGAAGCTAGCTCATCACATTTTTATCTGAGAGAAAGAGAGCAAGAGAGGATGAAAACCAGAGCACTGGGACAGAGCTGTAAGTCCTCACAGCCCCAAGGACCAAGTGTTCACACACACCAACCTGTGAGGAGCATTTTTCACACCATCTTTGATGATCCTTCTAATAGGTATTTTTGTCTCATCCATGAAAAAAACTGTCATTAAACAATTTGCACAGTTCATGTCTGAGTACCAGGCTATGCCTTACAAAACCAAAATACAGCACGCATTTCATATTTTCAGACAAAGAAAAATCACTCCTCAGCCAGAAGTCCTTTTACATTTGCAGACTTAGCTTCTTACCCGAATAATTGTTTCCAGTACTTTACAATATTCGGAGGCCATGAACATTTACTGGCGCTCTCGAATTGCCCATTGTTGTGCTGCTATCTCCCACACCTTGACTACGACCTTGGAGTTTGAGTCTCCCTACAATCTGGAACTTCCCTTGTGCAACAAATTTCCTTTACACTAATGTGAACATAGCATCGAGATGACATTCTCCCCTCCAGGAACGCCAGGCTCACTCCTATCCTCACTCTTTTATTCATAATGACGCCTGAAAGAGAATGTCCTCTTCTCGGTGTCACTGCATTTACCTGCTAGCACAGTCACTTGGAACGTGGCCACACAGTTATGTAATTGTTCATAAAGAAAGGAAAATCGGGGCTCTGCCTCACAGGTCTCACGTTAGCTACAACAAAATGTTTAAAAGTTACAGTACAACACAGATGCAGGAAAATGCCTACAGATACTAGAACAGGGGATGAAGTCTAAAGTCAATGAAGAGTTACGCAACTGATGACTGGGCTCTGTGAAACCAGTCTTCCCACATTTAAAATAAACACCGAGCAACCTGAAAAGACAAGCGTTCAGTAAACACAAGGAAGTGTGCAATCACAAAACTCTCCTACTCATGCAAGCTTGTGGAATATGAAGCCTCACTCTTTTCTCCATGAACACCTGAGAATGCTTGACGGGTGTTTAGACTCAGCAAAAGGAAATCATCACCCAAACCTGTCTCCACGAGGGAGTTTCCACCCTTCTCATTAGTATCAGTGCTACAGCCTACACTAGGCATTTCAAATACCAAGGCATTCATTCAGCAGCTTCCTAAGAACTCAGGTAATATCGGTGTGTGCAAGACAGGCTCTCTCATCAAAGAACATAAGCTCAAGTAAGTGTTAACCAAGTAAGAGAAGAGACTGAAAAATAAAGGAACAAAATGTCATGAGGGTGTGTAAATTCTCAGCAGCAGGGGTAGATCACAAACACACTGCTCCTCTCCAGCTCCAGCACGCCTGTTAGAAAACTGACTCTCGTTACACACTGGTGCTAAACTTAGTAACAAGCCCTATTTACAGTGGTGCAAGAAACGACAACTTTCAAATAATCTTCACTTCAAGACAGATCCGTTTGGAGATTATACAGACAAACTTTAATCTTAAGCATCTTACAAAGCAATAATTCCTAAGCATAACAGCGACTTCAGAGTAGCATCAGCCTGAAGGGTAAGGTGCTAAACAACAACAAACTATTTACACTTCTTAAAAGAACTACCACACACGTACTCAGGTTATCTCTGCAGGACTGGCACTCATCAGCTATACAGCTAGTTTCCGAAAGCAGCATACTTTCACACTGTGTACCCGGGAAGCTTATTTATTACTAATTCACAGATATCTCGGCACTGTTTGGAGATACGTAGTAAGCCAAGGCTATCTTCGTCTTCTTGGAGGTCAGATGACACATGGTTGTCTACAGCCCTGAGCTCTAGCTCAGACAAATGTGATGGCTCATAAGAACTCACTTGAGATGTCCTTGGTGACTGGCTTTTCTCAGATGACTTGTGACTGGCCCCTGCTTTAAGTTTTGTGGAGCTGTCCTGACATCTCCTCATGACCTTTGAACTACCTGTACTCACAGGATTTGCCCTGTCTTCCTTCTCACTTGTCCATTGTGATAAAAAGTCACTTGTGGATAGACTGGTTACGTCCTCTAGGCTATCATAAGTCTTCAATACCCGAGAGCTCTTGCGTGAACACACGGGGGAGCCAGCGGAAAAGGCGGGGGTGAGCACAGAACCCGCGTCACTGCTGTTTTTCCGTGTGGACAGCCCAGCCTCGCCTGGCTGGCTTGCCTGTGAACCATGCCCTGCCTTTTCTGCCCCTGTGGTACTGGCGTTTTCACTGGTGCAGAAGTCTTCCGAATAGCAAAGGCTGCTGCACTCATGCTGGGACTGTAGCTCTGAGACGCTCTCACAGGAACTCTGCCTACTGGGTGGTTGGTCTCCACCTGTATCGGCAGGCACGATGTCTTCCACTCTGACCTGCCCACCATCTCTCCCCTCATCTGCATTCCTGTCAACAGTAGGATCCTGCTGGGAAAGCCCTGGGCCTTGGACTTTCATTGATTTTCCTCCCAAAATATTTGAGTGAGGAAATCTTTCTGGAATAATGGGGCCTGCAGAGCTCATAGGTGCTTCCGGCAAAGCATCCTTGGGTCTGTTTTCCCTCCCATCAACGGTTTCTTTCTTCACAGCATGGCTTCCTTTTGTTTCTTTAGTTGTACTTGACTCATCAAAGCCAGTGCTGACTTGCACTGAAGTATCACTGCCTTCGGCAAGGGACCCATTTGAGAGTGAAGACTCGTTCATCAGGGGCTGAGGTGGCACCCCGCCATGTGCCGCCAAGCCTGAGCCTTTTTTCTCTTTCCATGACCGGACTCGGAACTTTGGGCCCACAGCCTGTTTCTGGGACTTTCTATACTGTTCCCTCTTTTCATGTATGGCCAGCATGTTGGGGTTTGTCTGCTTTAGACGCAGCCTCAGTGAGTTTGTTAAGCCATAGAGCAGCTTCCCCTTGGGAGGCCGTGGTGGGCTGCCACTGGTCTTCTCTGAACGTTTACCTTTAGGATTCTTCCTAGACTGAACACTCGAAGGCTTTTCACTTTCTCGCCCGGAAAGCTTGCTGCTCTTTGATTCTGACCGACATGAGGACTTGGTGGGAGGTTCTGGGCCCTGGTGTTGCTCACCTCTGTACAACCAGGCTAGGTGGGGATGAACCTGAGAGGGTTCTGACATGGGCTGGTTGCACAGCAAGGACAGCTCGATCAATAAAGCGTTCAACAGCGGCAGGTGTCTCATTGCGTTGGCTGCACTTTGCTCATCCTGTGGGGGACAGGCCGACTTGTTAGCTGCTTCGGAACGCCGCGTCCGCGGAGGACTTAGAGGCACCGAGGGCTTCTCCCACACCGCAGATCGCACGGGACCTGCGGGAGGACCTATCGGCTCTGCTTCGGGAAAAACGGCATCCAGACCCTCGGGTCCGTTTTTCTCAGGCTCGATAGTGATCTCAACCCTGGCAGAAGGAGTCTTTTCCTGAGTCAGGTGAGTGTAATACAGAGGAGGGGGGCAAAAGGTGTTGGTTTCAAAGTCCAGCTCTGTGGCCTCCGGGCTGAGGGGACTGGCAGACCTCTCACTGGGCGCAGGGGAGCAAGACAAGCAAGATATGTCCCCAGAGCTGGCCAAGCTGTGTAAGATGGCTTCTTCCCAGACCTTCTGCTCGGCCAAGGGGACCCAGTCCTCTGCACACCAGCAGCTGGTGTCCTCGGCGAGTGGCTCCGGGGCCTCCAAGTGGCATCCGTCTGCGGCACGCTGCAGGCTCGTGGCCGAGGAGGCTCGGGTGCCCAGCTTCGGGCTCTCGCGAGTTCGCGGCTCCGACCCCTGCAGGACGTCCCCAGGGCTCAGCGGGCCTCCAGGCCCCGGAGGGAAGCGTCCCAGGTCGGTCAGGCGGTAGAAGAGCGCCAACTCCCCGACGCGCTCCGCCGCTGGGCCGCGCAGGGTGAAGACGGCCCGCTGGCCCGGGCAGGCCTCCAGGAGGACGTCACACGCCCCGAGCGGGCGCGGCGCGCAGCCCGGGTCCCCGGGCAGCTGCAGCACCGCAGCGCGCAGGCGCGGGCGCCGCAGGCCGGCGGGGCGCAGGCGCAGTAGGCAGGCCTTGCCGCGCCCGAAGCTGATGGCGCCGCTCCGGGGCTCGGGGCTGGCCGCGGGCGGTGGGAGGACGAGCAGCGGCGGGAAGTCCAGCAGGCGGAACGCCACGGCGGGGCCCGCGGCGCACGGCCACGGCCCCGTCTCCAGCCGCACCCAGTCCACCAGCAGCTCCAGCGAGAAGAGCCGCCCGGCCGCCTCGGCCGCCATCGCCGTTGCCCTGGGCGACGCCGCCAGCCCGGCCCGCCGGCCGGAAGCCGCGGCGAGAGTCGCGCAGACGGCGGCCGATGGCGGCGCTCTCGCGAGATTTGGTTTTGTTTCCCTACCTAACCCTAGTCGCCTGCTTTTGTTGGAGCGGCTACGTGGTGCTGAGCGATTCGGCGAGCCGAGACTGTTCTTTGCAGATCCGCGTCTGTATGTCTTTCCATCCGTCCGTCCCTCCATCATCTATCACCATCTGTCATCTAGCTATACTTGATATTATCTACATCTGTCTGAATATTTTATGTTATCCCTGTCCCTGCAGATCCCACTTCATTAAGAAATCAAAAAGTGGAAATAAACAGGGTGTTCAGCCCATTTCAGGCGCAGCCTGCTGCCCAGTGTCCAAGAGTACCTATCGGAAGCAGTGCTGTGGCCTCGTCACTGCCCGCCCCCCCTCGGGTAGCAGGCCATCAGTAGCAGGCCACACTGCCCCCACTGGACGTCCAGCTTCTCAAAGCCCCCTTCCCAGCAGGTTTGACTCAGCTTCTACCCTGATGACTTTGCGTCGGGTGTAGTAAAACTGTCAGTGACACTGATGAGAGTCCTCTCCTCCCCCGACATCTGACCACCCTGCTTTGTCTTCAGAAAGGCTGTTTTGTCAGTTTACCCAGAATGCAGCATGGGTGGAAACCCACTCACGGCAGGCCTGACTGGAATACGAGGGACTAACAAGGGGACCAGGGGAGAGGAGTCATGAAGTATCTTAAGGCGCCGAAAATTGGGGTAGGGGCTGGGCTGTAGAGTGCTTGTTTCACTGACAGGAAACCTGTGTGCAGTCCTCCCTCTCACCGCTGTGAGACGGGAGGACACGGTATAAATGACTGGGACTAGTGGTTAGTGGAAGTAGCATTGGCCATTGGAGACTGTTGTGTGCAGGCTGCACACTGAGGAAGTTAGTGCCAGCCTGCCTGGTGATTTTGCATCTCAGGAAGTCCACAAGCTCCAGGCTCACCAACGCCCAACCTGTGCCTCACATAGGAGATGCAGATCCCGAGTCTCTCTTCCTGCTTACCTGGTGTGAGTCAGAACCCACAAAGACACACGTCAGCCCCTATTGTGGATGATTCTGAGGGAGACGGCCCTGCGCTCATCACCCTCGGGTCACTGCCAGTGACCAGATGCTGCTGAGGGGAGCTTGTAAGCAGGATGGCATCGCAGTCACATGGATGGACTAGAAAAACACCCACGAAGTGACACGGTCATGGCTCCCTCAGCTGTACTCTCCAGGGGGAGGGGAGCAGGTGACCATCAGCTGTGAAGCATCTCTGTCCACAGGCACCGGGCCTGCCGGGATACGCCTGGTCCTCCTGGCACCACCAGTTCATACAGCAGCAACACAAGCTAGTTCTTCCCATCTTTAGAAAGACAGCTGAGTGTAGAGGCCTAGCAGTTCAGCGCACAGGGACCCCTGATCACTCAGGAACCCAAGAGGCAAATGCAGGGCATGGTTTGTTCCACCAGAAATTTGGCCTGATGTTTGCTTGTCTTGAGGTAGCAGGGTCCCCTGTGGCACCCAGGTTTGACTGCTCAGCCCACCCATCTCGGCCTCCAGTGCTAGGACAAGCCGTGTACCCAGCTTGTCCCTATACCCAGGCGGGATATATTTACAAACTGTGTGCCCCTCAACCCTGTTGCAGGTGGTGCTGGGCACCAGAGCTTGTAGTACATGGGGCCAGGCTCACCGGGAGGTTCATCTTAGCCAGAGTCTGTGAAGAAGCATGTGAAAGTTCATGGTGCAGCTTTCTCTATTATTAGTGTGGGGGGGGGGGTGGGGGGGGGTTAATGACTTGCATGTCAGTGTGTACTGACCAACTGTTCACGGCACATGTCTGGAGGCCTGAGGACAACTGCTGCGGTCTTCTATGTTGCTGAGGTGAGGTCCTCTCTCGTTGGTGCCACATGCTCCAGACTAGTTGGGCTGCAGGGTTCCGGGGCTCTCCTGCCTCCGCTTCCATCTCACAGACAGACAGATGTGCACCGGCCGCCTGTCTGTCCGAACCGTCCTGCTCGGTCACCCAGGGGTTATTTTCTGTACTTGTGTGACTGCTTGAATATTTGCATAAGACAATAGTGTTTGTTTTAGGGGTTTCCTGTCAACCACGAATGACCGAGCATCACATATCGGAGGGAAGTGACACCAGAACCTACCGTGGCCTTCCATGTTTATAATGGTGTGTTATTTGTGTGTTTTTATGCATGTATTCATGTGTGTGTGCCTGTGGGTAGTTCATGTGGAAAACGATCCTCACTTAGTAATGTATTAGAGACTAGTGCAAGCAAAGGAAAAAGGGACACCAATGCAGAGAAAAAGGAAAGACAGATGTGTTCATTTAACAAGAAACAGTAGTTTACTGTTATTTTTCAGAGTTTATGTTTCTGAGTGTATGTATGTCTGTTCAAGAACTATATGCCTGGTACCCACAGAGATCAGAGGACATCTGATTTCCTTGACTAGGGGTCGTGAGTCCCAAAAATCAAGCCCCGGGATATCTGCTTATCTTCTGAGCCTTCTCTCCAGCTCCTGTAGCCCTGGTGTGGAGAAATTCCTGCTCCTGTTCTCATGAGAGGTACTAGCCAAATGGAGCATGCCCTCTCAGGTGCCTCAGGCAGGGTCGTCTCCTGATGACTCTGCACTGCCACATACCCCAGACTACCTTAAGAGCAAAGCCTTAATTAGTGAATATTTGGAGGCCTGAGACCACCCTTTTTCTCAGTCAAACAGCAGAGGCAGGCACAAACCTTCCCAGCTCTCAGTGTGAGGCAAGCTAGGGGAGAAAGTGCCTCCTGCTGATCTGGATTCTGATTGGCTGAAAGCACACCCCACACTCAAAATGGACCCTAGCTGTCATTCTTGGGAGTCTGGGATGCACGAGGCTGTTGGCCTCTGGATGAAGGACAGAGCGACTCTGAGATCAGAGGGCCCCTTTCAGGAACAGCTAGAGCACATCAGGGCGAGGCCTGGATCTCACTTGGAGAGATGGAAGTGAGTTTTCCATGGGGTGTTGGTTAGTTGGCTCTTTTAAAATGAGTTTGCCCGTGGGAAACTGGGGAGTTCCACAGCTTATGACAATACCAAAGTGTTAGAGCTTTTTGGTTAAGCTGCCGTGCTGAGCATGGCAGATGTCTGAAGCCAGAAGAGTCTGGGGAGACACAAGCCTGGCGGCAGGGAGGGCAGGTCCAGGCCTGGCAGGTGCTTCCCCGGGTGGTCAGTGAGCTCATGGTGGTCGGGTAGCTGAGCCCCGGGAGGAGGGGTGAAAGGGAGAAGGGGAAGAAGAAGGGAGGGGGGAGGAAGGGAGGAAGGAGGAGGGGAAGAAAGGCAAAAGGGAAGAGGGGAGGAGGGATGGAGGAGAGGAAGGAAGGAGGAGCCCTCCCTTTCCCAGGATAAATGATGGAGAGCTGATGGTGTCATGCAGCACCTTCATTTCATGTGAAATCCAAGGATTTATAAACTTTGGGGTTTTGAGCGTGACCATTTGACTGACAGGGATAGAGGTGCTAGGAATACTTGATTTACATGCAGTGGTCCAGTGCCTCATTTACATGCAGTAACGGGGTCCTATCACAAGGAGGAGACATGGTACTTAATTATCCTATGGGTGGAGGAAAATCTCCAAGTACAGTTAAAGGTCATCGGTTGAAAGCTGGACACCCAGACATCATATTAGCATAGGGTGCGTATCCCCAGGAATCCCCAGGTGTTTGCTCAACAGGTTTCTTATCAGGAAAGACTGGGTCCTGTAATCTTCCTGGAGGGCCACGGGAGCCTCCGTAGAGGTTTTTAGGTTTCAGGAGGGGCCCCTGCTGAGAAAGGGAGTCAAGCATAATAGACCGAGCTCAGCTGACTATCAGCAATCAACACAAATCTAAAACCAACTACCAGCCCTGGGACTGAGAAATAGCTGGTGACTTCCTTCAGGGCGCAGAGTCCCGCACACAGTGATATCTCTTACCTTAGAGGGAAGCCTGGCATGCCAGCCCTCTCCTTCTGCTCCATTTTGAGCCATCCTCTCAGCAAATGGAAGGTCCTTTTTCTGCGGCAGCTGTGAGGGCCTGGTCCATCCAATCCTGCTGACGGTCCCAGGTCCCAGGTAGCCACCTCACACAGGGTGTTTTTAAGTGGGTCACCTATAAATAGCAGGCGGGCTATTTATAGACCTGAGAGGCCAGGCGTATCTGCCATTCCTGCCTTACTCCTTCCTCTGGAGGTTCTGTGTAAATATAGCAGCAGGAGCCCCATCCCCACCCTCCCCCGATGCACAGGCAGCTCTTTGATTTACTTCCCAAACTTCCCTCCAACTATTTCAGGCTGATAGCTGCAATTTGCATTTAAAAGTTTATCTTCCTTTAAAAGTCTGCGAGTGTACGGAGACTTACCCAGCTGGAACCTCAAAAGGAATTTGGCTCCGGTGTCCCAGGCTTTACACACAGCAAAAAGTAAATGCTCAGCACACAAAGGTTTTAAATAACAATCTCGTGAAATCCCAGGCCTCAGAGCTGGCCAGCTTTCCTGCCTCTGTCTACCCTGGGCCGGTCCTTGTTCCCACTGGCTTCCTGCAGGAGGGAGTTGTTGCTCTAGGACCCTTCTCCTAGCGTGCCTTTCCCCACCTCCGCAGATCTCACAGCTCTCACTGTTCAAGTCTAACCCTGAGAGTGACCTTTCCTCCTCCCGGTACTTGACTCCGTGCAAAGGCTGGTCCGTCTTGCTCTTACCAGCTTGCCCAGGTTCTCTGGAGCCCCTTAGTGTACTGGCCTTCTTTCCTTCCACCGCTCCTCCCTCCCCTTTTCATTAAGTGTCTGTGCAGGCCCATGTGTGTACAGGTGCACAAGCACGTGTGTCCGTGTGGAGAGCAGAGGGCGAGCCCAGCCTCACCCGAATGAGCGCTGTCATCCTCCTTGGAGGCCAGTCTCACTGGCCAGCGGCTCAGCAGATAGCTGGATGGGTAGGCTGCTGAGCCTCAGCCTTCTGCCCAGCACAGGATGCCAGCACGTGCCAGCACGCCTGGCACTGTTGACATGGATTCAGGTCCCCGTGATTGCAGGGCAAGTGCTTTCACCGACGAAGTCACCTCTTACGGGCACACTCACACACTCACACACACACACAGGCACAGAGTCTCGCTGGACAGCACAGGCTTGCTTGTGAGCAGAGTCCTGCCTCCAGCTCCGGGGTGTTGGGATCACAGGCCCTGCCACGCCCAGCTCGTCTGTCCGTTGGTTTTTGCCCGTCCACAGCAGTGGCTCACCGACTTGTTTCTCTACATGGTGTTCATCTGTGTTTAGTGAACTAAGCGCAGAACAGAGCCTTCTGTGGGCCTCACTGAGGAAAGGCCAGACACCATCCCAAGCTACACACTTAAAGCGCGTAGAAGGAAGCAGCCATGCCCTTCAATCTGAGAGTTTGGGGGCAGAACTGGGTTTCATGGAGACCCATCGCACTTTCAGGCATGCGTGTGTCCTTTCAAAGAGGCGCAGCTGACTTCAGTTAACCTTCGGTTTTGCAGTTGTTCTGACTGGATCCAGGGCCCAGGCAGTAAGGATTACAGCAAACAGGGTAAACCCTATCTCCTCCACAAGCATGCTTCTCCACAGGGTTTGTTTTCCATCAGACAGTGAGCAGCCCTGGCCTTGCCTGTAACAGAGCCGGGGCATCAGGAAGCTCTGCAGCCTTTAAGTTACGGTGTTAGTGGCCGCCCCTGGTAGGGGCTGCATTCACCTGACTAGAGCGCACACCGATCGCTCTGGTCCATGACCCAGGTTTTCCCTGCACCTAAATCCTAGGTCCTGGTTTTGTTTCCCCCCATCTGTATCGCTGGCACACTGGGCAGCGCCGAAGCAACCAAAGAGAAGAGAACAGCCCAGGGTGCCCAGGGAGCCCAGGGGTGCCCAGGGAGCATGCTCCCCAGGCCTCACAAGGAGGCACTCATGCCTCCCACCAGCAACCACTGACAGGGTGTGGAGAAGCTGGCGCGCTGGTGAACCTCAGCTGGAGGTGTGAGCTGGGAAGGGCACACTGTCCTTCAGAGCCCATACCTGATGCACCGAGGTCCAGGGGAGTGGCGTCAGGGCTTAAAAGGGAATTAGAGTATAAGATTGGGGTAGTGGCCTAATCCAACAGGGCTGGCTTCAAAGGATACAAGAGAGTCCATTAAAGATGAGGCCCAGAGATAATGGCTGCTCCACCCTGGCTATGCTGGCAGATCCCCACTAACCGTGCTCCTCACCTACCCTCCTCTCCTGTGCTCCTAACTCACCCTACCCCACTAACTGCTCCTCATCACCCTCCCCTCATGTTCCTCACCCTTCCCACAGTGCTCCTCCCCCTCCCCCACCCTGCTCCTCATTCACTCCCCACTCACCCTCCCCACTGTGCTCCTACTTCTGCTCCTCTGCCTCTTTTCTGTACCTTTAAGACACTCACAGCTCATTTTAGCCACTTTTAAGACAGTTTTAGGTAACCATTAATATTTGATTTCTTTATGAATGAATGTTCTTCCTCTCCCAAACCAAAACATCTGTAAGGGATTACAGACACCTCTTCTGTAAGATGAGGCTGATGTGGTTCATGCTCTCATGTCCTCCCTCACCTGGAAGTCCTAGTGCTCGTGAATACTTCTGCAGAGATGGTTTTGGTTTGTGTGTGTGTGTGTGTGTGTGTGTGTGTGTGTGTGTGTGTGTTTAATTATTATTTCCTGATTTTCCCCAGGGAAAATTGTATGACCTACCTTTAAACACCTTTTCCCCCAATACGGTATATGTTCTTACAGAAAAGTTTACTATAACTTTGAATTGTGACTTAGGTCTTCGGTTCCTCACTGTTTTTTGTTGTTGTTATTTTTTTTCCAGATGCCATCTGATTGGCTTCATAAACTGTATAACGCACCAATCAGGAGCTTGGAAGGCTGAGTTACGGATGACGAGGAACTGTTGTCGTCTCCATTCTTAGGCTTTCTCTTTGTCTCATTGGTACTTTATTTTTACACACAGACTCACTATGATTCCAGGCTACATGTGCACTGGAGATCCTCCGACCTCAGCCTTGAAAACTCGGGATGATGGTTCTGTTCCTTCACACTCAGCTTGCCTCCTTGCTTCTGTCACAGCTAATGAGCACCACGCTGGGGCAGAGCCACGAGATCAGGCTCTCCAAGTTGCTCCTTTGAAGTCCCAAGGTTCCTGCAGGCCTCACACCCTGAACTGCTCACACTTCAGAATTATTCTTCTTAGATTCCCTGTGTTGTTTTGGTTGTGTGTGTGTGTGTGTGTGTGTGTGTGTGTGTGTTTATGTTCATTTATTCCTGATTTCTGACCCAGGCAGTGTGACTGTGTGGACAGGAGGTCAAGTCTCCGCACTATGATTCCAGGGTGGCCTCAACACAGCAGAGGTGGTCCTGGCAAGATGCCACTGGAGGGTTTCAGCACACGAAGGAAAATGAACGGTCACATCCCACGCGCAGGCAGCCCTCACTCACACAGGGTAGGCTAGCGCTCTCCAAGGACTGTGTTCCCCAGAGTCCTTGAAGGCAAGTTTCGGTTCCCGTGTTCAGGGCTCTGGGCCCAGCAGGGACATCTTGTTTGCATTGGTCAGAGAACCAAAACTTCCTTGGAGCTTTTTCTTTGTGTTAAGTACAATTGCAGGTGAGTGTTCTGCCATTTTAGCCCAGGACACACAACTCCTGAGAGACAGCTGTTTGGCAGAACTATGGAAAGAGGCTCAGGTGCAGGTTCTGCCTGGGGCAGGGCTGGCTTCCAGTCCTCCAGGGCCCACCCTGGCCATAGTGACTCGCTGGACCATCTTACTTCACAGAGATCACAGGAAAAGCAGCTGCCAGTGGGCGGGAAAGACTTCAGTTCCCTGGGCATCTGTGGACTGAGAAACTCAGGGACTAACATTACAGCAGTTAGGATGATGTGTGTCTCCACCAGCCCCGTTAAATAGGAAATAGCTAGATACTCACCGAATTAATGAGCAAACAGAGGATCCATCCTGAAAAGTCTCCAACACACCACTCTATGGTCTTCAGTATCAGAAGAGACATCTTCAGTGCTGTCTTCATACTGGTGCTCTCCCCAAATCTAGTTAGAAAACTTCTGGGCGCCTTGGGAGGCTGACTTAATATGTGTGTATGTGTGTATTTATGTATATGTATGTATGTATGTATATGTATGTGTATATACACACATATATATCGTTACTGTGTGTGCGCAGGGGCATGCATTCCATAGCACCCCGAAGTCAGAGGCTGACTGTGAGCGTGGTTTCTGGAGATGGCACTCAGCTGGTCAGGCTTGCATGCCGAGCACCTCTACCCTCTGAGGCGTCTGGCTGCCTTGACTCCTTTTCAGGTTTTGCACGGGGTGTCCAGTGAGTGCGCCTGTCAGCTCCAGGCCCCCACTGACACCCAAGGAAAGTGGTGCTGAGCTCCACCGTGGAGACACAGAGGCAGGCTGTTGGCCTGTGTTGGGTTCAGCATGGAAGCTGAGAAAACTCGCTGCAGACAAAGAGACTTCAAGTGCGAGCTTTGCTTCCTGTGCACGCAGGGAGGCGGCCAGGTCAGGATCTGAGCCACCCCCCAAGGGGACATTTTTAAAGACTAGGACACAAGCGAGGGGAGCAGGTGGGCTGTTGCACTGGCCACTTTGCATCATGTTTGGCCTAGGAGGTGAGCAAGGGCACTAACGTGGTGGCTGGGCCTTCTCTGGTCACCTGGCTTCTGGGTCCCTGAGTCAGCTGTTGGCAGTCAGGTTCCCTCCTGGACTCTGGCCGGGAATTTCAGATAAGGGAGCAAAGGGGTGGGCAAGCTGCGCGTAGTTAATTAAGCCAGGACAGGCGCCACATTTACGGCCCATGAGCCTAGCTTAGCGGGATTACAGCAACTTCCCTTGCTATATCTTGTACTGGTTAACAAACATGAAGTGTCTGAAGAACACAAGACAGGAGCTGGGTTCTGGGGCCTGGGCTCATGGGCTCAGTTTTGACCCTGCCAGCAAGATGAAACCTGTTTCTGAGATGGCTGTGCCCAGGAAACTAATGGGGCTCTCCAGGCAAAGCGGAGAGGAGCCATGTGGGTGGATGGGAGAGATCGCTGCTGAGAACTGGAGGGTCCTTTCCCCCAGGACCATGCTCGGAAACTCTCCGGATGCTGTGGTTGGCACACACTGGCAGCTGTGATCTTACTTGGAGTTACAGTGTCTGCCAGGGGCAGCGTCCCCGGGCAGCTGCGTCAGTACCAGATGGAAGCCGAGGGGGGCACAGAGGTTCAAGTCCTATTTCCAGCTTTCCTTCATCCCAAACCCCAGGAGGAGGGACTGTGGTCTGTATTTACAAGACCTCACCAGGATTCCAGTCCTAAGGGATTTGGACAGACACTCATCACTGGCTGCAAAGCCCGAGTCTACATCCAGTTCCCCACCTCACTAATGCGGTATCTTTCTGTGTTCCCATTTTTTCACCTACAGAACCAGAGTAATAACAGCCATACAGAAGGGTTATGATGAAGTGAGTCACAGATCGCAACAAATGACAGGACACCACAGTAGACCAAAAAGCGGCTGCGCCCGAGACTAGCCTCTGAAGCAGTGAGTTTAGTGTGCTGCTCATAAAACCAGGGTGACTAAAGGAATGGCTGCTGCTCATAGAACCGCGAGGAGGGGCCTCATGAGTCTTGGAAGCTTCAGGACCTTCCTGAGAGTTGATTTATTCTCTTCTAGAGCCTGAATGGAAATGGCCGCCCGGCACTGACCTGAGAACCGGTCAGTGAGGCAGGGAGACAGGGTGAAGGAATGCTCAACTGCCTCCTGCTCCACTGTGTCCAGGCGTTCTGCCTGAAGTCACCTGTGAGAGTGAGAGAGAGGAGTGTGGCGCCGGACAGCAGGGCTGCCCAATCTGTCAGGAGCATTCAGGCAGCCACAAGGCCCTGGGGTCTCAGGGTCAGGCCAGCATGCAGTCAGCCCTTCAGGAGCAGACTGGGGTGAGGACGGGCCTGGGAGGGGGCGGCAGCAGGCGGAGGGTAGACTGGGAGTCAGCAGGGTGGGAAGCTCCAGAGCCAGGCGTGCCCATCAGTGTCCCCCGTGGCCACCGCCTTCACCAGGCGCCAGTTCCCCAGAAAGGCCGTGGCAGGCAGGCCGGTGGCCTCCGAGATTCTCGACAAGTTGGCAGGACTCAGGGGTCAGCCCCTCCCTGGGGACCTGATGGCTCCCTGCCTGCTACAGTCAGCATGGGAAGATGGAGGTCCCTGGAGAGGCCACCCAGAGCTGCAGAGCCAGGGGGTTAAGGGACGCCTCTGCAGTTCAGCAGCCAGACCAAGCACAAAAGACCACACGTGGTTCTGGTGCCGTTCTTTAAAAAACATTGATTATTCTTTGACAGTCTGATATCCGTATACACTCATCCTGCCCATTTTCCCCTCCTCCTCCGACCTCTGCATGTCTTCGTGGGTTTGTTTTCCTGGGACTCACTGGGTTTACCTGCAGTTGTGGGGATGAGACTCTGTGAAGGGTCAGTTACCGGAGCAGAGCAATTTACCCTGAAGAAAAACCGTCAATAGCTTGTCAGGGAAGGGTGGAGCGCCCAGGCCCCTGTTCAAGGTGGAGTGTTGGGAGGACTCAATGGATCTGGAGCACCTACCTCCTGGAACTTCAGTTTCCATTTATCTTTTGTGCGCGGCTGTTTGGCCTGTGTGAATGCTCGTGCACCACACGCATGGGGGGGGGAGCGCTGCGCAGTGACACACGGTTGTGGCCTGCCAGGTGGGTGCCGGAAGTGAATTTGGGGCTCTGCAGCAGCAGCTAGTGCCTTCAACTCTGTGCCCTCAAGCTCTGAGCCATCGCTTCAGCCGCAGAGCCAAGAGTTTTTATTTCTATGCACCTGTCCTTCTTGAGGATGTGGGTGTGTAGTTTATGTGGTGGTGGTGGTGGGGGGGGGCTGTACTGAGGCCAGTACACCAACTTTGGATGTCATTCTTCAGGAATCTCCCAGCCTTCTTTTCTTAACCTTGAAACTCATCAAGTGGCCCAGGCTGACTGCACCCGTCTCTGCTTCCCTGGTGCTGCTGTTTCAGTTAAAAACAAAACAAAAGCAAACAACAAACAAGCAATGAACCAGGCTCCAGACATCAATCTCGGGCCCGGGCTCTCGGGTTGAAGTCCTCCGGGTTGAAGTCCAGCCTGCCCGTGATGCTTAGCGAAGGGGCGTGAGAACCCGCGAGCTGGCCGGCTGGCCGCACAGGTGCGCGTGCTAGGGAAGATCGTCGCCCGGAGACGTCTTTCCCGGAGGCCCCGCGCGGTGTGCGGTGAGGAGCCGGCGGCGGGTGGGGGCGGCCGCGGGGCGGTTGGTCGCCGGGAGGGTGGACGCGGGGCGGGTGGAAGGCTGGACCGCCGGGCGGCGGCGTGTGCGCGGTGCTGGCGCCCGTTTGGCACGGCCGTTGGGGAGAGCCCGGCGCGGCCCGCACAGCTCTTTGGGGCGACATCGCCGCGCACAGCGGCCTCTGGTCCTAAACCGTCAGGGTCCCCTTATTCTGCTCTGTCCCCGGCCGCAGCCCCGGCTCCCCCGACCTCTCCGGCCGCGGCCCGGCCCCCGACCCCCCGGCCGCGCCTCCTGCCCCGCTGCGGACCCCGCCCGGGATGCGCCCGCCTCCTCCCGAGCGCCCTCGGGTCGCCGGCCTGGAATCGTCAGCCTAGCTGGTCGCAGTCGTCAGGGAAACGCCACTTCTCCGGACATGCGGCAGAAAGACCCGTGCCAGAAGCAAGCCTGTGACATTCAGAAGTGTTTGCAGGCCAACAACTACTTGGAGGCCAAGTGCCAGGCCGTGATCCAGGAGCTTCGCAAGTGCTGCGCCCGCTACCCCAGGGGCACGTCTCTCGTCTGCTCCGGCTTTGAGAAAGAGGAGGAGGAGAACCTGGCACTCAAGACCGGACCCAAGTGAAGCTGTGCTGAGAAAGAAGTTAAATTCGCTTCATGCTCCCTCCGCGAGCTGTTTGCCAGGTAGCAGCAAACAGCAAGGGAAAGCCGACGGTGAGGCTAGCAGACATGCCGTCCACGCAAAACAGACGGAAATAGTAACCCGTGTTAGAAAATACATGTGTGTAAAGGAGAAGGGAGGTGCCGAAATAAACCCACTTTACACGAAAACGAAACAAGCAAAAAGCAAACAAACGAGGTACTGGTCTCTGAAGCCCTGGGGGAGCGAGGATGAGGCCGCCGGTGTTGTCACAGGGTAACACTGACGCGCTGACAGCTCGGGTCTGGCACAGGTGCCGAGAAACCAGTGTGTTAAGGTTGGCGCGCCCCTGGGACCTTCGGTAGCCACTTTTGCTCCAGCTTCCACCCGGTCAGCCCACTGCCCACGGCAGTGACTGCACCTTGCCCCACCTGCTGCTGCAGCCCGGAGGTCGGAGCCAAGTCCCTGCTGGCGGTTCGGGGGTTCCCTGTGACCAAGGATTCAGTCTTCACAGCCAGTGCCCCTTTGGGGCCGCACCTTGCTGGGCTGGATCGCAGGCTGCCTTACGCTCAGCCAGTTTGCTTCAACGGCTAACTGGGAACGGTCTGCCCAGAACAGGCCGAAGCTCCCCATGCCGGTCAAGACAGGCCCACCAGGATGCCACAGCCTGACCCGGTGCCCACCTGCTGGTCTCTTCCCAGATAGTTTAGGCTGTGTCAAACTGACAGCCAACCACAGTGCCAATTCACTTTTTATGCTCTGAGTGTCCTCTACCTCCTGAGCGGTGGTCAGCAGCAGAGCGAGGACTCTCACCCCCTCAAGCAGCCATCAGCTGCTGTAGACCCGACCCCACAGAGCCTTCACTCCCTCTGACCATGTGCTCGGCCAGCGGCCTGAGTGGGTCCATTCCAGGTCCCATTCCTGGTGCTTCAGTCCAAATCTCTCATCTCTCTCCAGCACCTCAGGCCAAAGGTGTGGTCCTCAGATGCTCCGAGAGGAGAGGGGAAGCAGTCTTTGGGAGATGGGGCCAAGTGGACAGAAGCTCTGTCTTTGGGGGCATGCCTCCGGTTAATTCGGCCACTCCCTCCCCTTTTCTCCTCCTCTTGCTTGCTTTCCAGTGGAGTGAGGGGCTCTGCCCCACAACTTCCCTGCTCTCCTCTGGGATCTGCGGCATCACCTCAGGTCTGTAGTCAGGGGTCTCGGCACCTTCAGAGACAAAGCAGAACATCCTTTCCTCAGGTGGATGCAGCGACTCACACCTGTGAGCCAGCTGTCAAGGCAGAGGCAGAAGGCCGAGGGTTCAAGGCCATCCTCAACCTGATAACGAGTTTGAGACCATCCTGGGCTTTGAGAGACAGAGGCAGAGAGAGAGGGAGAGTTCCTGTCTTTTAAACACAAACCACAAAAGCAGTTCCACCCAGACCTTCTCTTTGTAACGTGATTGTGTTGGGAGGTGTGCCTGCCATGCAAAGCGACAGCCCCACACTGTGCACAGGGCACTGAGGGACAAAGCTCTTCCAGTCCTCTAGGCCTGCCCACATGGCTGTGGTGAGCTCCAAGGCAGCCTCCCTCCCCCACACTCCCTCCCCTGCTGAGCGAAGCCTGTGACAGACCGCACACTTTCAGCAGTGTACCTGGGGAACGTCCGTGACACAGGCGCTGTGTCCCCGTGTCTGCTCTGACACAGGCGCTGTGTCCCTGTGTCTTCTGTGCTTCTTGGCCCCTCATGAAGGATGGAGGCTCAATTTCAGATGCTGTGGAGAATCTGGGCAAGCCCAGTTAGATGCTTCTCAGAAACTGACTTCACTGGGTGTAAAGTTACGTGCAGTTATTTAGAGACCCCCACACATACATACACATACACACACATACACACACATACAGGCACATACACACACATACACACACAAACACGCCCCCTCGTGCACACACAATCCTAAGAGCAAAAGGACAAAGTTAACTGTCTCTACGTGATAATTTTAGGATTTTCAAAGACGGTGTCATGCCCTGCAGCGGGGGTGGGGAGGCTCCCAGGAATGCTCTGGGGTTAAGACTAGGTTGACCCTGAAAGGCAGGAAATTAGTTACTCTCTCACAGATAACACCAGAAGCCAATTTGGTGCATTCTGAACACTAGCGCGGCTCTAACACTAACTATAAACTGATGCTCAGTTGTGGCTGTAAGATAGCTTAAGGCGTGGGATGTCGAAGGAGCGGAGACTATTCACCCTGCTGACCTTGGCTGCACTCCAGGCTGAGGACACACTGAGCTGACCCTGTAGCCGTGACAACCTGCAGTTACCTGGCGGCTGTGCTGTGGTCAGGCTCCTTGAAGACAGTGCTGAATGAGCTGGACTCAAACCGTGAGGGGGGTGGGGGGGCTGTGTGTGTGTGTGTGTGTGTGTGTGTGTGTGTGTGTGTGTATGTTTGTATGGGTTTTTTTTGTGTGTGTAAGTGTATATATGTGTGTGTGTGTGTGTGTGCATGTTGTGAGTTTGGACAACCCACTGGAGCAAGGAAGCAGGACACTAACTTACCTAAGGATGGGATCTCCCTGGCGATTCAGCGTGTGCTCAGCCCCACGGAAGCCCAGCAAATGCTAGGCGGTCCGAGGTGGACATGACTCATGGTCGCTGGCACAATCTCTCTAGGATCTCGAGGCTCAGCTACTTAGAGGTCATTGAAACCCAACAGGAATTTCTTCTTCTGTAGGCTCAAGGCGCTGCGCTGGGGTCCTTCATGTTTGAGAAGGAAGCCGTGTGGATACCAAGCTGCACTCCAGGTCTCAGCCCTTTAATTACGAGAGGGTCTCTGGCCACCTGTGGGTCGGTCACCCTGAGAAAACACTCAGCTACGCCATGAACAGAGCTGATGAACTGCCCAGTGAGTTACCGCCCATAAAACATGTTCCCCAGCCTGCAAATTAGTATTTTTCAAGGATGCAGCCAATGATGACTTTTTTATCATTTTTATCACATTTCTATGCATGTAAGTGTGCGTGTGGAGGCAGAGGGCAGCTTGTAGGAGTCAGTCCTCTCCTGATACCATGTGGCCCGGGAACCAGGGTGTCACCAGCTTGGCACTCTTACACCACTGAGCTCACCACTGCTGGGATATTTTTAAATGGCACATCACATTTGAGACTTTTTTTTTTTTTTTTGCTCACTTGCCTGTCTGGGACCTGGAACTTCTTTGTTGACCTTCGTGAGTTGAAGAACATGAAAAAGTAATTTCTAAGTTTCTAATAGGACAAAAAAATGTCCTACTGTTTCAGTTAAGTGTAGGCTTAAAGGAGCATATCTGAGTGTTTCTGTGACTTCAGGCAGCTCTGATGACGGAACCCTGTGCTCACGGCCCAGCTAGATGTAGCTGCTGCCCTCCTCCCGGTGACAGAGACCCCGGGATGAAACACCGCATAGAAAAAGTGAGGTTCCCCAGCCCAAACACCCAATAAACTCCAGATGACGATATAAAGATTTCCACATAACTGTAAAAACACTGACTTTTGGATTATATGAAGACATTTAAAGAGTACAGCTACAGCTGAGGAAGGAAAATAAGAATTCTCAAAAGAGACCGCGAACGCGCGCCGTTTGTATCCCATCCAGACGCTTGATCTCACAGAGACTAAAGAACCAAACGCCAAGGTGAGGTCACGTTCTCCCTGTAAATGGCCAGTTAAAATAAATTACCCGGAGTGGGTGAGAGGAGCCAGCCCCTGCTGGGTGCATGGCCCCCACTCGGGGGCTGGCGTTGCCTAAGACAAGGCTGAGTCTGCTTGTGACCACTGTGTGACTTCTAAGGTTCCATCTGAACAAAACATCACGAATCTGCACAGAAACCAGCACATTCACGCCAGCGTTCCTGACAAAGGCTCTCACTCGGGGCTTCCCTCTGACTCTGCTTTTGCTTGTGTGCAGGTAGATGCACAGGCATGAGGGCACACGGCTGAATGTGCAAATTCAGGGGACAGCACACAGCGTTACTTCCGGGAATGCTGTCCAGCACCTCTGAGGTGAGGTCTCTCATGGGCCTGGGACCCACTGATTTAGGGTGTGTGTGTGTGTGTGCGCGCACATGCCTGTGAGCCCCAGGGGTCCTCCCGTGCCCACCTGTCTCCAGCTCCCCACAGCTGAGTCTTCAGTGTGTGCCACAGTGCCAGGCCTTTTTCTGAGTGCTGAGGACCCCGCCCGGGTCCCTGTGTGTGCAGGACAACTCTTCACTTAGTGTGCTAACCACTCGATCTCGTGTTGGTTTGTGGGGGGTGTACACAGCAGAGCGTGCGAGCGGGAGTTGAGGATGGACTTCTGGGTCTCGGTGTTCTCCTTCCGGTGTGTGAGTCCTGGGGAAAGAGTGTAAGTCACCAGGCTGGGCTCGCACCAGCACCCACTGAGCCTCTGCCGGGGTCCCCAAGACTTTCAGATAAGAATCCTCTCAGCTTTGCTCAAACCTACCAGAGAGTCAGTCAGAACCAGCCATCCGAATTCACAACCGGGTCAGCAGCAGAGAGCAAAGGAACGTGGGTCTGTACAGATGAGGGACCAGCTAAGCCCACTGCGGGGAGCCCACCACAGGTGAGTGAGAAGGGCCACATGAGTGTGGCTCAGGCTATGCTGGAGTGTGTCCCGTGTGTGACTGAGGGAGGAGCGTGAGGAGAGGTGACCCAGAAGAACACGGCTGTGTTGCCCACCTTGCCACAACAGGCCTGTGGCCTATGAGAACCTACCTCACCTTAGAAAGCAGAAGGAGGGCTGGGGTGCAGCCCAGTGGTAGAGTGCCTGCCAGGCGCCTATGAGAGTCAAATCTCCAGTGCTACGCGCAGCCAAAAAAAACATAGTGTTACTAAATCACACAATAAAACCCTGATAGGAGCTGGCCGCAGAGGCAGATGTGCTGGGTTCGCCGGATTCCGGCTCCCTGCATTCCACGCTCCCTTTAATCATAGGTGTTACTGTTTCTAAAATAACATGAAAAGCACAACCATCTGCCGCCGGCCAAGTTCCCAGCGTGCGCTAAGGCGGCAGGCGTGTGCAGTACTGTAAGAAAGTAGAGCCCGCAGCCCGAGGCCTCCGCCCCAGGCTGGCCGCAACCTTTCTTCCCATATCAAAATGTATTATATAGCATTGTAATCATCTGTGAACAAAGACGCATTAAAATGAAAATCCAGCAGAAGGGCAAGAAGTGTGGAGGTTTGTGCCTTAGCCTCACCCAGGAGCCCTGATTCCTGAAAGCTCCCCCTTTCCCCCGTCTCCATGAGGGGCATCCAGAACAAAGCACCCAAAGCCAGCAATAGGGAACAAAGCCAGCTCACAGGCTCCCGGGCACCCACTGCCACCCCCAGGTTCCAGAGCGAGGGAGGAGGAAAGTGGCCACTCCAAACCAGCGTCCCTTCATCTTCTTCCATGCACACTGCTGGCGGAAGCCATCTCTGCACTCGTGGCGACAGGGCCCTGGCCCATTCCTTCTGTTCTCAATCTCTCTACGGTTGCTAGGCCCTGGGAGCTTCCTATGTGGAGTTCAACGTAAAAACTATAGATGAAGACGTGACTGAAAACTCCCAAGAGTGGAGTTTTGTTACATAGACAGACAGATAAATAGACAGACAGACAGACACACAGATAGAGAGATGATAGATGGATGGATAGAGAGATGATAGATAGATGATAGATAGATAGATAGATAGATAGATAGATAGATAGATAGATACATAGATAGATAGATGATAGATAGATGGATAGATGGATGGATGGACAGATAGATAGATAGATAGATAGATGATAGATAGATGGATGGATGGATAGATAGATAGATAGATAGATAGATAGATAGATAGATAGATGACAGATAGATAGATCTATTAATTTATGTATCTTCCTGGGAAGGATCTCTAGTCTGTAATTCCTAAGGTTCTTGCTATTTTGTGCCGCGGCTTCGGTGTCCTCTGGCCTCTGAGAACGGTTGTCTACAGTGGATGGGCTCAAGCAGAGGAAAAAAACACTGAGGCAGTGTAAAGAGTCAAAGTTAATTGTAGGGCAAGGCCACTGGGAAGATGGAAAGGAGCTGAAAGGAAAATGAAGGAGGAACCAGGAGAACAGCTTGGAACCCGACCTTTCACAAGGTCGGTGAGGCCACATACGGCAGAAGGGGAGGGGTGAGCTCAAGGCAGCCTCCTCAGGAGCATGCCTCTCCCTCTTCCTCATCCCTGGGGTCCTGGCCCCTGAGGATGCTGTGCTTTTAATCCCAGAAGGTGGCTGCCTCACTCAAGTGTGTGTGTGGCGGGCACTGACCTTGCACAGTACTAAAAGGATATAGTTTCCCAAGTTAAGGCCAACAAGCCATTCAAGCCCTCTTAGGAGAGCTTATTTACCTTCCGCACACTGCCATGGGTGCGTGCTGCGTCTGTGCATCTGTGTGTGTGTGTGCGCGTGTGTGTGCATTGTGTGTGCCTGTGGTGGATGTGTGTAGTGTATTGCGCTTTTCCTGTGTATGTGTATGTATGTGTGAGGTTTCTGTGTGGGATGTGTGTATGTGTGGTGTGTGTGTCTGTTTTAGTCTATGTGTGGTGTGTCTGTGTATCCATGTGTGTATGTGTGTGTGTGATGTGTGCTTAGCCTGTCTGTGTGGTGTGTCTGTGTACCGTGTGTATGTGTGATGTGTGTGTGGTTTATATGTCTGTGTGTGTGTGGTCTTTGTGTGTCTAGGTTTTAGTCTATGTGTGGTGTGTCTGTGTATCTGTGTGTATGTGTATGTGTGTGTGTGTGTGTTTAGCATGTCTATGTGACGTGTGTTTGTGTATCCATGTGTATGTGTGTGATGTGTGTTTAGCATGTCTGTGTGACATGTGTGTATGTGTTTTTGTATGTGTGTGCCAGTGTACATGCATATATGTACACAGACACATGGACGCCAGAGTTCATGTAGGCATCTCCCATGATTGCTCCATGCCATACACATCCGGACAGACTCACCACTTGACCTTGGGCTGCCTGTTGGCCTGTCTAGGCGGCTGACCTGCCTGGGGGTCCTGCTCCACTATCTCCCTGGGTGATGTCACATGCTTTAAGGGGGGGTGTGTGTGGCAAAGCATCTTACCAGGGAGCCATGTCCCTAACTCACCAGCCGAGGCTTTACAGCCTTGGTCCTGTGTGCTGGAACCAGCAGGCAGGATCAGGGTGTGTGTGCCTTCCCTGAGCACACCATATCTGTCAGTGGAGTCAACCTCACAGAACCTGGGGTCCAGAAACCAGCGGGCCCCAAGACAGGCTGAGGACAGGCTGAGGACAGGCAGAGGACAGGCAGAGGACAGGCTGAGGACAGGCAGAGGACAGGCTGAGGACAGGCTGAGGACAGGCTGAGGACAGGCTGAGGACAGGCAGGGGACAGGCTGAGGACAGGCAGGGGACAGGCTGAGGACAGGCTGAGGACAGGCTGAGGACAGGCTGAGGACAGGCAGGGGACAGGCTGAGGACAGGCTGAGGACAGGCTGAGGACAGGCAGGGGACAGGCTGAGGACAGGCTGAGGACAGGCAGGGGACAGGCTGGAAGCAAGATGGCAAAGAAACAACTCTTAGGCGTCTCCCTCCTGCCTTGATGGTGTGTGGGATAACTGAGGGAACTGTGAAACCGGGACACAGCTAGCCAGGGAGACCCAGGAGGCTGTAGCCAGGGACGGCCGCTGTCCACCATGGTGGGGCCAGCTCCGGGGGTCTCCCTGCATGGGTGCCTGCCCATTGCTCCCGGAGGCAGTGGGGACTACAGGGAACTGGGCTCGGCATGAACTTGCACTTCGGAGTGTTAATGTGCTTTAGGAATTGTGTGAACGCTTGTTCCAGGAGTCAGTCTGCAGAGGTTTCCTGTGAGCCTGTGAGTCACCCAGAACTTGATTTCCGCCTCATAAACAGTTGCCTCAGCGCCCTAATCCCAGCTTTCCTCGCAAAGGCTCGTGGTAATGGTGCAAAGGGAAGAACAGGGAAACGTAGGGTGGCTGGGGGTCCCGATGCAGCAGGGCATCTCCTGTCGGCTGTTCCCCAACAGCGTAGGGTTTGCCCGAGCGCGGCAGCCCCGTCGGGCCGACGTGAGGAAGCGGAAGCTGCATCCGGCTAGGCTCTTTGAGCAGGACCTGTCTGCTCTACCAAGACGTGATGAATTAGACACAGCTAGCAAGGTAGGAGCTAAGAAACTGAACAAAACCTGCACCCTTCTCCTCAAGAGGAAGAGGAGGCAGGAAGTGCAGGGACTGAAGATTGGCTGGGAGCTAACAGCACTGATTACTCTTCCGGAGGAACTGGACTCCTACCAATCACCTGATTGTAAGACTCAAGGCCCAGTGTCTTCTGGTCCCCTGAGCACCTGCACACGCATGGCATGTGTGTGCACAGACGCACGTAACAGTCTAAAGACGTCAAAAAAAGACTGAAAACCAAAAAGGTGAAAGACCTGTAGAATCTTTGTTTCTCTTTTTGAATTTTGCAGCTCTGGGGCTGGAACCGTGGCGTCACCAACGGTAGGCTTGCTTTGCCTGAGTCAAGTCCCCGCTCTGTGGTATCTTGATTTGTTGTTTTTGTTTTGTCGGTCGGGGGTTTTGATTTGTTTGTTTGCGACAATGTCTCACATAGCCCGGGCTGGCCCTAATCTTGCCTGCCAGGAGCCAAAGCTATCTACGGAAGCCAAAGTCAAAGCTATCTAGTGGAGACAAAGGTAGTTACTGAAGCCAAAGCCAAGTAGAGAGCAAAGGTCATTTAGTGGAGACCTAAAGCTATTTAGTGAAAGAGTTATCTAAGACCCTAAATCATGGGTGACAGATTATGAGGACATCCGTCTGTTAGAGCATCCGTAAGATATCTTAAGAGAACATCCTTACGGTATCTTGCAGGTGCAATATTTAACCCATGAAGGCATCTTCCTATCTCCTGCAGCAGTAGATTAACCTTCCCCCTTTCCTGCCTTCTCCCTATATAAGTGAGATAAAAATTTCTAATAAACGGAAGCCTTGATCAGATGAACAGACTTGGCTTCATTCCCGCATCTCTTGTTCCTCCCCTCCCCCATTCCTTCCAATCTCCTCCTTAGGAACCCTGTTGAAGCCCCGAGGGCCAGGGGCACTTGCCCTAGCTCCTTAAAATGGTTTTGAACTTTCGATGCCCCTGGGTCTCATCCCAAGCACTGGGCTTACACTGTGTCGGTGTATGTGGGGCTGCGGGAGGGAACCCAGCGTCTCCAGCACGCAGAGCAAGGCCTGGTCCTCTCATTCTGCGCACTGGCTGCAGTCCTGGCAGGAAGCAGAGCGCTGACCTTTCGCCCTGCCCCTCAGAATGTCTGTAGGACTGACACAGCATTGACCAAGCAAGAAGTAGCTGAGGACATCAGGTGGGTGCGCCTGGACTCTCAGGAGACTTTGTTTGCCAGCTACCCAGGCTGGTGATTCCCATCAGCGCTCCTGAAGATGTTTGGGGCTTTGGTGGGTCTACCTACGTGGCTGGAGGCAGCTGGAGTTCTGAATAAAGAGATTGTTTTCCTCCATTAGGGACAGTGTGAGAGTCAGAATGGAATCCACCAAGAAAATCTGCCTTGTTTCCAAATATTTGTTACATCATTAGCGGGTTTTGTAAAGTCTTGTTTAACTAGACATGGAAAACAATCTCTTCTGCCTGGTGTTGTGAGATTAAACACAAGAAAAGAAAACATAGCGATACAACTCAAAAGTGGGGAGAGATGGTGGACGTCTCTGTCATCGGGCCTAGGAGACTGGCAGTTCCTCGCCACACGCCAACCTGCACCACCGCTTAGACTCGATGTCCCTTCTCCAGACCCATGATCAAAAAAATGCACTGTGATGGAAGACCAGCAAAGCACCTGGGCCCTGCCTCTGGCTTTGGAGCTTTACCTAAGCTTGTCACTCAGAGAAACTGAGGTTGACAAATCCACGTAAATGCCGATCAGAGAAAAGGCGAGAATGAAAATGTGGCTCAGTAGAAGGGGCGAGAGTCTTAAAGCAGAGGAGACAGCAAGTCAGTGTAGCGATGTCCACTGTGGAATGGCCTCACCTTGTGGAGTGGGGCCTGCGTGACTGTGTGCTGAGAGATGGAGCTTAGGGTCAGAGGTCAGCAATCTAGTTCTTTACTAACTATGGCTATTATTACATGGGCAGTGAGTTCCCACCTTGTTCACGTAAAGGATACGTTGGGAGGTTGTCTTGTGCCCTCTGTTTTCAGATGCCGATTTCAGTGCCCTGAGATCTGCTCTCCGCCCTGCCATGGGCATGAATGTTGAACCATCTTCTGTATCCATGTGATGTAAGGAATGCTCCACAGTTATCCCAGATTGGCTAATAATGTTGCTGACAGCCTGGGCTGGCCAAAAGAGATGTAGGCAGAATGGAAGTTCCCCAGCTTGGGGGTGTCTGAGGATGGACCACAAGGAGAAGAGAAGGAGGAGGATGGAGAGGAGCCAGGAAGTCACCATGGGTAAGCAGAAGCAGAAGCACGTGGCCAAGCACGCCTTGCTCTGAGGACTGGCCCGACAGAGCAGAAACAGCTCAGATGGAACATGTGGAAGTATTTGGGGTTTGGAGTGGGAATCAAACAAGACAGCTTAGGGGGCTGATATCTGTCCAGCTCTAGCGCTTTAAGACCTGTTATGAATCTAGTAAGTTTCTGCTGGCGTATGAAAAGCTTCTGCTGTAATAATCTCCTGTGTTAATTAATATATACAGAATGATTCCCTCCTTTTACAGGAGGTTTACTGTGGAGGAGCAGGGTTCTTAGGTGTGTCTCAATCAGTTCATCTGGGCATTGTTCTGCTCTAAAGAAAAATGAGTCACAAGGTAGGAAGACGGACGAATCTGGAGGTATGATACTAGGCCACATGACCCAAACTCAGAAAGGATGTAAGGAAGCGCTCTTCCTCATCCGTGGATGCTGGTCAAAAGCTTTGCACATGTGTTTGTGAAGAGGCTTAAGTGCGGCGGGGTCACAGGTCTGGGCAGGAGAGTGGAGGGTGATATTAGGAGCTGCAGGAGGACAGAGCCACCCTGCTCCGTCCCTCCATGAAGACCTGTGTTCCCCTCGCTCCCATCCTAAGGCGCTGCTTTTGCTTCTGCCTTATAGCTGCACAGGAAAGTTTACCAGTTTCCCTCCATCATACGTTGTCTGTTTAATCTGAGGTTAATGTTTTGTCTCTTCTCTTGTTTAATGATTTTCTCTCATGTGTGCACACCTGTTCGTGCATACCCCACTCTGTGTGTGTGCACGTGTGTGTGTGTGTGTGTGTGTGTGTGTGTGTGTGTGTGTGTGTGTCTGTGTGTGCTGAGGCCAGGGGCAACATCAAGTGCTTTCCTCAGTCTCTACTGTACTTCTTTTACAAATTTTGCAGGCGTTTTGTCGATTTTAAAAAGATTTGTTGGGCAGTGGTGGTGTACCCTCTAACCACAGCACTTGGGAGGCAGAAGCAGGTGGATCTCTGAGTTTAAGGCCAGCCTGGTCTCCAGGCAGCCAGGGCCACACAGGGAAACCCTGTCTTGAAAAAAAACAAACAACAAACAAAACGACAACAAAAGAAACCCAGAAACTATTTGTTTGCACTTTAATTGTGTGTTTGGGCCAGGAGTGTGCATGTGAGTGTGGGTGCATCCAGAGGTCAGCAGGGGTGGGCCGGCCTGCAGCTGGAGGTACAGGGAGTTGCGAGCGGCCCGGCGCGGTGCTGGGGACCACACCAGGTCCTCCCAACGGCAGCGTGCACTTCTAACTGTCACGCCTCTGCCTTCTTTTCAGTCATGTAGATAGGTACTTCGCCTATATGTTTGCACTGCTTGTGTGCCTGGTGCCCAAGGGGCCAGAAAGAAGTTACTGGGTGCCCCGGAGCCTGAGTTACAGGTGGGTGTGAGTGGCTGTGTGAGTCCTGACAAGCCCGCGTCTGTGGGAACAGGCAGTGCTTATAGCCGCTGGGCCGTCCTTCAGCCCCGGCTCTCTCTTTTTGAGACAGGGTCTCTCCCTGAACCTGGAGTTCCCGATTCGGCTGGACAGGCCGACCGGTGAGCCCCAGGCTCCTCTTGTCCCTGAGTCCCCAGCTGAGGCCAGCTTTTCAGAGAGGTTCTGAGGTTACACTTTGCCACACAAGCACTTTACCAACTGACTTGTCCTTCTGGCCCATTTTAAAAATGGCTTCCTTCCAAATATCTGGGCGTCCTGCACATTCGTTTATACCTCGGTAAGAATGCGCTGGTTAATGAGTATCACATGGGTAGCTGGAGTGGGCTTAGGCAGGCAGCTCTTTAATTACCTTCCCCACCACAGGAGGCCCCTCCCCTGCCTCTGTACGGGCTGCCGTGGGCCGTGGGGTTTCTCTGCCACTGATCTCATCACCCCAGGCCTCTCTGAACACATGCTGGGCTGAGGCTTCCTTAATTCTTGTCACTTTCTGTCTTCAGAAACTGCCTCCTCGTCGTTCAGGGCACCTCAGTGCTCACTCTTCCCACGCTGACATGAGTTTAGTTGTTTAGAAGATGTTTTTTTCCTGCTGCTGAGGATCCGTGGCACCGTGAGGAGCTGGGCGCTGGAGTTTGGCCACTTCCACTGGTCTCTTCATTCCTCCTCTCCCCCCTTTCTGTTTCAATTACTTCCCACCACCAAATTTTATGACTGACTAAGTCCTGACTGTTCAAAGTGGAAAGCTTCGGTGATTTAGCTGTTTGGGTGCAAACGGGGGTAGAGCTGTGTTATTCGTCCTCTGGTCTTTAACCACGTGCTGGATTTAACCGTGTGCCTGGATGCCAGCGCTCTGGGTGGGAATGGAGAACTTGCTCCTCTGGCCACATCAAGTGGAGTTTCTGCTCTGAATCCAATTACTTCTGATGTTATTTTTAGTTTTTTGAAGCTCTCCACCACTGATTTTTGGTGGAATTGGAAGCCACACGGCAAAGCCTGTCACAAAAAATACATGCTTGGATAATTGCTGCTGGGCCCTGGGGGCTAACGAGGGAGCTACCAGCTGGGGAAGTTTTTCTACAAAATACCCCAGGCAGGAAGAGGCTCCGGCAGAGCTGCGCCACAGATTCTTTCCCTGTAGACAAACTTTCACCAGGAGTTGGACTCCGACGATTAGTGCTTTTTTTCCCGAGCAGCCTCATTGTTGGGTAAAAGACATGCCTGGTGCATTTGTCTAAGCATTGTATGATGATTTTATACACATACACACCGTCACACTAACTCTGTCCGCCCGGCTGGGTGGAGAGACACCTAGGAGTTTCATCAGCCAGGCCTCTGGCTGCACCCACAGGGTGTTTCCAGACACGAGGTCATGACGGCTGGCTGACGGAACCTAAATTCCCTGGGAGGGTCAGGCTATGAGGTGCCCGTTAGACTGGGCCTCTTCTAGCTTCTCCTTGCTATGGCTGCTCTCTGCTCTATCTGCCATCCTGGGAGCTGCTCTGTTCCCTCACGCCCTCCCTGCCCTGCAGACTGACACTTCTGAAACCATGAGCAAAGCAAATCTTCATTCTTATGTAGCTTCTGTTAAATAACTGGTGACAGAGATAAAAGTATGACATATACATGCAAACACACACGCACTCATACATGCAAACTCACACATGCACTTACACACATGTACACACAAGCACACATATGTACTAAAAATGTGTATATTCACACAGACATATTCTTTTCCAAACCAAAAACAAATTGTCTCTTGATGGTGTAACCATGAACAGAAAAAGTCATTCCACACAGTGCAAATCTCTACTTGAGTCTCAACTTAGAAATGTGAGCCAGCGAGCTGTGCAGCCAGCCTAACGCGCGTGACTAACATATCACTGGCAGGGCTCCGCCTGTGGCTCCTTCTCAGGAAGGCTGGAGGAAGGCTGGACAGGCAGAGTCAAGGCCAGCAAGTGCCTGGCTTGGGGATAAGCTTCTGGCTTCCTGCTTCCAGCTTCCAGCTTCCTGCCTCCTGCCTCCTGCTCCCAGCTTCCAGTCTCCTCAAAGCAGCCTGGCTTCTAGAACCAAAGCCACACCGACAAACTCGAAGGGTTTACTGCTCTGTGCAGCCCTGCTGTGACAGCCCCCGGCTTCGGTTTTGTGTCTGCCAGATCAACCTTCCATCTTCAAGGCCTTCTCAGGATTTTCCCACTGTGGGACACCAACTTTGTGGGAGCCCCTGCCCTTCAAGAAAGGAGTCCCTAAGCCAAGAAAGCAAACAGGGCAAGAACCTGCCCGGCTCCCAGCTTCCCAGCGGTGTTCATGGGAAGTGTCCTGACTGCTGTCCCGGGCAGGAAGACCAGCTCGCCTACCCAGAGAAAGAGCGAACGCCTCACACAGCCCTGCCCAACTGTCTCAGCCACGCAGCACAGACACACAGCAACTGAGCCTGCTTCCTCAAGTGGCACTCATCCCCTTCCCTTGTAAACCTTTAGAAGAGCTGCTTTGACCGCATGGCTGCCAAGTCTTACTTCAGACCCTCAGAATAGTGCTTGCTATGGTCTGGGCAGGCCCTTTGCCTGAAGGATTCGGCTCAGTGTCTCTCTCTCAAAGTCCCTCTCCTCGCCTTTCCTAACACCTGATAAATGTTAATCTCTCCTTAGTTAATTCGTAAGCACTTCATTCTCTCCCAGTGTCCCCTTTGTTAGTGAGAATCAAGCCCTTCAATTTATTCTAGTCATCAGTTCTCTCTGTCCTGCCCTCACCGTCACCCTCTCCTCCCTCACCCTCTCCTCCCTCACCTTCTCTCACCAGACCTCACATGGCCCAGCCTGGCTTTGAACTTGTAGCCCTCCTTCTTCATCCCCCAGGTGCTGGTATTACAGGCCTGTGACATCATGCCTGGTTTTTATTTTTGGTATACCCATCATGTGCCAGGCAACTTCTATCCTGTGGAAATAATGAAGAATAAGGCAAAAATGATGCAAAGCAAGTGAAATAAAGCCTCCTTTGAAGGTTGGAGTCTAGTGGAAAGATTGGCATTGTTCCACAGTTATAAAGTCAACAAGACAGTTAGTTACAACTAGTACCTGGTGTTTGGGGGAGACCAGAGAATGTCCTCAGTGTGGTACAGCCTGAGATGAATCAAGAGAAGGGAACGGGAAGGCGGTCACAAGGCCAAGGAGGAGCTCCTGTGACAGGGACGGAAGCACAAGACCTACGCGTGATGAGCCGCCTGAGCTCGTGACGCCAGGGCGAGCCCCAGCTCAGTCTAGCCGGTGTGTACCGTTTCCCACATGAGCTCTCACACCCCGTTTAACCCAAAGAATGTGCCCGGGATAAAGGAGCCAGCAGAGTGTGTGTGCGAGTGGAAGGAGCGTGTGATGGAACCCCAGCAAGGCAGAAGAGGACCCCCATTGCCACAGCACCGTGGGGGGGGGGCTGGCAATGACCCTGTCACCTTGAGCGCCTGAGCACACTGATCGGCACCCACAGGCTGGTGGTCACCAGGTCTCACTGTGCTCTGTGCACACTTATGCAACCGCCCAACCAAAATCCCTGTTTCTGTCTTCCACGACCCTGTCCTCCAGGCTTCCCCACCTCAGCCAACGCCTGCTTCTCCGTCCAGATGCTCAGGCCGAGGCCCTGTGCTCGGCTCCCTTCTGCTCAGCCCGCCAGTGCTTACCTGCTGCTGCCCGGGGCTGTCCCTGGAGCCCGCTGACCCGAGAGGCCGGGGCGGACACACATCATACCCTCCTCTGCTATGCCACCTCTTACCCGGCTGCAGACAGGCCTGGCCTGGCTGAGGGCCCCCCTGAGCCTCAGGTCACTGTTCCACACAGTTCTTGGCAAGGTTCAGACCCCCATGGGCTCTGGGGCTGAAGCACCAGCATCCTGCTGGCCGCCAGCCAACCCCCGTTCCTGGCCACTTGGGCCTCTCCATATGGCAGCCGCCTTGATGAAAGTGAGCAAGGGGAGAGCAAGCAGAGAGGCATCTGGCAAGCCAGAAGTCGGGTCTTATGTAAGGCAAACGTGGGGGTGCCATTCCTCCACGGGTTGTTAAGAGCAAGTCACAAGGTCTGCCACATCCAGAGGAGACTTTACAAGGGCATGAGTACTGACGGGGTAGGCAGGGGCTACTCAAACCCCATCGCCAGTTCACTCCTAACTTTTGAGTCCTTCCTCCCAATTATCGCTTGTGTCTCCCGTGTACCCTCATGGCCACATGCCTGGGCTGTCACTGTCCCCTGGCTCCTTCCTCCACAGCATCTAGTCCACACAGTCTGAAGATCCCTTCCTCTCCTGTGCCTTGAAAGCCTCTGGAAAGCGCCCACTGAGATGTGACTCTGCCTCTCACCTCATCGCAGTCATCACCTGCTGGCAGGCTCAGACTTCCGGCCCTTCCTGTGCTCAGACTCCCCAGGTAGGTCTGCACCTCCTGTCTGCTCTGTCCCAGGCCTGCACAGAGCTGGCTGGCTGCCTGGCTCAGCTCTGTAACATGTCTTGGAGAGCCGGCCCTGCCCCCGAGGACAGGCACCAGGTCTGACCTACCCGTTAGCCACCTGGCCGTTTTTATCAGGCCTTCTTAAAACCCCATCATTCCACCCTTGTCCTCTTTATGAATGAACTGCCTTTCCCCATAGAGCTTATGTTCTGTCAGAGAGAAGCCTTCTCAGCTGTTGTTTTTCTCTCTAGATCTAGAGCAGACATGACGTATGACAGGCCCATGTTAATGTATGTGCCTGCTGCCTGCACGTATGTCTGTTACCCTGTGCCTACCTGTTGCCTGTGAAGGTCAGAAGAGCTGATCAAATCCCCTGCAACTGCAGCTGTGGAAGGTGGTGAGCTGCCTGTGGGTGCCGAGAACCGAACCCAGGTCCTCTGTGAGAACAGCACTCAAATGCTCTTAAGCAGTGAGCCACTTCTCCAGCCCCCCCCCCCAAACAGTACAGACTCTAAACTTCTGTTTCAATTAACTGTATCATGATGCTCACAAACATGATTTTCCTTCCCCCAGAATGGGGAACAGTGTTGTATCTGAATGAGAATATCCCACACAGGCTTCTATATTTGAACGCTTAGTCACTAGGGACTGGAGCTGCCTGAAGAGATTAGAAGGATAAGGAGGTATGGCTTTCTTGGAGGAAGCGTGTTACTTGGGGCTAGCTCTGAGGTTTCCAACGCCCATGCCAGACCACGCCAGTCTCTCTTCTGGCTTGCCAATCAGGATGGAAAGGTCTCAGCTGCTGCTCCAGGGCTATCCGTGTATCCTGGTGCTTCCTGCCACGATGGTAACAGACTTGGAAGGTGTAGGCGAGCCCCCACATACAGGTTCCTTCTGTAAGAGTTGCCCCGGCCTTGTCTCTTCGCAGCAGCAGAACAGTGACTAGGCCAGCAGTGAGCAAGTGCGGTGTGCAGGGCCCAGACTGTGACCTTCACATCCGCCTCTTCTTAAAAGGCTCTTTGGAAACCTGGTGTGCTGAGACAGACCTTTAATCCCCATATTAGGACATAGAGACAGGAAGAGCTCAACTTGAAGACCAACCTGGGCTTGGAAAGGACGCTGTCTCAAAATGAGCCCAAAACTAACAAAAGGTGCTTTGGAGAAGCAATTGTTTCACAGTTGGCTCAGGAAGTCGATAGGATGAGATGGAAAACTGCAAATAAGAGAAGTCTCCTAAAGATAAGGGCCAGGAGACAGATGGCTCGGGAGGCTGAGTGCCCAACACACAAGCATCCCGGCACCCATACGAAACCCTGGGCATGACAGAGTGAGTCTGCAAGGAAATGGACCCAGGAGGATCCCAGCTATTGGTCTACTGAGCTCTGGGTTCAGTGAGAGATGATGTTTCAAAAATAAAGTGGAGAGTGATTGAAATGCCATCCAAAGCCAACCTCTGACATGTGCTCACACGTGTACGTGGGCACACGAGCACACACACACACACACACACACACACACACTGGGGGCCTGAGGGAAATGGAGAGAGGGGGCAAACACAAGATCTGATTGAGGTGGGATTTTCGAAGCTAGTGGGTGTGCTGAGTGTGGCTTGGGTGTGGGCTGTGTGACTTTACCTGACAGGAGCTAATGTCCGTTTCCCCAGACAGACCATCAACTACAGACAAAGGAGGCAGCCCCACCCCGGCCTACCTTGGGGACCAGTGGGTGTACTGGAGTTGCTGACAGAAGAGTGGGTGACTCCTCCACTGTGTCCCTGAGAGGCCACCCCAGGACAGAGGTCACTAAAGGCTGCACCCCCAAGCTCACTGCACGGCTACAGGATGCTCTGCTAGACCCTGCCCTCTGCAGCTGCTAGTTACTGCCATTATCTCGGGGCGGGGGGCGAGTGTGTCAAGTGACTCTCGGGACTTCCCAGGTCTTGTAAGTCATATGCCTCCTTCTTCCCACCATGAGGGAATGTTTCAGCCTCAACAATATGGCTATACAACAGTGTGAAATGTCCCCACAGGCTCCTGTCTAAACGCCTGGTCCTCAGTTGATGCTGCTGCTGTTTGGGGAAGTTGTGGAACTTTAGCAAGTGAAGCCACAGAGCACAGAGGGCTTTGAGCATTAACACCCTAGTTCTGACCTGAGCTCTCTGCTTCCTGTTCCACTGAGATGTGAGGAGTCCCAGCCACCCACTCCCACTGTCGGCCTAGGACCCCGACACGAGCATAGCCACAGCCAGCTTGGTCTTCATGTGGGTTCCCTAGTAAGGGGAACGGGGGCTAACAAGGATGTGTGCATACTTTTTCGTCAGTTTCACCTGGTGGGGCTGTTTCGCTAGGCCACAGGGGGAGAAAATGCTCAGTCCTGATGTGACCTGATGTGCTGATATGGGTTGGGGGAAGGGTAATGGGGAAGAGGGAGGAATCCAGATGTAAAGTGAATAAATAAATTAATTAAATAAATGAATAAATATGAGAAAAACAAATAAACAAACAAAAAAAAATGTCAAGTGAATGAAACACCGTCATGGAATAATGACCCCTTGTTTCCGTGTAAATGTCCAGGGAGAACTAATATGTTTCCTTTCAAAGCAGGAAACACCGATCCACCGGGTATCTCCTGTTAAAACCACTTTATTTTATTCTGCAACGAGTTGATGTGAATCCAGTCAGTCTGACAGGTGTGTGTCCCAGGAAAAAGGAGCTGAGAAAACATGTTTTCCATCATTTAGCTCCACGGGCACTTCTTGGGACACACACCTGTCAGACTGACTGGATTCCCGGTGTGCGGGAAACATTATATCCTCTTACACTAAAATTCTCAGAGAATCCCTGAGCAGGAGGAAGAAAGAGAACAGCTGAGGTTTATGGCATCCAGGGGTAGAGGTAAGGAAAGAAGATTTGCTTTGACTCCCAGTTTGAGGACACAGTGGGGCTGGAGAGATGGCTCAGTGGTTAAGAGCACTGGCTGATCTAGAAGACCCAGGTTCTATTCCAAGCACCCACATGGTGGCTCACAACTGCCTGTAACACCCATTCCAGTTCATCCAATGCCCTCTTCTGGCCTACAAGGGCACTATTTGTACATGGGGTACAGACATGCATGCAGACAAGACACCCATGCACATGAGGACAGGACAAACAGGAGCATGAGGCAGCCGCCATGCTTCCTGGGTTGTTGCTCAGGAAGCGGGGAGAGACGAGCCCTGGGCCCTGCTTGCTCTCCCTTCTGCTCAGGCCCAGGAATCCAGCTGTGGGATGGCCTACATGCAGTGTGGACCTTCCCACCCCAGTAAACCTCGCTGGAAACCTAGACACACTGAGAGGCACGTCTCCTGGTGGGCTAAAAAGCCAGTGACACTGACAACGAACAGCCTTCACATCCTCTGACGGGCCTGCAGATGACCCCGCCTCCTGCATTTTCTGTTTTCACAGGAAGTAGGGCTTTTCTTGTTTGGGTGTCTCACAGATGTGTGTGCGCCCTTGCTTGTTCTCTGTTTCTGAAGGAAACCACTCACCTGACACCCCACTTTCTCTGAGGGGCTCGAGGGGCCTCAAATGCAGCAGCAGGAATGTCTAACTGATCAGTCAGACAGCTTGCTGACTTTGGTTCCTACTATCTTCAGTGAAGAAGAAGATGGATCTGAGCCCTGGGGGATGGATTCTGAGTTTCTCTCCCCTGGCACAACAGGTGGAGTTCAGGGCACAGGTGGGCAGGTGATGTACAGTTTACAGTGTCACCAAAACTGGTGCGCGACAGTCTATGACCACGTCCACATGCTGAGTGTGGAGCTTCGTGGTCGAGCCAAGGCTGGAGGGTAAGAGCATCTGAGCTCCGCCTGTTCTCTTGGGGCCAAGAGGTGAGGAAGTCAGCTTGGAGACCCGCTCAGGCTCTGGGGAGGGAAAGGAACAGAGCACAGTTATAGGCAGAGCCTCGGTTACCCAGGGACTGCCTGAGCCTCTGCAAAACCCAGCAAGGCATCTGGCCTCTGTGGCCGGAAGCAGGGCAGGTGCCCTGAGAGCCCAGAGCTTTGTTCAAAGGAGCAGGCATGGGGTGGGGGAGGGGAGGAGGACCGATGTCAGCTTGGTCCTCCAGGGTAGTCAGGGAAACCATGAGCAAACGCCTCACAAGAGCTTCTCTGGGTGATGTGTGGGACAGACACAGTGTCACTATGACTTCGATAATAAACCAACCTCCCTGACGCCCTCTCTCACCAGCCTCTGCCCTGCCAGTACCGGCTCTCCGGCAACCTGGGGTTATTTTGAACTAGATACAGGCAGCGCTAGTTGGAAGATACCAACCCTGTACCGATGGCTCAGCCTCACTGTGAGCACATTGTGGGAAAGGGTGTGTTGCCATCCTCCTGCCAGCAATTTTGATCAAGATTGATTGGGATACTGAGGCAGGTGTGGCCAGTAGACCAATACAGGATGATCCCAACAGTAGCAAAGGATGGGAGCCATGGTTGAGATTTATTCAAGCCCTTGGCTGTTTATGATTGACTCATTGATTAGGCTAGAGGAAGGCTTCGTTTGGAGCCGAAGTTCAAGGACCACAGTAAACCTGGAAAAGTTCTGTTAAGAACTGGACAGAGAGCCAGGTGATGGCACAAGCCTTTAATCCCAGCACTTGGGAGGCAGAGGCCAGGGGATCTCTGAGTTCAAGCATAGACAGGTCTACAGAGTGAGTGGAGGACAGCCAGGGCTACACAGAGAAACCCTGTGTTACAAAACAAACAGAACAAAACAACTCCAGGGGACAGCTACCACGCTCCAACCGAAGGCAGACTACGGAAAAGCCAAGTTCATATCAAGTACTGAGCGTTCGAGGAAGTGGGGAGCTGCTAGTGCAAGGAACACGCTGCCGCTCCCTGAGGCCAGGGCCGCCACCAAGGACGGAGCAGAAGTTCATGCCTCAGGGCCAGGCTATTGGTGAGTTAGTTGTTATGGTGTCAGTTACATGGCTTAAAGCAGACGTGTCCCTGTCTAAATGTGTGATTCAGAGATTCAAGCCAGGTAAAGCTGCTCCGGTGAGCAGTTTCATGGCTCCCGGCTACCTGCAGGTTAGTGTCTGTCTCTGCCAGTCTGTAACGTGCTGAGAGTCCATCTATGCCTTGGGAGACAAAGGAACATCAAGAACTGCCAGCCCAAGCAGGGATGGGATCCACAGAGCGCAAGGGAGGAAATATGTGATGTATTTACGTCCTGAGGTTCCGGTATACAGAATGTGTAATGATAACGCAACAGAAAGAGAAAATTCAATAAAAAACGGAATGCAAGTCAACAGCTTCTATTCAAAACGTAGCTAAGTGAAGTATCCCGGGCTGGCTGAGGCCATTACAATCACAGAGTAAAAGAGTCTTCCATGATTCAGAGGTGGTCATATCTTCGTCTCGCAAGATAAAGTACAGCAATTCGGATTGCTCTAAAGCATGGCATTGCCCCAGCCTTTATTACCCATAATGCTTCTCTTTTGTTTATTCCTGTTTGCTCTTCTGTCATGACACACAGAACAGAAGCCAAACAAACACCGACACCATGGTCTTTAACCTTCATGATATTGAGCTATATAATACAATGTGAGACAGCCTCAGGCATTTTGTTACAGCAACAGAAGAGAGCCTAAGATATAATCAGAAACATCACTGAGAAGGGAGCACAAAGGTTGTGTGGGGTGGGGCCATGCTGCTTTGGTGGGCTTCCCAGAGGAAGTAACAGTCACTGGAGGGCAGAAGGCTGAAGATGGAACCCAGCACTGGCCAGCGGGGAGTGTCAGGAAGACATCAACGCTCACAGAACCCTAGAGAGAAAGACCTAAGAGCAGGTGGGAACCGGGTCACACAGGGCCGTGAGACATATCAGAAGTTCACACTTAGCCCAGGGATGTCTGCAAAGACGTTTGTGCCAGCAGTGTGTCCATCCTAACGGGATCCCAAGACTCGTTCCAGAGACAAGGAGAATGGAAGAGAAGAACATGAGATGTGCGGAAGAAGAACGGAAGAAGAACCCCAGATTTGCCTTCATGACACACATCCGGGGTTTCCGGATGAGGAAGCGAGGTTCCTCCGTGGTTACCTGACAGTGACACTCATCGGCCAACCGATTCCCGAAATAGACCCCGTTTTCAACCTTTTCACTCCGCAATCCTAAATGTAAGACAGGTAAGAGGAAGTAGACATTTGAGGGAAGGCTTTTTCACAAACGGTGGGAAAAAATAGATAGAGAGAGAGAAAGATAGGGCTAGGGAAATGGCTCAGTTGGTAAAGAGTTAACCTTGTAAGCATGAGGACCTGAGTTCAACCCTCAAAACCCACTTTAAAAAAGAGAGGGAAGAAGGAAGGAAGGAAGGAAGGAAGGAAGGGAGGAAGGGAGGGAGGGAGGGAGGGGGGAAGTCTGAGGATGACCTCTAACCTGTGTGTGCACACATGTGCGAGTGCACCAATGTGAGCATGTATGCGCACGCGCACGCGCGCGCGCGCACACACACACACACACACACGTGCGCACACACACACACACCTTTTAGACCAGGGCACAGAAACCAGTGGTTCTTGCTGTCTTCCTCAGTCTCCACTGAGACAACCTAGTGCAGGCTCAGCCTTGGTGCAGCCCTCAGCTCCCGAAGCCCAGCAAGCCAGCAGGGAGCCCCATGCAGGAGGGAGCCAGCGATGGTGGCCAGGCCCCATGACCCGATAGAGCCCGCCGCCTCCCACTGGTGGTGGAGGGTGTTGGCCCAGCAGGCAGTCTGGAAGTCACTTTAGTTTCCTCTTGAACTGACTTGTAGAGTCAGCGGCCCTGAAAATGATCCGCAGGAGCCACAGTTTCAGTTTCCGAAGAGTGGACGAGCATGTGGGCAGGGAACTAGTGTGGGAGTCTGGCTCCCAGTGCCTGAGAGGCCGTCAGCTCTTCCTGACCATGTGGATGTCGCAGGCAGACTGTCCAGATCACGCTGGAGCTGGTGGCTCCACACACGATAAGGAACGATAAGGAACTGGAGCCCAGTGGGGCAGGGTGGTGACAACAGAGGCCTGGCTAACCCCTAAGCCTGTGGGGGAGGGCAGGAACTGAGGACGCCTGAGGTCCTCGGACTGCACAGACGGAAGCAGACATCTTGCCGTGTGCCAGCAGTGCCACCTGCCCGGGCTTATGTCAGGGCCAGCGGTCCAGCCTGGGTGTGCCCCGCTCCTTCCCAGTCCCTCTCCCACCTCCTACATCCCTCCCTCCCCTCCCCAAGACAAAGGCAACAGGCAGCTCCCTGCCAACCATCAGCCTTCCTTGCTCTGTGAAGTCTCTTTCTTCTCTTTAGGAAAACAAGTTTCTGGGTCTGAAATGCTTCCAATCCAAAGCCGTCACCTGGAGAAGAACACCTTTCCCTGTGAAGGACGGGGCACAAGGCAGAACCCCTTCAGTGAGTCAGCACGCTCCCACCGGGGAGCCCGAGAGAGTGGGCAGATGAGAGCGCGTGACTTTACGGAAGTTCTGTACTGAAATGACATGCCAGGTCCAGGAGGGCTGAGTGGCCCGGCCTGGCTCTCTCCGCTCCTCTACACGGCTGCCAGTTCCACAGACATCATAGACCTGGCCGGGCCGGGTCACTGTCAACCTCCCTCCTCTGCTCGTCCTCAGAGCCGTCTCTGTGGATCCCTCAGGCTCTGGCTTCTCAGATGAGGGGTTCAGCACACACAGGCCTCACTCTACTTTATATGGGCTTCCTGCCCCCAAGAAGCATACTAGGTGGTTGTGCATATGGGCGGGCTTTCCAGGCACTTGAATGTGGAACTGGGAGCTTCCAGGGATGTGCTGAGACTCTTGCTCTGGGCAACCAGACCTGAGACTTGGTACCCAGCGTAGCACATTGGGACCAAGCTCAAGGCTTAGAGTGGGATCAGGTTGATGTTTTCATCCCTTCTGCAAAGCAGGACCAAGCCTTCCCATCCTTTGGAAATGTGGTGAGAAGTCTAGAGTTTAGGAAGCTGAGATAAGAGGTTGTGAGTTCAAAGCCGGCCAGCCTGGGCTGTGTTGCAAGGCCCCGTCTCTAAAACAACACAGAACAAGCAAGGCTAGACTGTAGAGCAGTTTGCAAGGCGGGTTTCCCAGGGTCCGTCAGAAACTGTTTTCATCCTGGGCACCCATGTGGCAGCACCTTCCAGCACCATGAACCTGGCTCAGGAGAATCGTGATTCAAAGCCAGGGTCACCTTGGCTTAGCCACAGAGTCGGTGGCAAGTCCTAGGCACTCATCTGCTCCATCAGAGCCTTAGCTCCCCCTACCTGCGTGAGCCCCTGTGGGGCAAGACACCAGGCCTGAGAACTCTGCCTCAAGCAGACCGCAGGTGGGAGGAGAAGGACACTGTAAAGTGCAAGAGTGAGGAGCAGATGCCGTCCGTGGGCCGGGAGATGTCAGTCTGAGCCCTACAGAACTGTGAGGAGGCCACCGCAGCGGCCTACCCGACTCCTCGACCTCACTGCATACGGCTTTGCCACACCACCAGAGTGACGCTGAGCTGTCCATTTCCCAGGGGGTTCTTTCCCTGTGTATAAACTGAGTCACGGCGCAATGCTTGTGTGTCCGTGTAACCAAGCATTGGCCTGGTGGCCGGTGAGGCCCAGGAGTCCACCTGCCGTCCCTTCCCCAGCCTGGGAATACAGGCTGGATCACCAGCCTGGCTTCTCACTTTGGTTCTGGGACTCAAAGTCGGGTCTACGTGTGGGCACAGGAAGCAGTTGGTGACTGAACCACTCTCCCAACACCTGAAAACACTTTTTAACAGTCCGCTTGGAAAGGAAAAGCCAGTATGACGGGCTGGAAGGCAGCTCAGTGGCTAAGAGTGTTGCTGAGCTTGCAAAGGGCCCAGGCCTGGACGCCAGTGCCCACACGCACACGTATAGCCTTCTGGGACCACAGTTAATGCCAGCGGATTCAGTGCTCTCTTCTGGTCTCCATGGGAACCAGGCACACACAGGGCACACCCACACAGGGGATAACCGAAACACAGGTTAAAGACAAAACACATGAAAGAAAGTCAGCGTAGAGCAGGTTTTCCCAGGCACCTGCTCTGTGCCATGAACTGTCTTCCCCCATCCAGCCTCATGCCGTGGGGTGGGGGTGAGCAGGGCATGGTGGCTTGCTCACATCCTGGGGGCACACAGGAGTCTCTCTGCCCTCCTTCCAGGGCTGGTATCCTGGCTTTAACAGGCTGGCAAGGCCAGGCCCTCCCACGGCCTTCTCACATTCCCTCAGACTGAAGCTGCTGCTACGCTCTGCTGCTCCCGCAGCCCCAGCCTTCCGTTGCCACCTTGCGGGAAGGGGAAGTGCTCTGCAGCTCTGGGGCTTTTGATGGACAGAGCAGCCTGGCCTCATTTCCATCGCTTGTCCTCAGAGCACCTCTGAGCTCTCCTGCTGCACCCGCCTGCTGGAAGGCTGAGAGTGTGGCCACAGGCACACACCAGAGACTAATGTGATCCCCCGAAGAACAAAGGCTCCGGGTGCCGGCCTTCGGGCCTAATCAAGGCCATCAAGTGTTTACTTACCACAACAACAGCAACACAGGAGTAAAAAAGGCAGCAGGCTTTCAGGGCTCAAGATGTCCTGTGCTGGCTGGAATCTTACCCGACCTGCTGTGTAACCCACGGCCAGGTGCATTGTAGGTAGGAGAAACTCTGCCTGGAACTTGAACAGCCCTGAGGAGCAACACCGAGGGTGTCCTTTATCTGTGTGTGTGGTATGTGTGTGTGTGTGTGTGTGTGCTGCCTTTACAGCAGATTAACCTCGGTTAGAGCTGTCTAGGCACCAGGTACTCTGGTGTGTTTATGTGTGAGGTACACATGTGTCACAGGTATGAGCGGGGGCACACCTTCATATGTATACATGGAAAGGCCATGCATGGCATCGGGTATCCTGCCTTAACACTCTCTTCCTTATTTCCTTGAGACAGGCTCTGTCCCTGAGTCTGGAGCTAGGCTGGTGACCAGCAAGCAGGAGGGTTACAGCTCTGTGGTCATGCCTGGCTTTTTACCTGGGTGCTGTGGATTTGAACTCAGCTCCTCATGTTTATACAGCAAATGTTCTTTCTCACTGAGCTTTCTTTTCAGCTTCCCCTCTTTTTTTTTTTTTTTTTTTTTTTGAGACAGGGTCTCCCCCTGGTTGGAAACTTACCTCGTAAGCTAGGCCAGCTGGCCACCAAACCTCAGATATCCACCTGACTCCACCTTACCAGAGCTGGGATTTTACATCTAAGCCATTATGGTTGGCTTTTTACGGGGTTCTAGGGCTCAAGTGTAGATCCTTGTAGTTTCAGGGTAACATTTCCATGGCTGCTTCCCAGCCCGGCTGCTAGATTGTCTTAGTCAGTGGATAAACCAGCTTCTTCACACCGATAGCTGTTGTGGGACAGAAATGATCCAACCACTAAAATTGCACGTCTGATGGGAACCAGAACCCGAGACAATAAGCCAGCGTCAGCCACCCTTTCACTCTCAGGAAGGACCACTTGAACCTTGCCCCGGGTCCAAGCACAAAGCACAGCACCAAGCACAGCCCTACTCAGCGGCGACTGAGTCCTGTGCTGTTTGCTTTTCTCCTTGCTCTGACAAAATGCTTGACAAATGCAACTTGAAAAGGGAAGGGGTGGCTCTTTGGTTTTGGTTTTTGACTCACAGTTTGAGGACACACGCAGTCCCTCTTGGAGAGGGAAACATGGTGGCAGGAGCCTATGGTGGCCATAGTGTTCACAGTCAGGAAGCAGAGAGACAGCAACACTGGTGCTCAGCTCACTCTCTTCTTAACATTCACTCCACACTACCAGCTCATGAAATAATGCCACCCACATGTAGCAGGAGTCCTCTTACCTCAACCTAGGAACTTCCTCACAGACCTGTCCAGAGATTTGTTCCTTTGACGATCCTAAGCTCCACAAAGCTGGCAGGTAAAATTCACCAGTAGAGCTGATATGTGTGCATATACATTCTCAGAGCTGCTGAGTATAAATTTCCTTCCAGATGAAGCTTTCCATTCTGGAGTTACGTCTCGGGAAACAACTCACAAGTCTCAGGAAGTCCCTGAAACTTATCGGGTTCATAAAAGCATTCCATCCTCAAGGATATACAAGCAGTCAGGAGTGCTTAGGAGAGAGGACCGTCAGAGTGTTCAGAGCACTCCAGGGCTCCAACTTTTGTGAGGCATCACCCAGCCTGGCAGAGGTTTCTGATGATACAGCTGCCTTTGAGTCATCCATGCTCTTGAAGTAACCTTCACCCATATGCCTGTAAGTAACACCAGGAAGCTCATTTGTTCACCAAGTTAGACTTCCACTATCACCCATCAGTGACACTTGAGCACCTTTCCCCCAGAACAGCGTCACAAAACTGGACGTACTTTGTTCATCAGCCAGGCGGGCCTCACTGAAAGGACTTTTCCTGAGGGCTGATTTTAGTCATGGATGTGAGAAGTGAGAGGAGGCACAGGTGGAGGGATATAGAAATGATCTTCAGAGAAACCTCAAGTAACAAGAAAGACAACTGAGGCTTCTGCTGACTCCCCACGTGGCTCCTGAGTAGAGAAGTGACTGTGCCCAGTGGCTTTGCCACCTCCATGTTGTTGGCATCACCATGTCCCTCTCACAGCCCAGCCTCAGCCTCTCGGCAGCTGTGGCTGGAATGGCCGACTCCCCACAGGGGCAGCACCGTGCTGCTTCCTCGACAGTGTTGTTGGTCAGCCCGCATCCCTGCTCTGCTGCCCAGATGTCCAGGCAACTCAAAGCTCCTTCTTCATTCTCTTCTTCCATACTGAATTAGGACCGAATAGATGGAATGTAACCGACCCAACACTCTGCAGATTTACGGGTGAAATCTCATACTTTCTTAGAAACGGTATTGGAAAAAAAAAAAACTAAACTACCCCAAAGAGAGCTATTTTCTAGATGATTCTGACTTATCTGGATCCAGAAAATTGAGAACAACTATAAAAGTGGGATTTTTGAAAGGGCATTTTTTTTAAAAATCATGCCCTTACCTTAAAACTGGATTGTGTTTAGAACGTGCAAATTGGAAGCAGATCAGGCGTTGGCTGCTGCTTGGGGCTCTGGCTCTTTGAAGTAGTGAAAAAGCTCAGACAGGAGCCAATCAATTCGCCTATGCGGAACAGGCTTATCAGTCCTGAGCTATTTTCTGATGATGGAGCCCTGAAGAGGCCCTGCCCGAGGTCTTTTCTTTTAAGGTTAATTTTATTTTTATTTAGTTGTGTGTGCAAGTGTGTGTGGGTACCTGAGGACACCAGAGAAAGGGGCCAGGTCTCCCGGTGCTAGAGTTACAAGTGGTTGTGAGCTGCTCACTAGGGAACCAAACTCAGGTTCTCTGCAAGAGCAGCAAGTGCTCTTATCTCCTGAGCCATCTCTCCAGCCCCAGCCTTCCCCCTCCTTTCTTCTTTAAGTGTGGAGCCCCAGCCTGTGGGTGGAGTTGGCCACGGCCAGGGCAGATCCTTCTTCACGCCCTCACAAATGTGTCCAGGAGACACAGGTGTGTCTCCATGATTTTTAAGTCCTGCCTGCCTGACAATGAAGAGGACGGTTTCCCTCAGAAATCTTTCTTCCCTCAGATGGGCACAGGAAAGGAACTTCACTGGTATCCACAATGCTTTTCCAAGACTGGAGCCTGGATGATGGAATCTCCACTCCGGCCCACCCTTCTGAGTTAGAACTCAGAGACACAGCTTCTGATTTTCCCTCTTTTTCTCTCTTTCTGTGGGAAGTAGGCCAGAGCCTCAGTGGGCCTCGTGGTGCTCTGGGCATTTGCACAGTCTTTCTCTTCTGCCATGTGGCCATCTGCCAAACACCTATGCCTGAGTCAGTAGCCGTGTCTTCTTTCGACCCCCTTTTGCTGCTGCTGAGGCTTACAGCTTGCCTGCCCCATTGCTTTTCTCTTAATCTTTATTTAAAAAGGAAAGAAAGAAAAAAGAGCAAAGATTCCACACTTGCCATTTCCCAAGCTTCTTTGGCAGTAGTCTTGTTCTCTGCAAACGATGTTGAGAGAGTTCATCCGTGGGCTGGGGGGAACTGCACGCACAGAACAGCTGCACGCGGGCTCGGATAGTGGAACTAGGACGGGGCTGCTGGCCTCCTATGTTCTTCAACCCTCAGAGGCTAAAAGGTAAAGTTACCGCATTACCAAAGTTAATCACCACTCACGGAAGACACACAACACAGGTGAAAGCGGCCCACAGTAACTCATCCTGTGCTATGGCTAAGACATGGTCGTTCTTAACTGAGCAGCAACTGTTCCCTGACCAAGAATTCAGCCGGAAGAGCCGCAGCGAGGGGCTGGGATCACTGACAACCATCTCCACTTCCTTCACAGTGAGGGGCATGAGTTTGTACAGAAGGGAAGCGCAGAGGCCTCAGCGGCGTGCGGAACAGTTCTGGGGCCTCGGGCAATATTCAGTAAGGTGATCTGACCAGGGTCAGGTTCTCAGACCACAACTGCATATCAGGAAGCAATGAGTGTGGGCACACCGGCAAACACACTTGCATGCCTGCATGCGTACACACATGGAAGCACACATGTGAATGCCGGCACACACACATACAGGCACATACGTGTGCACTAGAGGACCCTGAGATGGACCCCAGCAGGCTGTCTTCACAGGACTCCTAGTCTTGCAAATTCGCCATTTATCAGAAGCGGGGGCTCAGGTTGCAGACATGGGTCAGTCCATAAAGAGCCTGCACACACACACACACACACACACACACACGCACACGCACACGCACACACACACACACACGCACACACACACACACACACACACACACGCACACACACATACACACACACACACGCACACACGCACACACACACACACACGCACACACACACACTGCTGATGGCTCTGCTTCCACACTTGCTAACAATATAGTCCGTCGGGCTCATCTTTCCTCAAGTCTCCAAACTCAAATCCCAGCCAGTGGCCTCTGATGCCTAAGACCCAAGTCTTGGATCCAAGTCAAAAAGGAAAGCCAAGTTGTCTGTGCCCTTCTTTGCACAGGAGAATCCTTAAGGTTAGGCATTCTCTACAGGGTAGCTGACCTCTGACCCCACAGGGTAGCTGACCTTTGAGGCCTCTGTGGACAGAGCAGGTGGTGTAATGCTTGTGTGAGACCCTTAGGGCACCTTCAGCTCTGTCTGGCCAGCACCCCCTGGTGATGTTAAGCGATGTTAAGCCCTCCTCCCTGCCATTGGGCCTCAAACTTAGCTCTGGAAGCAAAGTCTGAAGAGAAAGACAGAGCAACAGAAGGTGAGGAGGAGGGCTGGGGCCTTGACTCAGAGCTGACTGAGTGCCAGCCTCCCGCTGCCGTCTTGGATTTGTTGGTGTGTTCACAACTGGATGTGGCACGCCCAGACACTGGACACGGTGCCTTATCTCCCCTTGGTGCGGCTCAGGTGTCCTTAGCTGGGTGAGCACTGACTGTGTTGCCACCCAACTCTGTGGCAGCTCCAGCCGGGGCAGCCCGAGGCAGACGGCAGCCTCATTTCCAGGTGTGACCTGACACGGTCACCTGCAGGGCTCAACCGTGAAGTTGCTGAGGTGACACCTCTGTCTGAAGAGGAGACGGTTTGGGCTGATTGTCGTCAGAGTCTTCCGACCCTTAGCCAAGCTGCTCTGGTCTCCCTCAGCTCTCCAGTCACTTCACAGGCAGTGCGCGTCCCTCTGCCCTGCGTCCGGCTCCTCCCGCAGGGCCCCAGAGCAAGGAGGCTGCCTCTGACTCCAGCCTGGGCCACACAAGTGGGGGTCGCGGTGATCCCAGAGCATGGTGAAGATAGCCTGCCTGGCAGCTCGGCCCGTGCTTTCTGGGAAGTGTTTTTAAGCAGGGCAGGATTGAGACAGGTACCTGGGCAGTTTGTCAGGGCCAGACATAAGCAGGACAATGTCACCAAGATAGACACAAAAGATGACAGAGCTGTCGAGTGCAGCAGCCACTCAGAGCTCCATCACAGCGGGTGACTCACAGGCTAGTTGTCACTGAAATGCATGCGGCCTGAGGAGAGAAAGATTGGTTCCCAAGACGCCCTGAGCACTAAGGATACTGGGAACACAAGTCAAGTGCAGTGAGCCGACGGTGGGTGCGTCGCTGGTCCCCAAAGCAAGGGCACATGCTGTCCTGCTGAAGGGACCATCGGAATCTGTCTACGCAGTCAGCTCTTCCGTGTGGCTTCCAAGGCTGGCTGAGGAACCAAAGGAAATCTGGAACTGTGGCCTAGTGCTCCACAATTGTAACCCCAGCACCCAGGAGGCATTGTGTTTGCTCAGCATAGAGGAAACCCTAGGTTCAATCCCCACGCCCCATAAACTAGGCAAAGCAGGCACGCCCGTAACCCCAGCACTTGGGAGGTGGAGACAGGGGTATCAGGAGGTCAAAGTCATCCTCAGCTACATCATGAGGCTACATGAGACCTAGCCTCAAAAGGAAAGAAGCAGAGGAAAAGGAGGAGAGGGAAGAGGAGAAGGGAGAGGAAAAAGAGAAGGAGGAGGGAAAAGGGAGGAAGAAGAGGAAAAGAGGAGCAGGAGGAGACATTGGGAAAGCGAGAAAGGCATTCGTCTGAGAATAACTGGCCAGGAGCGTGGAGACGGTCTCGCCAGCTGTTTGAGATGCAGACTTGGCTGAGGATCATCAAGTCGCCTGCCTTGTTCACAGTCTAGAAGGTGTCGTTGAACACTCCAAGCTCCAAAACCAACCACACATGCAGCCGGGCGCCCAGCGCTATCCGCCCCTGCCCCCCCCCCATAGCTGTGGGCTGGGACCCACCTGTGGACGTGGCCACAGAACCCAGTTCTGACCTGTGGCTCCACTCTCCCAGACTGGCCTCAAAGTCACAGAGATCCTCCTGCCTCTGCCTCCCAAGTGCTGGCCCTACAGTGTGTGTCACCCCTCCCCCCCAGCTGTCCACCCTGCTTTTCGAAGCAGGGTCTCTCACTGAACCCATAGCTTGCCAGTCTGGGTAGCCTGCAGGCACCTCCCGTCTCTGACCGCCTAGCCCTCACAGGTACTTGCTGAGCTAGGTTGGTTTGGTTTGGTTCCCGGTTTGGAGGGCTTGAACTCAGGTCCTCACACTCAGGTGGCAAGCGCTTTGCCCACTGGGCCATCTCCCCAGACTCTGGTTTTTCCTTATGCAAAAAAAGCAGATGGCCAGAGCCCGAGCCCGTGACAGCAGAACTGATAGAGCTGATAGAGTTAGCTCCTCATGCTGGGTGAGTACTCATGCCGCAGTCTTGCTGCTGTTATGAATCGTAAGTACCTGATATGCAGCCACAGGTGGAGAATCTCTGTTCTAGAGGTTGCTTGTCGGCTTTCCTGGCACACAGCGTTCTGTCTTCCCCTGCAGGAGCTGGGGTTACACAACCCTGGGTTCTTGTAGGCAGAAAAAAGACGATCTACTAGGTAAGCCCCGCCCTGACCTCTGATCCTCAGCATCTTAATGATTTTTTGTACGGTTGGCTTAGATTTCTGGGGAAAACGACTTCCTTTGAAATGCATAAGCAAGTAGCTGGCAGGCCTTCCCCAGCTCCCTGGCTGCTCTCCAGAGCCCAGCACGCCCAGGCACACTGTCCTCTGTTTGGGTGGCACCTCTCTCCACCTGCTCTTCAGGAGTTCCGTAAACGGAACCAACACAGCGGAGGGGTTGGACTATGCTATTTGCCCTGGCTCTCAATTAATTAGCTAATTGCTCCACTAGGAAGGGAAGGTTTGTATATGGAGTTATCAGCGCGTGCACACACACACACACACACACACACACACACACACACACGTTGAGTCATTTGCAAAGCTGCTCCCAGCACATGCTGGGACAAGGCAAACAGGGCAGCTGCAGGAGCTTCCAGGCCTCACAGGCAGGTGGGGGCTGTTGTTTCAGCCTTTCCACGTTCCAGTGGGAGGGCTGACTCATCAAAGGCCCGACCCTGCTTTTCCAGGGTGCGGCAGCCTCCTCGCTGGGCACACAGCTGTTTGTCCTGTCCGTCCCAGAGGCCCCGAGGAGAGGGCTCATTCCTCGCTCACCCCAAACACCTCTGTGCTCCTGGGGCTGAGGGTTCAGGGGCACTGTGGGGTGGAGGGCTCTGAAAGCTGCCGCTGTCCCCAGTGTCACCCTGAGCAGTGGGTCTAGGGAGGGTCTTCTCGGCCTGTGGAAAGAGCGGACTCCCTCAGGAGGCAGACTGAAGTGGGCGTGTTTGCGATGTGCCCATGACACCCTGATGTGCACACACCGTGACGTGAGCTCCACAAGCAAGCTGGCTCGGAGAACCTCCTCCGCTGCTCCCCCTGCCCTTTGTTTGGGAGGAGAGCTTTTACAATGTGCAAGGCTAAGGGTGTACCTCAGCTGAGGGGCAAGCACCCTACAAACCGGTCTTCACCCTCAGCTCCAGCTTCATCCTTCTCCATCCCCATGGTGCGCAATGCCGCCATGCATTTCTCTCCTAGGCGGGCTTCATTTCCTTCAGATTCACAACCGGAAGTGGGGTCACTTGATGAAATAGTGGGCAAAAGACCTGAATGGGCATATCTCCCAAGAAGACCTCTCCCCCTGCTTTTTAAAAAAAAGATTTGTTTTATTTTAATTACTTGTGTATATATGTGTGTGGGTGTGTGCATGCGGGTGAAGGCTTGGGGAGGCTGGAGACGTGGCTGCCCTGGAACTGGCGTTATGGTTGTGTGGCTGCTGGGAAATGAGTTCAGATCCTCTGCTAGAGCAGTACATGCTCTGACCACCAGCACGCTGCATGTTAGTGACACTGAGGTGTCACCCTCTGACACAGGCAGCTGCCACAGTCCCCCTCGCCTTCTCTGTGACGAGGAAGTGCAGGGGTGGGGGGGTGGGGGACTTTACAGGCTCTCGTTAATGCACGAAGTTCACCGAGGATCCCTTCCGTGCTGACCCTGAGCCAACCGTAAACCTGTGCTTCCTGGAAACGACTGACATTGTTCACCCAGCTTGGACTGCCCTGAGGGGAACCCACGTGAGCTGCTCACTCCTGCTTTATCCCTGGAACTACCAAGAGACTTAGGCTGCTGGGATAGGAGCTTAGTAGACCCATTGTTGATGAAGACATTATTCTACAAACTTTGGTAAGCCATCCGCCTAACAACCACTCCATGTGCTTCCACAGCTTGGGGAAAGCTTTCTGGAGCTTCAGAGTAGGACCTCAGGGAGCTGAGTGAATGAGACACTGGAAAGTTAGACCAGGGAAGAGAGCAAAGCCCGCCCGGCCGGGGCCTGGCCTCTGAGTCAGCAGACGGCTGCTGTGGTGGCATGCCGGAGAGCTCGGGAATTGGGGTGGAGATGCTTTGAAGTGGCCTCGAGGAGAAGGCAGAAGTTGCCAGGTGGTCCTGAGCAACACAAGCCGGAGAAGGAGCCCTATGCTCCTCCATGCAGAGCAGGCTCTCAGCCTATGGCCACAGGCTGCCTGAAGAGGGAAGACAGGCAAAAGGCGGGCAAGCGCCATCAGAGCTGTCGGGTAAGCAGGACCCAAACTGTACTAGGAAACAGTCACTCACCTGGAGTCTTGGAGAGAAAGCAAGGAAGTGGGGGGGAAGATCACATCCTGGGTACATTGCCATAGAGGGCCTGGGGAGGGTGTGGTCCATGAAGCATTTACAGCATAAACATGAAGACGTTGGTCACGCCCAGGAACACTCATCAAAAAGCCAGGCACGGGGCGGGGAGACTGCGCCGTCTGAACACACTTGCAGTATCAGCATGAGGAACTGAGCTGGGATCCTGAGAATCCCCATAAAACCAGACATGGCAGCATCCTTAATCCCAGCTCCTGAAACAAAACGGGGGTCGGTAGCGGGAGAGTTCCCGGAGGCTCGTGGGCCAGCGAGCCAGAAACGGGAAGCTGTGGATTGGAGACTTTGTCTCGTACAAGGTGGAAGGCTGGTGCCAGCAATGAAGTTTCCTATGATCATCACATGTATGCTATAGCACACACGTGTTCTGCTCCCACATGTGAACACACCCATATTCACGCAGTTTGCTGTTTTGTTGCTAAAGCAGCAATGCCAGTGGGAGGATGTGGCAGCAGTCCCAGAGTTGGGGAGGCAGAGGAGGACAGGATCCCGGGGCTGGACTCCAGGGTCGGTGACAGGCCCTGTCTCAAACTATGCTCTAGAGCAGAGCACCGAGGAAGACACATCAGTCTCTGAACTCCACGTGCACACACACACACAAACACACACAATACAAAATTTAAAATAAAAAGAAATCACACTGTGGGCCAGGCTCCTCTTCTGTGTCTTGAACTGTGTCTCAAGTTCCGGGGCTTCTTTTGGCTGCTTCCTCGGCTCTGGTGGGTGAGCGGGGCTGTCGGGGACGGGCGGGCTTTGGGAGGCGCCTGCAGAGAAACCAGCTGAGTTTCTACACGGCAGGGTTGCCTTGCCCTCTCTGCAACCTGGAAATCAAAACCGCTGGGGTCTTATCCTAAGTCGTTAGAGGCTGTTAATTCAACGAGATCATGGTTTGTGCTTGTTTCATACCCATGCTATGGTCTTAACGGAGGGAAAAGCCATGGCAACTGAGCTGAAATGGAACTCGTCTAAGAACTCCGGTTGGCGGAGCTGACGCTCTTCATCTGTACCTCCGCCAACAGTCCCCAGGCTGCTCACCTGAGAGGCCTTAATTGAGGGTATGACAGCGTGACATTCAGAGGCAGCCTGTCTGCGTGGTCAGTCTGCCCTGCTTCCCTGCATTTACAACTTCCTCTTCAAATATATCGCAGTAGTTCCTCCCCTCAGGGACCGGGAGGAAGTACAGACAAACGCCAAACACTTGCTTCAAGATCTGACACGGGACTGGCACAGGCTGCAGGTGTCTCGCAGCCTGGCGGAGGAAACGAATTGGCATTCTCGTGCGGCAGTGGAGCCGACATTGGAGTCGGCTCTGCATCACTCATGTTCACTTCACTCTAGTGAAGCTGAATGGCTGCGGCCTTGTCAGCTCCTGTCCGAGCCATCCTGGCAGCGTTCGTGCCCAGGAGAGGGCTGGCAGGCTCTATGGATTTTAATCAGCGGATATGTGGGTCGTATTGATTGTCTTAACAGGATTTAGAATCACCATGGAAACAAATATCCATGCACGGCTTTGAGGGATTATCTAGATCAGGTTAACTGCAGTGGAATGACCTACCCAGTGTACCATTCCGAGGGCCGGAGGCCTGAGTGGAGTAAAACAAGAGAGCGAGCTGAGAGTACGGAGCACCCCAGCATCCAGCTATCTGCTTTTCGACAGTCCTGCCGGCATGACTTCTTCCCTGTGAGGTCAGAATGAGGCCTCCCTCCCTCCCTCCCTCCCTCCCTCTTTGTCTTCCTCCCTCCCATTGCTTTTCCCAGGGATTTTGTTGCAGCAAAGAGACAGTAACTAGTACAGCTGTCCTCCTACTGTCCTTACAGACCAGTGGGGTACTTCACAGAGAATCCACATTGGGGGAGGGGGACCAGGAAGCTGTGCCAACCAACAGACATTTCCCAGACAAGCCATGTTCCTGCTCAGTCCTGCAGCCCTCCGGACATGGTCAGCTCTGGTCTGAAGAGTCCCAGCTGCTTCCGGAAGGGCACTGGCTAAACCTGCAGAAAGAAAGAGCAGAGGAGCATGGGGCACAAAACCCAGATGGCCAGAGCAGTCCCATGTGCCAGGTTTGGCCAGGGGTTTGGGCAGCTAGAAGAGCCTGCGCTGGCATTGAGTCTAAGAAGTTAGACATTCTTGGTGGAAGCCTTGGTCTTTGATGACGAGACAGAATAGGGTATGTAACTGGGAGAATAGGGTGCATACGCTTCAGGCTCCATGAGAAGCTGGAAGATACCAGATTTGAAAGTTACAAGTTTCAAGATGGCAAGAAAAGAACTCCAGGCTTGGGCGAGCCCTTTGCAGCAGCTCAGCCGAAGGAGAGCAGGAAGATCTTGCCACCTGAGAGCAAAGGCTGAGACGGAGATGGAGACTGAGCTTCTGCCAGAGAGGCCATCCTTTGAAGGAGGGTGAGAGGTGAGCCAGGACGGGTGTCGAGAGGCAGAGGCCAAAGGCGCAGAAAAACGACCAGGAGCAGAAGGTGTCAGCACTGAGGGGAGACAGAGTTTCCCAGAGAGCCCCAGGTGCTCCTCTTTGCATCCTTGCACTTTGTTAAACCTGTGGGGAGCTGGGGAGTTCCACAGCCTCCTGCGTTAGGGACCAAGGACCACATACCGCCAGGACCAACAGATGCCCTTGCGGGTCACCATCGGCCTGACAGAAGAGTCTGTCCAATAAAAGCTGTGGAACCGTGTTACAGAGCCCTGGTGGACAGAAGAGCTGGAGGGAGACCACCAGTCCAGGGAGCTCGACGGCAGGATGAGGGCCGTGGGTGGGTGCCTGGGGGAGCCTAGAGCCTGCGGCTGGAGCATTGTTCTGCCGGCAGTGGTGCTTTGCTGGCTCCTAGGGGCTTTTACGTGGGGTGTGGGAATGGAGATTTGAAACAAGACCTTATGTAGCTCAGGCTGGCCTGGAAGCCACCATTTAGCTGGGGATGACCTTGAACTCCTCACTCTGCAGCAACCACCTCCCAAATGCTGGGAGCGTGGGTGTGTGCTCTTAGCAGGCTTTCCGAGGTGTGGCGTTGTTTTCTGAAGATGGAAGAGAATTGGCATGTGTGGTGGTTTGAACGAGACATTCCTCAGAGGCTCGAGTGTTAGACCCCATTAGCGGCACTGTTTGGGGAGGCTGGGCCACCTTTAGGGGCCTGGAAGGAGGGGTGTGTCAGGAGGGCCACCCGCTTTCCCTCCATTCTCTCTGCTCTGTCCGGCTAACAACATGCTCTTCTGGCTTCCTGACCTGGGCCTGAGCTCTCCTGGTCACAATGTTTCCTCACAGCAATGAGAAGTGGCCAATACAATGTGTTCACTCGCATGCAGACGGCTGCTGCTGGAAAGTGAAGTCTGGGAGAAAAGACTGGAACGAGGAGGGGAGGGTGTTGAAAGGGAAAGCTCCCGAGGCTGGGCGGTCGGCCCAGCGGGCAGGTCCGGGGCTGGCTGTGTGCTGACATGCCGCTGACGGATAGAGGTTCCGGTACTGGACTTCCCGGAAGCCCCCAGGATGATGGAAGGAGCACTCTTGGGAGAGGGTGCCCGAGTGCACCTGGGGGGACAGTCCCCAGCTCTGGTGTTTGAAGCAATGCTGCCACCGTGGCAGTGCTCACCTAGGAAAGGGAGAACGTGTGTTCATGCTTAGGGCACACTGTGGTGTGGGGAGGCAGGGGACTGGAGCCAGCCTCAGGACTGTCGAGAGACAGGCAGGCAGGAACAGAAGCACTTCTGTGCCGGGGTTCCTCTGTGGCCCATGAGCCTTGCCAGAAGAGGCACCTCTGGCCCTTCGGACCACTCAGCGGCTCCCCTGGGCCCCCTCACTCTGGCGTTTTGATAGATCCTGGCTGTGTGATTAACTTCCTTCCCAGCTAATTAATCTTCACTTCAAAGAACAACTCAGAGACTTGAGATAGCTCTACAAAGATTTAACCAACCCAGGAATAGATTTTTTCTTTGAGCAGCATTTTCTTGTACGACTCAGAAGGTAATGTCTGAACATGGGAACAGTGGGCTCCCCAGGAGCGGGCTCCCCAGGAGCGGGTCTCGTTAGACCCATGGCTCTGGTGGGAATTTCTCTGTTGGCTTGTCCTCTGTGGTGTGTCAGATTGTTTCTTTTCTGAAGAAAAGTCGCACCGTCCGAACTGCCCACTGTCTGTAGTTTCTGTCCTTAGTATGGCTTAATTATCTGCTTCTCCATGATGGTTTAGTTGTCAACGTGAGATCGAGAGCAATGGTTCTCGACCTTCCTAACGCCTCGACCCTTACAGTTCCTCAGGCTGTGGTGACCCCCCCAATCATAAGATTATTATCGTTGCTACTTCATAACTGTAATTTCCCTGCTGTTAATGACCTGCAATGTAAATATCTATATGTTTCTATGGTCTTTCACCACACCTGAAAAAGGGTCAAGACCCACAGGTTGAGAACTACTGATCCAGGATACTGGAATGTGTGGGGGGGGGGTTAGATTAGGTCGGTCTGTGGGGGAATCATCATGACGACATTAACTGAGGTGGGAACACCCACCCATTCTCTGGGCAGGGACCCTGGTTTGTACAAGAGTGGGAAAGATGAGCAGAGCACCAGAACACAGGCACTAGGCCACTGCCCTGGGCTCTCAGCCGTGGGGTGATGTGACCAGCTACTTCGAGGGCCACTGTCTGTTTCGACTGCCTCACCATCAGACTGTAACTCAGAACTGTGACTCAAATATTTCTTCCTCACATTGCCTTCATCAGGAAAACGAAACTAAGACAGCCAGCTGCCAGGAAGCAAGCTACAGGAGAACAGGTATTAGGTTCCTGTTCCCAGCCCCAGAATCCGTCGAGGGGACTTGTTGGTTGTTGGTTTAAAGAAGGAAGGATTTGATGTTAAATATTTTCCATTTCAACATACTAAGTTCATGTTTAAACAGCTCTGCTATATAATTTTCCACTCTGAGCCTGCTTCTTACTCTTATTTAATTAATTCACTGACAATCAGAATTCAAAATCAACCATGTGTAGGCACACCCAACCGACTTTCCCAAACCACTGACAGTAGATGGGAGGAAATGTGCTTCACCAGAGGTCCCAGAGGACCCACACGGAGCGATTTTGGGAGGGTAGACTCAGAACCATGCCAGATTTCACGGGGATCATGTGGGTCATCACAGAAGAGAGCTTCCTGCTCTCATTGTTCTGGATCTCAGAAACTGAAGCTCTGAGGTGTTAAGGTGCACTTAATTAGAAACTCAGAAATTAAAAAAATAATAATCAGAATTCCAGCAAACATTTCCAAACCGTGGCTCGTCCCCAGCTGGCTCATGCGCGTGATCACTTGGTGTCCGGCGTTGGCGCTGCTCTGGGAGGTGGGGCAACCTCGGAGATGCAGTCTCACTGGTGGGAGAGGCCACCAGGGGTGGTGATGGTTCAGTTTAATGGCCTGGCTCTCCATCAGCCTCACACTCCTGCTGCCACGACTTCACTGTCAGAGGGAGCTGGACTCCTTGAACCGTGAGCCAAAGGCATGCCTCCTCCCTTAGGCTGCTCTCTGTTAGGTGTTGACTACAGAGGAGTAAGTAATGCAAGCAATAGGGGAATTATGCTGAGAAATAAGACCCGGAACAAGACAAACTATATTTCACCTTTAAAAAGGAAAGAAAAAGTGATGGGAATGCCTGGAACTGCCGTCAGTAACTCCAGCCTGGGAAACAGATCCACTCACAATTTGGCAAGAATTCTGGCTCTCTCAGAGAACTGGTACATTGGCCAGACTCTGGAGAAACCATACAGGTGTAATTCAAAAATTATGAGCAATTGAAAAATAATTTCTAGATACAAAATATAAAAATGGTTTGAGGCAACTTTCATTTCCTCTTCCTGCCTTGAAGGTCTGTCCTTGCTCAGGGCTGAGCTCCAGATCGCATTATCCCTTTAATTCCAAGATCTCCACAGTGACTCACAGTCTCCCGATGAGGCTGAGGAGGTGGAGGGGACCCGTGGAGAGCTACCTTATCAGTTCCGTTCCTGTTCACTTTCTTACTCTTTCGTTCCTTTCCCCCTCCTCAGCCTTTGTTTATAAATCACCAAAACATCTGGCCAATTTACTGAATATCCAGATGTTTGGGCCTACTTTACATTGCCTCTTTTCTTTTTTAAGCTCTGTAGGTAAATATAGCCTAAGTGAAAGTGAGTGAAGGTTGCCAGCTGTTGAAAATGCAACTAACTAGCAATCAGCAGCCAGCATCTGTTCCTCATTTCTCCATGGCTTCCTGGCTCAATCAAAAAGAATATGTGTAATCTCTGAAGAAATTCCTGGAGAAGTTAAAAAAAAAAAATCACCTTACCAGTATGAGAATCAAAACTTCTGGGTGTGGTCAGAGGACATTCACACATTTAATACAGGAATCAGATTAGGGCATGAGCCGAGATCCAAAGGCCAACACCACTGGTGTCTGGGCCCGCCTCATTTGTGCATCCTTCCTGCTGCACACCGGCACATCCCTGATGAGCGTGGTTAATTACCTTGGTCCGCAGCCATCCTGCAGGAGCTGTAGACGAATGACTCACAATCCTGCTGAGCTGGAAGTCAAAGCTCCGGCCCAGCCTTCACGGCCACACCATGTCCCATGGCGATTTGAGGCTTTGGCCACACAGCCTGGAGCCAGTCAGGCAACATGGGGAAGGTGCGAACCCTATCGCTCTTCCTCCCCTTCCTTCCGCTTTGGATGTGAGAACCAGATGGAAACATGTTTCACTCGGCTGGTCCCTAGTCAAAACATTCTTCTATTGGGTGGCAAGTCATTGTTGTGATTCTGGTCTTGATTTGATTTTGAGTGATTCCTTTATTAGTTGCTCACTCGGCGACTGGCATGAAGATGATCACACACTACAGAAGCCACCGGCTTTGTCAATTTTTATTTTCAAACAGGGTCTCAAGTAGCCCAGGCTGGACTTGAACACTGAGTATGTGAGGCTAGCTTTAAACTCCAGATCCCTCTGCCTCTACTTCCCCCAAGCTAGGACTACAGGTGTGTGCCACAAGGCCCAGCCAGAAACACCTTTAACAGCATAATCACAACAAAGAAAGGCCACAAAAGAAAGAGGAAACATAAGCATGAGTTTACAACCATTTATTAATAACTTAGAGTGCAGAGCTTCACTTCAGGCCTTTAAACGTTCGACCTGTCTGAACGGTGACAACCTAGGATCTGTTGGTTTGGTGGTGACACGGACCATTTCACTTTCTCCCGTGGGCACGTACGTAGAGGTCAGAGGACAACTTGCCAGGGCTGCTGGGGCTGTTTCTCTCTTTCCACCCAGTGGGTCCAGGGGATTGAACTCAGGGCATGGGCTTGGCAGCAAGCGCTTTTACATAAGGTGCCATCTTACTGGCCCTTCCCCACCTCTTAAAGAACAGTTACGGTATGTTCTGACCTACGGACACTGGTTATGGTATGTTCTGACTTGCAGACACTGGTTATGGTATGTTCTGACTTGCAGACACTGGTTATGGTATGTTCTGACCTACAGACACTGGTTAT
>NW_026593947.1:2956865-2983198 GCF_907164565.1 Psammomys obesus
GGTATGTTCTGACTTACAGACACTGGTTATGGTATGTTCTGACCTACGGACACTGGTTTCCCCTTGATGTTTCACACAGACATGTAGAGTGTCTTGTCCCCATTCATCTCCCTTTCTCCCTCTTGTACCTGCTGCTGGGGCTTTTCCTCTTGCCAAATAATTCCATTTCCACCTTCATGCCTTGAAAGTCTCTTGTCTAGACATTCCACGTCCCTCAGTGGTTTTTTTTGTTTTGTTTTGCTTTGTTTCTTTGTTTTTTTTTTTTCCTGGTTCCTTAAGGCTCATCATGTGTTTCATCAGTTACTGTGAGAGGAGTGTGGAAATCTTTTAAAATCACTGTGACATCATATTTTCTATTTTTGCTCTGTACTGTCTGCTTTCTGTATTTGGAAGCTTATTATTAGACTGACAACTGTAAAACTTTAAAAATACCTTCTTCTACATGTATGGGTGGTTGCATGCATATATGTCTGTGTACCATACGCATGCCTGGTGCCCACGGAGGGCAGAAAGGGGCATCAGGTCCCCTGGGGACTGTGGGTGACATGTAGAGAGCCCACGCCTTCCGGAAAAGCAGCCCATGCTCTTGGTCACTGAGCCGGTGTAAAATTCTCATGTCCCTCACTGCGATGAGGAGGATGAATTATTTGGTAGATCCCAGAACCCCCTGGGAGATGAGCTTCTCTGCATGCCTCTGGGGGACTATTTTCCCTGGGCTAAGCTGGGTGGGAAAGGCCGCCCGCCTCGGTGGCGCCCTTCCCTGGCTGGGCCCTGGGCACCCTGAGCACTGAGAGGAAGCCGGGCAGCAGATGCACACCTGTTTGTGGACGCCATGCGGCCACCGCCTCTGCCGTGACCTGCCTACCATGACGGACAGTACCTGTGCTGGCTGGTTTCTTGCCAACTTGACACAAACTAGAGTCATTGGGGCAGAGGGAGCCTCAACTGAGATGCTGCCGTCATCAGACTGGCTGCCAAGCAGTCTGTGGGCATTTTCTTGGCTCATGACTGCTGCAGGGTGCCCAGTCCACTGTAGGTGGCACCATCCTGGGGCTGGTGGTCCTAGGTTCTGTAAGAAAGCAGGCTGGGCAAGCCACGGGGAGCAAGCTAGCCAGCAGCACCTCCACGGCCTCTCATCAGCTCCTGCCTGCAGGTTCCCGCCCAGCCTGAGCTCCTGTCTCCCAGTGGTGGACTGTGACCTGGAGGAAGTGGGAGCCTGTCCCTCCCCCAGCTGCTCGTGGTTAGCACTGTGTCACATGGGCAGACACGAAGCTACAGCACTTCCTTTGAGTTGTGATGCAGAACAGCCCCTCACTCTGCTGACGTGCTTATGTCAGCGTGTGTAATCACAGCTACAGGAAATGAGCCCATTTCCTCTTTCTCCCTAGTGGTTCTTCCTGCCTTCCAGCTGGTGATACCTGACCATAAAAAAGTTCCTCTACTTAGTTTTGATTGAAATCTGTCTTGTTTATCTTTCCCCGTCGACTTGCAGCCTTCCAGGTCTGTGTACATAGGCATGACGCAGCTCTTGTGTGCAGAACACAGTTCTCCTAGTCTGAACATTTTGTTTTTTAACAGGAATACTTAGCTTCTTTGATTTTAATGCTCTCACCTGTATTTCTGTTTCGCCAACTTCCTAATCTCATTTTCTGCAGCGGCCCAGCGTGAGGCTGCCGAGTGCCCGTGGCATGCCTCCCTGACCCTGTCCTTCTCCTCACGTTACTCCTCCCCAGCTCTGCCTTGGGGATAGGCCAGCTCCAGGCCTGGTCAAACTCAGAGCGCGTCCATCCTTTCCCACTTGATGGGCTGAATGTGACCGGTGGATTGTGACCATCTTTGCTCCCTCCACGTTGTACACTGCAGCCGTCAAAGGCCCATGCACATGGAGAGATGACACACACGGTTTTTAGTCTGTGTCGTCCACTCTCGTGAGGACGTCCCCTCACACTCTCCTTTCCTTGGCTGGAGAAATGGCTCAGTAGACCTGAGTTCGATTCTCACAGCCATGTCAGACAGCTCACAACTGCTGTTACCTCTAGCTCTGGGGCTCTGACACCTTCCTTTGGCCTCCTCAGGCTCTGTACTCTTGTGCCCATACACACACACACACACACACACACACACACACACACACACACGGAATCTTCACAAAGCCTGTTTTACAGGATAGGGAGGGAGATGGTTATGAGCACTCACTATTCTTCCAGAGGATCCAGGTTCAATTCCAGGCACCCATAGAACAACTTGTAACCTCCCATAACTCCAGTCCCGGAGCTCTGACAGTCTTCTAACCTCTGTGGGCTCCTGCACACAACACCTGTGCACACACACACCCAGCCCTATGCATGTGCACAGTAAGCAGAAAAGCCTTTTGTTTTGTTCTTTATTACTCCCTGGATCATTAGGTTGACACATGACATTCTTTCCCTCATTTGAGACCTGGTGTTTAAAAATTGTTTCATTATGAACTGGGACCAGATTTAAAATAAAAATAATCTGAAGATATATTTAGTTTGTTTGTTTGTTTGTTTGAGACAGGGTTCTCTATGTAGCCCTGACTGTCCTGGACTCTATCTGTAGACCAGGCTGGCCTTGAACTCACATAGATCCACCTACCTCTGCTTCCCCAGTGCTGGGACTAAAGGTCTGTGCCACTTTTTTTATTTGTTTGTTTGCTTTTGGCTTTTTTGCTTTAATATTTTAAAGACATTCTTATTGCACACTTTCTTTTATTGCTTTAAGAGTGTAATCATTTTTTCTTCATGGAATTACTAAAATATTGAGTGAACAAATAAAAAGGGGAAAGATGTACGGTTATATTGTGAACTTTGATTGACCCCGAGAGCGGTTCCCAGGGCCCACAGCGCAGCACCTCCTTTAAAAAGCCTGCCGTGTTCATGCCCTGGTGAGAAATCCACGGCTAGAGAGAGCTGGAGTGTTTCACATCCAGAGCCGTCATCAGGCCCTCAACCCCGTTCCAGCCATTCTGTGTCTCTGCTAATATCCTTGTGCTTTCCAGGTGAAACTTGTGTGGACTTATTATACCAATGGATGACTAGCTCACGCCAAGCAAAAGCTAAAAATGCCATCAGGTGGCACCTGAAGCACAGTGGGAGTTTCCTGTGCCCATCCTTCCAGCGTTTCCACCAAAGTATTTGAAAGGTGACTTGACTGGAGACTTCCATTTGCTGTGGCCATACAAACTGACGAGGCCAGGTGTGGTGGTGCTCACCTTTGGTCTCAGCTGGGGAGGAAGAGGCAGGAGGATCTCTGTGAGTTCAAGACCAGCCTGGTTTTCACAGCCAGCTCCAAGGCAGCCAGGGCTTTCTATGTCCTGAGACCCTGTCTCAACAAAAGGAACAATGAAAACAGTAATTTTATGCTAACTTTAGTGTTTATTAAGGCCCACACACATTATTAAGACTTGTTATGTCTTAGGTTTTCCATATATCTAGAAATGAACTCAGATGGACTACAGGAGGATTTCTGGCATTCAGCTAAAAGCCAGTGCTCCTCAGGAACGTGTGAACCCGGCTCCCACCTTCCCAAAGGATTCATTTCTGAGACCTCTGTGGAAGCAGCACACGGCTCTCCCTGGCATATGCCTGTGGCATCCGTCAGTGTATCGGCCCATGCTGGCCTTCTGGAGCCCTCGGCATCGCAAGTTCCTGTTACACCCGCCAAAGTCCGTGCCGGCTCCTGGCCATTCCCTGCCACCAGTTACTCGTCTCTTCCTAATGCTCCTCGTTTGTCTACCCCATGCTCTCTGCCTTATTGTGCTGTCTGTCTGTCTGTCTCCTGGGCTACTCTCTCTTCTCTTATGCTCTCACTGGGCTCTGTTCTCTATCCCTTGCTGCCTCACTCTCTCCACTATTCTCTCTACTTCCCCAGCCCTGGCCGTGTCCAGCCTGCCCTCTTTCTCCCTACCCTGGACTCTTCCTAATTCCTCTGGGTGTTCTCTCTCTTATTCACAATAAAAACATCCCCTAATAACTGAGCAGTGGTGCTGGCTGTTCCTTTACTGTGTGTCCTCACACACAAGTAGAAAGAAAGTCACCACATTTGCTCATATGGGCCAAATAGAAGAGCCATACCCTAAATCACAATAGCTGTGTCATGATGAAGGAAGGAAGGAGGGAAGGGCCGGAGGAAGAAGGGGGAGGGAGAGATAAAAGGAAGGAGGGAGGGAGGGAGGGAGGGAGGGAGGGAGGGAGGGAGGGAGGGAGAGAGGAGGAAGGAAAGCTTTTGGGTTGTGTAATAGAGTTTTATACTTGGGAAAAAAATGATGAAGTTCATGAGAGTGAGGGAAACAAGACAAGGAAGTGAATGCTGGCGAAACAAAATTAAGCGAACGATGATGCCCTCCTGGTTTTGCCAGTGCTCTGACTGAGAATGGTAGTTTTCACCCACGCTTGTCTTTGTGACAACACGGTGGTGCTGATGGGGGAAGGCAGGGTGTTCTGCTCTTATTCTCTTCAGCAACTGTGGATTCCAATCCACACTGTCTCAGACACACAGTTCTGAGTTGGAGAAAACAGTCCGCTCATGCTGGGACTGTAAACCGCACTTCCTGAGCACACGCACGATGTGGAGACAGAGGATAAAGATCCAGGATGAATGATGGAGGGGCAGTGGGCAGGGGGCCTCTACAGAGGACGGGAGGAGGGAGTAGGCATCTAAGAGAAGCATCTCGGCAGCCCAGAGGGCGGGGTTCCGATGACCGCTCCCTTGCCGGCTGCCCTGTTCCTGACAGGAGGCTGCCAAGTGCAGGGCCTGAAGCCCTGAGAACTAACCCCGTTGGTGCTTGTGCTTTCCAGGCACGGTGGCTTCATCCACGCGTGTGGGTCTGCTGTGTGTTCCCAGCCCACTGCCCCACAGCCAGGGGCTCCCAGAAGAGAGGGGCGGAGCACCCCAGGCAGTCCTCTGATTTGGACTGGGGACTCCCCTCCAGGACTTGTTTTTCTCCCTGAGGTACCAGGATCCCAGCCTGCTGTCTGGATCCCTGCCCCGCATCGGCACTGGGGCTGGGAACACACCCCAGCTTCCCTGCTTGCACTGGGGGAAGGGCTGGACACCCTGGCTTGTTTCAAAAGTCTTTTTGTAATGTTCCAGCTTGGAGGTGGGAAGAAAGGCCTATTTCATCCCCTGCTTTTCAGTCCTACCCTGTGACCCGGATGCTTTGCCTAGACCCTCATGCTAAAAAGCATTTTCAAGTTACTTAGACTTTTATAACAGAATTGTGAGGCTGTAAGGCATCAACTACAGAAGGCCCACAGAGCTGGAGGTGTGGAGCTGCTTTCACAGCAGGAAGAGAGATGACTGTCCCAACTACTCAGGCCTGTTCCCGTCACCCTGTATTCAGAGGTAGAGGAGGCCTTTGGATACCGAGGGTAGAGATCTCTAAAACTCACCTTGAGTTCTCTCATGGCCTGGGGGCGCCTGCTGCTTCCCTGCGGGCTTATGGCTCTCCGAGACCATGAACGGCATCGCAGCAGATGCTTCCAGAAGAGGAGAGGTGACAAAGCAGGACAGTTGACCTCTTACGGCTCTTGGGCTCAGCTGACCCCAGGCCCCCCAGTGTCAACCGAACCCTGTGCACATTTCCAGTGCACTGGGCCTCGGCTGGGAGGGAGCCCTGGGACAGCTGCTTTGTTCAGGAAGGGCAAGGAGAGCCTGGTGGTCTCCGCACACAGAGCATGGTGAGTGCCTTGGGCGTAGTCCTGGCTCCCCTGCCGTGCCCCGACAGCTCAGGCTTCTCCACGGTGGTCTTGTCCTTAAGCGGGGCCCTCTTCCATCACCTCTGGTAAGATGATGCTAGGATGGGCCTTCCCCTCTTCAGGAAAGGCAGAGAGACGGCTCAGTCAGTAAAGCCCTTGCCCGGCAAGTGTGAGGCCATGATTCGGGATCCCTAGAGGCCACATGAAAACCAGGCACTGGGTCAACGACCACAGCCTCAGAACTGGGAGGGGTGGAAGGTCACTGGCCTGCCAGGTTAGCTGAACTGGTGAGAGACAGGTGAGCGCCCTGAGAGGCCCTTAAAAGGTAAGCTGGAGATCAACTGAGAAAGAACCAGACATTGACTTCTAGCCTACACACACACACACACTCACTCATGACAGACATGTGCACCTGCATACACACATACCCACATACACCCCACACAGGAACAAATACATACACCAAACACATGCACAAAATAATAATGCACTTATTTCTTTATTATTTCTTTATTTATTCCTGTGGGGGTGTGCGCAAGCTCAGGCCTCCACCTGCCTCGCCCCCGAGAGCCAAGGTTAGAGACCTGGACCACCATACCTGGACGTTGTTTTAAAGTTCAGCCTCACCTTACACAATTAGGTTCTCCTCCCTCTCTCTCTCTCACCTTACCCAGTGGTCCATCTCTCTGGCCCATTTCTTTTTGCCCATGAATGCTGACCTTTCTGCCTTCTAATGTAAGTTTCATGGTGTTTAATACATTTTAACCACGTGTTCCTTATCCAATGGCTTGATTTAAGATGAGTTTTTGGTTCGTGGGGGACTGTCCAACCCTGTGAATGTCACGTGTCTTGTTGAATGTAGGAGGGGCACGGCGTGTGCCTGCGCGCGCACACTCGAGTGTTGGGTGGGAGTGTGTCATGATACAGATGGGGCGCTGACAGGACAGGCCTGGGTGTCAACCCCTGCCTTCTTGGTTCAGACAGGGCCTCTCCTGTCATGCCTGCTCTGTCCTCCAGGCTCCCGGCCTCAAGCTTTCCGACCTTCTCCTGTCTCTGCCTCCCGCCTCTCCACAGCAGCCCTGGGATCTCGGAGATGCGGAGTGGAGGGCTCTGGTTTCTTTGAAGACTCGGTGGTGTCACTTAGCTCTGGCCAAGTCTTGCTGATTCCACAGACTCGTGCCGGTTGGGCGGAGTCTCGCTGCTGCTGCTGCTGCATGGAGCTGCCGCTTGTTGTTTGCTATTTGACTGGACTGCTGGTGTCCAGACAACGGAGAGTAGAATCACCCCAAAGAACTACGTCTAAAAAGTCCACAAGCCCCTTTCTCCAATAGCCTTCTTCCTCCCCTACCTCTACTCAGCGAGTTGGAAGGGAGGTAGAAGCATTTAAGAACCCTAAACTAAACCGGCAGAGATGTCCGCTTTGCCCCCAGCTATGACACGGCCTCTGGTGTCCACACTCGGGTCAGGCTTGTGGAGCCAGCTCTCCGCCCACCAGCTCATCTTTGCAGGATAAGGAGTGTTTCAGCCAGGAGAAGTGCCGGGGGGTCCCAGCAGCCGAGGCCATGCAGCACTCCTGCAGAAGAGCCAGGTTGTTCCCAGCACACACCAGGCCACAGTTCACAACTGCGTGTGCCTCCAGCTCCACATCCACAGGCACCTGTACTTGCGTGTACACAGCTCACACACACACACACACACACACACACATGCACATAATTGAAAAGAATATAATCCTTAAAGACCAATTTTAAAAGAGGATTTTTTAATGGATGATGCCTGAGTGCCAAGAAAAGGCTTCTGGAATTAGGTGGGACGGGGTTTTATATGCCCCCCTGTCCAAGTTCCGGTTCTTCTGAGTCTAACTTGAATGACGGCCATGAACTGCAGTACAGAGACTCAGTTCATCCAACTGCATTTCAGAGTGGAGGGTCAGGGATGCGACCAGAGTGGGGACAGTTTCTCCCCGGGGGCATGCTGCTGCCTTTGCTGCTGTGGCAGTCAAGCTGCCTGGACCTGTGGGCGGGCCCGCTGCAGAGCGCGTGGGCACTTCCAGCCTCGCTGTGGGCAACTGCAGGAAGGTAAGTGTGCCTCGCTGGCTCTTCGCAAGCCCTCGCAGAGGACTGTCTCCACTGCTCCTCCCTCCAGGCAGGGGCGGAGGTGTGTAAGCTAGAGAGCTGTCCTCAGATCCAGGGCCTGCCGAGGTCTTGGGTGCTCTTCTGGTTCTTCTTCCCACCCCCTTTTCTGGGTGTAGACTTTTCCTGATCAGTTGCTCTCTCCCCGTGGGAGAGTCTGGGAGTGAGAGGCTGCCGAGCCAGCTCACCTTCCCAGCTGGGAGCCGAGGACCTAGGAGGCCAGGCGCTCTCTCCGCTAGTCCGCCTCTGGGCCTCCTCCTGCGTGTCACACGGTTGCGCGAGCGTCAGCCGTGCCATCCGTGCACTTTGCAGTGCCGCGCGCCAGTGCCGCAAGCCCTTCACAGCTCACTCCACAGCTCTTCTGTGCAGAATCAAGTGTGTCTGTTCTGAGAAAAACTCCGTGCGGTGGTTAATGTAGACTGCCACCTGGACAGGACCTAGAATTGCCCAGGAGACAAGCCTCTGGGCACCCCTGCCAAGGGTCACCTAGATTCGCTTAACTCAGGAGGGAAGAGGCGCCCTAATGCATGACTGAGCTAAAACAGAAGCCAGCTCACCTGCGTCCATCTCTCTCTCCTTCTTGACTGAGGACGTGACGTGACCAGCGGCCTCATGCTCCCGCTGCCCCGCCGTTCCCACCGGGATAGGCTTTCTCTTAAACTGTGAGCCGGAAGAAACCCTTCTCCCATCAAGTTGCCTTGGCCAGGTGTTTTGTCAGAGCAATGATTCAAGAAACACAGTGAGCTTAGAAAGGAGAGCTTTGTCTTTGACAGGAGAACAGGAGGCAGAGAAAATGAGGGCCCTGGAGGCCGTCCATGGATTACTTCCCGGGCAGGACATGTGTGCAGGAAACACTCTGCTCCACACCATCTCGAGGACACCAGGCTCCTCTGAAGCCACGCCATTCCTGTGGATACAGAACCTCCTGAAGGCTCCCATTTCTCCGCCTGCTTCCCTGGCTGCCGGTCTGACTCTACCCGGGAGACAGCCCCTGGAAAGGAACCCGTCTGGGCACGGGCTCTTACTCTCCAGGTAGCAAGGGCCATTCTCTGTCCTGCACCCAGGTGAGCCCTCCGGCAGGCTCACAGTGCCCTGCTGTTTAGAGTGTGGCTTGTCCTGATATGGCTCAGGGTTCTGCACTGCAGATGGGAGTTTATCGGGGGAAAATGGTGACTCATTACTTTCTAGGATTTCTTCCAACTCCAAGAATCTAGGATGGTTTGGGAACCTTATTTTTAGGAACAGAAATTAGAAATGAATTGACTATCCCTCCAAGAAAAGATGGGGGGGGGGTGAGAAGGGGAGAGAGTTCTTATCTCATTTTTAGAATTTTGTCCCATAATATCACAGCTGTCTCTTGCCAATACCACACTTCACTCGCTTGGAAGAATCTGGTTCAATAACGCCATTATCTATTCATGTGGGTTTTGTGAGGAAGCAAAGATCAATAGAGCATTTCCAGCCATGTGTCTAGAATGATGTCTCTCTCCCCTGCTCTATTTATTATTTATTAAGTACCTCTTTGTGAGCAAATTCTGTCCTAGATCTTCAGTGTGATTGAACGCAGGACCCTCAGGCCAGCCCTGTGTGGTGATATCACCCTCCAAGTTTGGATTTTATTGAAACATGTTTAAGATTGTAAATGAAATGTCCACGAGAATGATATCAGCTTCTATCGTACTTCACGAGAACTCGGAACTGCAAACCCGGCGCGGCACACAGCCTGCTATCATTTGGCAGCACACTGACTATGACGGGGACATTCAGGGCTTTCTGTTGTCTCTGTGAGCAGCACCCAGGCAAAGACCTGCTGAAAACAAGCAACATGGAAGTTGAGCCTTTATGATCTGTTGAAGTCACACACGATACCCTCCTGCGGGCATTTCCCAGGAGGCAGAAAGGAGAAAGCTTCATGTTGGCAGGGGAAAGGGCGACTGTGAGTTTCAAGTACGAAGTCCAGAAAGCCAAGACTCTTATCCCAGAGGTATAAACCGGAGTCTTAAAAATCCCCGAGTTCTTGCACTTCTCTGTGTACTGACTGACATTCCCAGAAAAAAAGTCACATTTGTGCTCCCTCGCCACAAGGCTGCTGGGCTGATGGAATGTTGCAAGTATGTGGGGCTATTGTTAGAGCCTGGCGGTTCATGGCCCAGCCCTGTGCCCGGAGGCACATCCTTGGGGCTGTTAGGTAAGTGTCTTCGGAATGTATGCACGGGCCCTGGGCTCAGGGTGTCTTCATATAGCATCTGAGGCCTGTCCCAGAGACTCCCCACTGCTGCCTTCTGAGCTCGCCTTGACTGTTGGCTTTCTTTGTCTGGAAGTGTAAAAGCCTCAGGAAATGGCTACCACCCTGGACCATGGTGTTTGGGGAAACCTGAATGTGTGTCCGCTTGCTCTGGCCACTCATGTGTGGCTCTGGAACAATGTCTCTTACTCTCTTTGAGGTGAGTTACATTTTTGCTCCGACAGCTCAGAGAATTTGATGCAGACTAGGGAGTTTACTGATTTGGCTCAGGATCCTGGACCACCAACCTGTGTCTCCTCCCACCCTGGAGGTGGGGGCCTGGGAAAGGGCTCGAGCTCAGCCCAAGCTCTGTCTTTGCAGACCCCGGGCTCTCCCATAGTCAGTGTGGCCTAGCCACGCCCTGCGAGGCCACACCATGTCCCCAGCCCCGCTGAGCTGGTTCTCTGGGGAAAAGGTTGACACTTTTGCTATTGCCCTCTGGTGCACACCCGTGAAGCCCAGTGCTCCTGACAGCCATGCCCGCCGGTGAGGTGGACACTCTTGCGGTTTCGTGAGGGACTGTGGTCAGCAGGTCCTGACGCCTAAGTCGGGCGGAGGCTCTGCAGGTGAGGTGCCGCACACCTCTGTGCACACAATCCCAGAACTTACAGGACGAGCAGACTGTGGTGGTGCACACGAAACCCTGGGGAGGGGGCTCTCTGCGCTCACAGGCCAGCTGGCACAGTGTCGGTGGTAAGTGTCATGCTCAGTGAGAGAGCCTGTCTCCAAAAAACAAAATGGATGGCTCCTGAGGAAAATCAACTGAGCTTGACCTCTGACCTCTGTACACACACATACACACACACACACACACACACTTCCCCCTCTCGTACACACACTTCCCCCTCTCGTACACACACAGGCACCTGCACACATAAACCCATGTAAATACACTCTCTTTGTCTCTCTTTCTGTCTCTTTCTCTCACACAGACACACACACACATGCACACACACACACACACGCACACACGCACATGCTTGTACACCTCAGAGTGGAGGCAGCTTTCTTGGCTTCATTCTCGTATGCACTGACACTGAATGAGGAGGGGACAGAAGGAAGGGGTGATGATCTCCAGATGACCTCACTGGACTCTTGACCCTGTGGCCGGCCCTGGAGATCTGAGTTTATTACTATCTGGTGCCAGTTGTGTCCTGCTCACTGTTAACTTCCTGTGCAGACATGTACTTGTCCCCTGTCCACCCCCTGCAGATACTTTCAGGTGACCCTGTTGCTATGGATGCTCATGAGTGCACACAGGTGCTAAAAATAAATTCCAAGTGTACTTTCCAGCTGCCGGAGCCCGAAGTTCTCTGCTTTCCATCCTTCTCTCCAACTGGCATTGGTTGCTATGCTCAGAGAAACTGGTCCACACAGACACCATGCTCAGGAAGCAAGAGGTGGCTGAGGTGAGGGAGAGACATCACAGGCAGGCTGAGGGCTGAGGTGAGGGAGAGACATCGCAGGCTGAGGGCTGAGGCCCTGTGACCTTGGCCAGCTGTGTCTTTGAGTAAGCTGTGTTAACGCACAGCCTGACTCTTTAAATGGAAATGCAAAGAGCATCAAAGTGTTCTCATCTTAACTCTCCCTCTCTCTCTCTCTCTCTCTGTGTGTGTGTGTGTGTGTGTGTACTGGGTATAATTTCTATCTCAACTGTGTAAGCTTTGGATTAATATGACAAATATTATACAGAAGCACAGACCCTGAGCTTTGCATGCATTTGTTCATTCATTCACTCTATTTCTCCAGCCAAACAGACATCTACTGGCTTCCTTCCAGGCAATAACCACTTCTATGACTTCTTCCTCTTCTTCTTCTTCTTCTTCTTCTTCTTCTTCTTCTTCTTCTTCTTCTTCTTCTTCTTCTTCTTCTTCCTCCTCCTCCTCCTCCTCCTCCTCCTCCTCCTCCTCCTCCTTCCTTTTCCCCTTCTTCCTCCTTGTTCTTCCTCCTCCTCCTTCCTTTTCCCCTTCTTCCTCCTTGTTCTTCCTCTTCTCCCCTCCCCCTCTCCTTCTTCTCTTACTCTAGCTGATCCACCTTTTCATTTGAGTGCTAGGAACGCAACTCAGAGCTTACACATGCTAGCCAAGCATTCTACCACTGAGCCAGCCTCAGCCTTGTTAAAACCTTTGAGGTAGGGTCTAATTCAATTACTCAGGCCAGAACTCAGTCAGGGCCCAGGTGGACTTTGAACTTTGATCCTTCTGGCTTGACCCCTGAATGCCTGGGACACAGACCTGCACCATCAGGCTCTGCCAAGTCTTTAACTGTGTAAACAGCCAGATCCCCTTCGCTGGGGAAAATAAGTCCTGGAAGGGCTTCAGTGTCAGGTTAAAAGAACATGGACTCCAGAATGAGATAAGCACACAGCTAAACAGTAGTTTGTAAATGTTTCCGATTATGAATGGTGTCTGTGTCAAGGGACTGCCTAACATGTCCAGCTGAGGCTTGGCTGGGCCTAGCATCTACATTAAAGTCAGAGCAGGGCCGCAGGCGTCTGTCCATCAGCACTGGGACAGCCAGCAGGGACAGACAGATCCCTACAGCCTGCTGGCTGCTGAGTCAGCTGCTGAGTGCTGGGCCCAGGGAGAGACCTGTCTCAAAAAATCTAGGGTGAAAAGTGATAGAGGAAGACCATTCAGTGTCACCCTCTGGCCTCCACACTCAGCGTGTGCATACAATCGCGTGTGCACTCACACGTGCACAGGCATGTATTTACACCCACCTGCGCACGGCTGCGCGTGCGCACCTGTACATGTGCACAAACCCAAAATGCTCTCATTAAATTAGCTGAAAAATGTTCTCAAGTTAACTTCCGATGTTGCAAACAGACTTCTTTTATGTGTATGTGTGTTTAGGCAAGCACATACGTCTGTGTGCCACATGTGAGCAGGGCTTGTGGAGGGCAGAGGGTAGCACCAGTCCTCCTGGAAATGGAGTAACAGAGGCTTGTGAGCTGCCCTGTGGTGCTGGGAATTGAACTCAGAGACTCTGCGAGAGCAGCCAGCGATCTTAACCACTTGAGCCACCTCTCTGTTGGTCATCCCTTTCGAGACAGAAGTAGCCTTGAGTGGCCTGGAGCTTGCTGTGTAGACCAGCCTGGTCTCGAACTCATGGAGATCCCCCTGCCTCTGCCTCCTGAGAGCTCCTAGTGTCCCACCAGTTGTAGTGCTGACACTGTATCTCTCGACTTCCAGTCACGAGATGCATGAAGAAAGGCCAGATCTCCGGGGAGACATCCGGGATGTAAACAGAAGTCTCCCCATCTTAGTTAACTTTTCACTTTGTGACAAAAATATACAAGGGATCAACATAAAGGAGGATACTCTATTGTCAGCTCAGGGTCTAGTGTTAGGCCTGTTTGCTTGGGCAGAGCACCACGGTGGCAGGAGTGCGTGGTCCTTCACCGTGGCCAACAGGGCGCAGAGGAAGGACACACAGGAGGAGGGCAGGCAGGACAGAGCCCTGGAGACAGGTGCCCAGGGACTCCCTCCCACACCAGGGCTGCCTGTACCTTCTCCCAGCATTGTCTTAGGCCCCCAGCACTCCCCCACTGGCTAAGTCAAAGCCCCTAGGGTCCCCACCGACTCTGGTCACCCTCACAGACACGCCCGGAGGTGTTAGGCTCCATTGAGCTGCGGGCTTCCGTTTGATTAACAGTCAAGACTAACCATTACAGAGACCATGAGATGCAGTGGCTGGCTGCCAGCTATACTCCACGTGCTGGACAGTGAAGGGCTCAATGGCCCAGCTAACATGGGGAAGCTGTCCGAGGCAGGGGCTTCAGGAAGCAATGCCGAGTCCTCTAGATGCAGAGCATCAGTCTGGGGCTTCCACTGCATGTCTGTTTACAGCATGGGTGGGTTTATGTACTATTTCCTCACACGGAGGAGAAAGTGCCTTCAACTTAGGGAACAGGAGAGCGTTTTATTGCCAGTTGTTTGTAAGGGATTGAAGTCGATAACCCACAATCTTGGTGTTTCACAATGTACTCCTCCAGGTATGACAACCCCCTTCAAATGACAGGGATCCAGCGCAGTTTACGTGTCTTGCTGGGTGACAGATCAAGAATGGAGGAATAGTACAAAGACTGGATACAGGAGGGGCAGAGCTGGGAGAGCCCGTGGGCTTGTGAGCAACTCCGAGAAACTTCCAAAGGCGAATGAAGAGGGAGAGATGGGGAGTCCTGCCAGTGCCGGCTGAACCTCATAATCACAGACCCAAACCTGATCCCATCCCCGGCTGAAGCTGTGAATGCGGGTGCTGTGAACTCTCCCTGCAGGGATAGGAACAAATGTCTTCTCCCCACACAGAATACCATGGTACAGCTGACGATTCCACCCAAGTCGGCTCTGGGGACACAGGCAGCTTTTTTGGCTTCCTTAGAGAGAGCACGGATAGGACGCTCACAGGGATGTGGAACTCAAAGCAGCCACGGCCTCTCACCCCAGCGCCCCTCCCTGTCTCCTGCATGTTCTCCAGGCCATGCAGAATTGGAGCAGAATTATGTGGGAGGAGGGGGTGCAGAAGGGAAGGGCTGAGCGCTCAGGTGAACCCTGACGAATCCTGCTTTTCCATCTGTGAGGGACCCAATCACAGGAAACCACACTACCGTAAAAACAAGCAAACAAATAATTATTCTTGCAATACTGAAGTTCAGGTCCCACAAGGCACTCATCCTACAGACTGAGCTATTCCCCAGACCCTATCCTTTTGTTTTAAACTCACTCTTTAGCTCACATAGGCCTTGAACTTGTGATTCTGTTTCAGCCCTTCAGGGGCAGTCAGGACCACCGACCCACATTGCTAGACCTGGCCAATAATTTAGGTTTTTTTTCTTCTTTTGCAAAAGATCATGCTATCAGAATGTGTTGTCAATGAGTAGAGTTTCCTTTCTTCTGCCCTGAAAATCAGGAAGGTATTTTTCTGAGAAGATTTAGGATGCTTTCTAATCCTGTATCTTGCCAGTAGAGCCACCAATGGCCCAAGCCCCTTTGTTGAATAAACAGCAGACTTAGTCACAAAACAGCAGGTAATATTGCTGGAGAAAGCACTCCTGGCCTCTAGGGATCTTCCTAGAAAATTATATCAAACCTTATAGAAGTCATTCCTAATATCCCAAAGGAGAGCAGGATGGATTAGAGACGACAGAGGTGAAAAGGACAGGAGGGGAAGCTCACAGACCAGGCTATTGCAGGGTGGAGCCAGCCAGGGCAGAGGCTGGAGGCTGGAGGGAGAGCTGAGAACCCACAGATGTGCCTAGAGGACCTGGGAGGAGAGGTGGGTTGGCTCTGGCTCAGGCCAAGTGTCAGATCATAGACTATGCCCTGCCTAGGGGACCAGCCTTAGATCCTAAACTGTTAAGCTCCCAGCACAGAGGGCCTGTTAGGGCAGGACGATAGGATAGGATTAGCTTTGTAAATTACAGGCTTGAGAGCCTTTCTAGCACCTCACTAATTTGCTAACAGGGCGGTGGGGGGGCTCTTCTCTGGAATCTCTAGACTGAGGAATCTGCCCCTTCTACTCCCCCATGGCAGGTGGCCGACTTACTGAGGGGAGTTTAGCTGAAATCCACCTCAGTGTATCTCTCTGTGGAACCTGGAAAACACCTCTGGCCGAAACATCAGGTTTTGTTCCTGCCGGGGTGAGCAGAAAGACTGAAAGGCACTGGAGGACTGGAATTCAAGGAGGGGCCCAGGAGAACAGAATGTCGGAGCAAGTCTTCCAGTCTGGAGAACGAGAAGAACCCCTCACATTCGCTCGGTGAGCAGGTGGCTTTAAAGCAGTTTCTGGAAACATCAACAAACAGTAAATGTGTCACAGTAAAGTCTCTCGGTGTGTCCTTGCTGTGCGGCCGGCTGGCGGCCGCCACCTTTCGCTCATCCGTCTGTGGGTTCACTGTTGATCCTTTCGGATCCTGGCCCTTGCAAAGTCCCAAGCTGAGACCCGTGCGGCTGTCCGGAGCCTGCCCCTGCCCCTGTACCCCCTCCACCTTGCCATGGCAAGCACCGAGGTTTCTACCCTTGGTTCCTGCTGATTTGCCAGCTGGAGGGAGCCTGGCAGAGACAGAGAGCACTTAGCGAGTCTTCAGTGCTCCTTACCCCCCACATTCCTACCTGGAATAGGCCTGTGGTACCCGGAGGCAGGGAAGTCTCCCAGTTCCTCAGAGACAGGAAGTGGAGGAAGTGCCTGGAGAATGGCGGAGGCAATGCCCCTCCACTGGAAAGCCCCTGGTCAGGACCAGTCTCCTCCCATCCAAGCACTGAGCAGGCCCGACCCTGCTTAGCTTCCAAGGTCAGGCAAGATTGTATACATTCAGGCGGTATGGCCTCAGACCGCTGTAAGTCAGGCCGGGGCACAGTGTCCCTGCCTGTACTGGCAGCAGCTGACAGGCTGCTGCAGAGGCCTGGAACACACTGTCAGGGGTGTGTGTTCAGATAGGTGGGGCATCACACCCCCACAGGCCGGGCGTCGTGCCCCACCATGCAGGCCCCTCCAGGGCTGCCTGGGCACCCTCACAGCGCACGGCTGGGTTCCAGAGCAAATGAGCAGGGCCACAAAGGCAAGTCCAAGGCACTTTTCTGACTTGGCCTCAGATGCTGCGCAGCAGCCTGTCACTGCAGGCCACCACAGAGCGGCACAGCGCCCGCCTGGCTCAGCACCCCTCCTCACTGGCTGTGGTGACATCCTAGGGCATGCGGATGAAGGGCACAGCTGCAGCCTCGGGGTTCCCAAAAGCTCTGAGGGGCGTGCAGCCCAGGCCAGTGGCTGCTGTTCCCTTCTGCACTCCAGGAAAGGTGTGCCCCTTCCTCTTACAGAAAAGGCTGCACCCCCAGCTGAGGCTGGAGCTCAGGTGGTGCGCGCTGGCCTGGCCTGCCTGGCTCCCATCCCTGGCACCACAGGAGCTGGGTACAGAGGCCAAAGCTGTGGTCCTAGGGGCCTGCAGGTAGAGGCAGGAAGGTCCAAGGTCATCCCAGACAACCAGTCAGTCCGTTTATGTGATGCTGGGGGGCGGGACCGAGGTGTTCAGTGGCAGGTACACCCCGAGTCCTGTGGCTAGTCAGTGGACCTTGGGCCACCTGAGCTCCAGGCCTGGTCAGGAGGAAGCAGCACGTCCTGGCCACCATGGCCATGGTAAGAGTCTCTGAATTAATGGTTTTGTTTTTCTGAGAGACAGATCCCAGTTTTCTCTTACGAGAGTGTCGGTGATGGCAGGACCTGCCTTATCTGAATGAGCAGTGTTCTGTCGGAAAGTACAGCATGAAGGCAGCCACAGGTCACAGCTGAGTCACTGACAGACGATCAGGAGGAATAACAGTGCTCCGTTCTTGAGTCAGCTGCCCTCAGACAAAAGCCAGCCTGCAGGCCCCTACTCAGTGTGCTCACTGTCCTTCTGTCTTGTTTTTTGAGACAGGGTCTGGTATATCCCAGGCTAGTCCTGATATCAGGTAGCTGACAATGACCTTGAACTTCTGAATCTCGCTAGTCCACCTCCTTAGTGCTTGGATTACAGGCCAGGAGAGCCACACAGGCTTAGGGTTGATCTGAAGGCTTCCTGTATGCTAGGCTAGGGCTGTCAACTACATGCCCAGTCCTTGTCCTTGTCCTTCTCCTTGTCTGATGCCTACCCAGAAGAACTGTCATTCTAGTGCTGTGTTGTTCCCTTTGGGAAATGCCAAAAAGGCTGGGTGGTAGGCTGGGGAGAAGGGTTGGAAAGCTGACTAAAGTTCTAAGGAATAATTCAACAGAAGAGCACACACACAGACACACACACACACACACACATGACGGTGGGGAAAGGAGAGGGAAGGAAGAGATTAAAAATGCAGCTGGTCCCACTAAATTTTAATTATTTACTTCCTCGATTATCGTTGGTGTTTTGAGACAAGGTCTTCCTTGTAGCCTCACTTACATGCGGTCTCAAAGCGATCTTCCCACTCATTTCTACTCACTGGGCTGACAGCTGTGAACAACCACACCTAGCCTTTCAGTGACGGTTTTTAAAAATTAGATTTATTTTCATTTTATGTGTAGGAATCTTTTGCCTGCACATGCGTGTATGTGTACCAAGTGCACGCCTGGTGTATACGGACACCAGAAGAGGGTACTGGATGGCTGGGAGCTACCACACGGGTGCTGGGAATGAAGCCCAGGTCCTCTGGAAGCGCAGCCAATGCTCCTGACCAGTGAGCTGTCTCCAGCCTCTAAAGATGACTTCAAAGGCCAGCGCTGTTCCTCTCAGACAAGCACAAGCGACAGCTGCTGTCTTGAGACCATGTGTCTTCTCTAGCCACATGCTTCTATGTGTCACCCAGTGTGGCCTTTGCAGCCAGGGGTGCCCCTTCCTGGATGGCACATAGGGCCTTCCAACAGCAAAGCTAGCCTTGTGGGCACACTCCCTGCATCCCCAGAGTCAGGTACAGACAGCTGTCGGGGCCAATGCTGGGGTGTCTGGCGGAATTAGTTCCTGGGAGGAAATGAGAAAGCCACATACTTTGAGTCACGTGCTGGTGGGAAAGACACGGTTGCGTGTAAGAAATCATTAGTGGTTCATGAGGGACCAGGAGAAGTTATGGGGTGACCTAGCCTAGTGTAGTGTGTACAAGGCTCCCTGAAGATGCACCACCTGGGAATGAAAGAACAGGAGCTGGTGAGGTGTGAGGTACGGGTAGGGAAGGAAGATAAGGCTGAGAGAGTGTAGGAGCTGCAGCCAAGGGAGTGGTGCTCAGTGGCCAGGGTGGTCGTCAGTGGCAGAAGTGAGGGAGTGGTGCTCAGTGGCTGAGGGGTCAACAGGCTCCGGAAGAGAAGACAGGAACTGCACTGGAGGCAGGGCCCAAGGCGGGCCAGACCAAGACACTCTTGGGACTACAGGGAACCTTCTTGGGACCCAAAGCAAGGAAGAAGTATTGAGCTCATGAAGTAGGGCATACCAGAGCTGAGTGGAGCAGGGGATTGGAAGAGATCCAGCAGGACAGTGAGGCGGACGGACAGACAGACAGCTTTCTGCTGCTCTCCAGGCCACATATGAGGGTATATAAAAATGTATGGAGGCAGAGTTGGACCAGAGACAGAGATGGGCACATGACAGCTTAGAAGGGCTGGAGGAGAGCAGGAGGGAGGGGAGGGGTCGGGAAGGGGTCTAGTGACCGTCCATGCGAGTGGGCAGCGTGTCACTGAAGTGGGGCTGTGAGAAGCAGGACAGTGAGCTCTGGGGTAGCAGCACTTTGGTATGGTCGATTTGAGTCATCCTTGTGATACCCACCAGGAGTCTGCAGCAGATGGTTCCTCTCCGGATCAGGGAGGCCAGAGAAAGAAGGCACTGCCAGGAGAGACTGGCAGCCGGCACTGCCGTCCTGAGTGCCCCAGCCTGCCCTGGGGGAAGCCCGACAGACTGGGTGTCCACCACGAGGCTGCAGACAAGAACACTGCTTCACTTAGGGACTGTCTGAGACTCACAGCAGCTCTTGAGCCTTTTTTGCTCAGTCATTCCTTAGCGGCTTTGGAGACGAGGAAGTGAAATTTCACTACTGTCAGATGCGTTTTTTCTGGCTGCTGATTTTAGTTTCTGGGAACATTGGGGTCAGGGGAATCAAGGTTCTTTGGTTTTGTTTTATGTTTCTTTCTTGTTCTGGGAGTTCTTGTTCTGTTTTTGAACTCACAGCCTCACAGCAGTCTCTTGTCTCAGCCTCTTGAGAGCTGAGATTCCAGGAGCCACCACACCTGGTTCCTTTTTCCTCTAATTGCTCTTTGACTCTTTTTATCTAATTGCTCATGGACTCATTCTCTCAACAAAGGCATTTTCAAGTGCCTAATCTTCAGGTTTGTGGTTAGGTGTGCACCGCTTGTCCTCGGCTGCACTTACTTCCCTTTGGCTGCCTTCTGCCTTTCTTGCTTCTCATCTCTCCTCAGCGTCTTCTCCACCGAGGCCGGCCTGCAGGTAAAGTGTGTGCTGTAGGGCAGACAGGCAGATGTCAGGCTGAGGAGGCATTTCTGCGTGGAACTGGGTGAAGTAGCTACCTGGTCCTGACAGAAAAGCTCACATTCATCTTAATTTCTCCCTTGTAACTTGCAAGAATTTTCATCTGTTTCCTTGTATGATTTAAGTGGTCGTAAACATTTCCACCTCAGCATTCTGACGAGATGGCTGGTAGGGTTCAGATCTGAAAGGCCCCCAAAGGCTCTCGGGTTGAAGGCTTGGTCCCCAGTGTGCCTGTGTTCAGAGAGGGGGCTCTGGGAAGACCGGATCACAGGGTTCTGCCCTCATCAAGGACGGACGGTCCCGGTTGATGGGCTGTGGGGGAGGGGAACGGAAGTTAGACTGTGGGCCCTGAAGGCAGGCTGGCCTCCAGGCTGAGCTTCACATGGTTGGCCCCGCATGGCTCCCTCTCCCCAGCAAGGCGAACAGCTCTCATCCACCCTGCAGCCCACCTTGCTCTCTGCCTCACCACACACCAGAGGAAACGCAGGCCAGTGAGCGTGGTACAAATTCTTTGAACGCCAAACCAACCGTTCTCCCTGTAAATTCACTTCAAGGAGTGCATCATGGAAGCTGATGGGGAAAGATAATAAGCACTTCCCCAGAGAGCTTATGTGCAAATGCTCAGTCTGCTCTCGCTGAACGGATGGTGACGGAGACAAGCAGAATACCGAGCCTCCCTGCCATCCCCCAGCATTGTCTCCAGCTTTTTAAAACCAAGATGGTAGGTTTTTTTGCCATTTGGTATTTCAGAGTTACTCAGGAATTGTCAACAAGTACTCTGAGGTATCTAATGTAATGTCTTGCAGTGAAACTGCTTACATTTTATTTTATTTTTCAATTAGTTAATTATTAATTTTGTGTGTATGTGTGTGTGTGTGTGTGTGTGTGTGTGTGTGTGTGTGTGTGTAAGTTCAGGCAGTCATGTCGTGGTCAGAGGACAACTCTGAAGTGTCTGCTCTCTCCTTACACTGTGAGCTCCAGGGATCTCACTCCAGTTACGAGGCTTGAACAGCACAGCCTACCTGCCCACGTGGCCCCAAAGCTGTTTAGTATTTTAATTAACAGCTTTAATGTCACTGAAGGCCTTCGTGGTTTGCCAGATGACAGCCGGCTGTAGATTCATAGCCAATATTAAAAAGAAATCACACGGAAGAAGTGAGTACGTACATATATAAACGGGCATAAATGCCGTCTGGTATTGATTTCTGAGGAATTATCCCTTGGCAGACCCTGTGCTGCCCTATCCTCACTCCTGGCAGCTCCATCTAGTGGTGAGAAACAGCAGCTGCTCGCAGGCCAGGCCGACTTCAGTGCTGTTGTTGGCTGGTTTTTAACTTTCTACTTTTTATGCCATTTCTTTCAAAGTAGGACTACTTAGATTAGAGGCATAGCATAGATAGCATTCTTTCGCTTTTCAGGAGCAATTATTCTTTCTCAGATCTAGCATTAAAATCTATTTAATCATTCGTAATGAACCCCCCAAAATCTGAACAAATCTCAAGTGTCGGCTGTTCAATGGTTTAGGGAATATATACTGTCTTTGCTGTTAGAGAAACATCTGTATTAAATTCTAATTGAAAGCAAGTTGTGGAAGATATGGGAGGCATGCCATATGCCTTTAGTTTTTTATTTAAAACTTTTTAAAGAATGGTAAGCAGTTTTTTAATAGGCCAAATAACGTGCTTTTTGATTGACAAGGAAGTGATTTTGAAGATTTTTATACCAGTGATTGAAAATCAGTAATTAAAAGTTTAAAGATATTTCATTCAGAAGACTTAATTTTAGAAAGAGATTTTTCAGGTGAAAGTTTAGTGATAAAATACATACTTCCATAGTTGTAGGTCAAATGAAATATGTGTGGACTTAGGGCTTCGTCCCATGGTTACACAGACCACTGGACAAGTGCTTTCATTTTTGTCATTTCAAAGTTTTTTATGTGCATAATTTTTTATTTATGTCCATAAAAAATGTTGAGCTTGTTTTATAAATGAACCGAAGGATAATTCACATACAGACACAAATGGGCAATTACTCATCGGATATGTGTAGCCATAGCCTGTCATTTATATTCTAGTTAAGATGCATTGATACTAGAGTTTTTCCTTAAACTCAAAAGTTCTAATGATATAACTTTAAAGTTAGTTTTGTATAGTGACACTCTTGTACTTTGTATAGAACATGCTATACCAGATTAAATAACCATAACCTCATTTAGAAAACAAGTTAAATAATTGGCTTTTTAATTACTTGGCTTTGTGTTGCTTATTCTCTACAGACAAAAGATCCCAGCAGAGAAGGAGGGTGTCCCCGTTAGGAGTCAGGTCAGAGGGTGAAGACGTGAACCTGAGATCTGCCGTGGTATGAAACAGGAAAAGTGGTCCTGCGGTTTGTCTCTCAGCAAAGCATTCACATGGCATCTTCCTCAGGCGTCACCTTCTAGGCCAGCTCCTCCTCAGGTGGAAACACTGGGTACTGCCATGTTTCTGTACTCAAGAGGCTGCGGCCACCTCTGGTTTCTCATCCACTTTACTTGTTCAGATGAGAAAATGGAATCTTAAGATCTTACTTAGTTACATGCAATTCCAAACTAGACTCGCTCCTCTGAGTCCAGTGTCTGGGAGCTTCTAACCACCCCCCCCCCAGACTCTGAGGGCTGGGGTGACGGCCCCTTCTGGGTTAACATATAGCTTTTGCTCATCCTTCCTCTTTCTCTCATCCTTCCTCCTTCCCTGTTCGAAAGCAATGTGACCTGAAACAGTGAGGGGAGCTGGCCCTCCTTGTTTGGTTGAAGGCCTGGCCTGAAGACACTGGAGTAGGAATTGTAAGTGGCTTTGGCCGAGAGTTTGACTCAGCAGAGATCACCCACCCATCTTGGAAGTCTTGGAGGCCCACAGGGGTGGGCACACAGACCACGTAGAGCACTCCTCATGTGTGAATACACCATTAAGACCAGGGGAAACTTGGTCCGCTGAAAGGTGCCCGTCACCAAGGTTTCTGTGGTTGCTTCTTGAGACAGGACCTCACTTAGTGGCCCAGGCACGCCTGCAGCCAACTATGTAGTCCAGGGTGGCCGAGAGCTTGCAGCAATCTTCCCACCTCAGCTCCCAAGTGCCAGGATTACAGGTGTCAGCCATCATGCCCAACTTTTCTGTAATTTTGATCACTCCATCCAAAGTCTCTCCAGGTCTCTGTGGAGACCGGGAGTGCTTTAAGTTCACAGTGACGTTTTCTGTATCTGTTCACTGCTTGCATCTGCTCCCAGCAGAAACCCAGCTATGCTTCTGCTTCCTGTGGGCAGCTGCTTCCTTACTTAAAGATTGTCTTCTGTTCCTGGAGTGGCCTGGGCAGAGCAGGTTTCTTGTGTGCTTACAGAGCGGAGGGTTTGGCAGGTGGCACTCTTGAGCTCCTGGGATGGCAAGTACATTGTGCCATACAATGGCAACTAGCAGGTGATCCCCCAACACACTGCTCTCCTGGTTTTCACTTCAAGGGAGTATGGCTTTGTTCTGGTTAGGACTAGTGGTAAATCACATGTCCAGGGACAGCAGCCAATTGTGTGGGGGGGGGGGGCGGGATACATGCCACTCAGGCCCATGTACCAAGGGCTCTACCTGCTGACCCACTCCCCTGCCACTGAAGCTACTTCTTCAAACCTGTTGGGGCTGGAGAGATGGCTTAGTGGTTAAGAGCACTGGCTGCTCTTCCAGAGGACCTGAGTTCAATTCCCTCCACTCACGTGGCCACTCACAACTGTCTATAACTGTAGTTCCACTGAATCTAGTGCCATTTTCTGGTGTGTAAATGTGCATGCAGGTAAAACATCCATAAACACAAAATACACAACAGACACAAACAGGTAAGTCTTTTCCAGGTGCGGTGGCACAGGCCTTTATTCCCAGCCCTTGGGAGGCAGAGACAGGTGGATCTCTGTGAGTTCAAGGCCAGTCTGGTCTACAGAGTGAGTTCCAGGACAGACAGGGCTGCACAGACAGAATTTGTTTCAAAAAAACAATACCAAGCAGCTAAACAAACAAATAAGCGGCCAACCAAAAACCCGAAAGTTACAGGAGTGACATTTGTTGTTGTACAAGTCCATGCGCTGTTGTGAGAGGCTTCTGCTGTGGGTGACGGGGAAGCACAGCCATAGGCTGGACACATGAGGACGAGCCCAGCCCCAGGCAAACAGGACTAGCACAGGAGAGTGGCATATATGTGTGCATTAAATAAGCAGGGACCGTGCCAGGTCAGAGGGCAGGGCTGCTTTCCAGGCAGGCCCTGTGCCTTCTCTCTAGCTTCCCAGTCACTGGCACTGTTTGGTTATTTCCCCATTTTCTTTTTTTTCTTTTTTCTGGAGCTGGAACCCTGAGCTTTATCCATCAGTCAAGGGCACGTCAGCCAAGCGATGCTGCCCATCCTCTTCCCCACTCGACAGCTCTGGTGAGCCGTTGCCAGCTTCCCCAGGGCTGCTCTGCAGACACCAGCTCTCCCTGTGGATGCCAGAGTGCCTGTCTGCTCTCACACTGCTCCTTGTCCTGAAGCCTCATACAGCGGCCAACGGTGCTCTGGCTCTAACATCAGGCCCTGAGCTATGTATAGAATCAATACCTATTTGTTGCAGATTATGCCTATTCACTTGGCATAAAAAGAAAAGCTGTAACGTGAAGGCTGGAGCCGAAAGGGAAGGAGGAAATAAGGGCGGCTCTGCATCTTGACCAAGCTGGCTGTTGAACTTTACCGGCCTGCAAAGCATCCTTGTAGGTTCAATCTTGTGGCTTGTTAAGGAAATTAAACTGGCAAACATATACAAGCAGCAGAAAGGTTGGCTGACCATCTCAGCTCCGTGGACTGTCTGTCCCTTTCATTTTTATCAAGACGGATATAAGAATTACATCAGCAGCCGTCAAAAAGTGTGGGAACTGGAGAGCAAGGATTCCTCGAGTCTGTTTCCTTAGAAACAGAATCCGCGAACCCAGAAGAAGTCCCAGCGAAATGAGGCCTGTGAAGGGAAAGGAAAGGTGGCTTGGGGAAAGTGAACAAGAGATGATGAGCTTGCTTGCCATAGCTCACACTCGCTGGAGCAATTGTTTGCACTCACGCGTGGTCCCTGCATGAGTGCGATGCCCAGAGAGGCCAGAAGAGGGCTCTGATCCTCGGGGACCGCAACGCGAGGGCAGAGAGCGCTCCTGCCTTCGGAGGGATCCGGCTCACACTGGCTTTTAGACAAGCTCAGCTGGATACTTTGTGGCTGGTCTTTTTCTTCGAAACTTCACCCCGAGCCATACCCTGCCCTCCTCAGCGGCGCTGTTGGCCGCCGTCTCCACCCTGCGGCGGCCTGCGCGCTCCCGCCAAGCAGGGGCTGGCAAAAAGGCTGGCTCCCCAGGAAGCTCAGCACCACAGGTCTTTCACCAGGCTTCAGGTCTGCTGCATGCATAGACAACCTTGCCAAGACCTCAAAACCTGGGAGTCTCACGACGCACCATCTCCCACAGGGCCGACAGGTTTCACGGGGCCGCTCCCGCGCGTCACACCCGTGTTATACAGCGGCTCGTGGAGGACTGGCCTACGTGCGCGCAACCGTTTAAACTTTACCAGGGTGTGTGCGTGGTCGGAAGCACTGCCCGGGGAAGGGGCGATAACGTTAGGACCTTATCTCTTCCAGGGAGTTCAAAGTCCCAAACAGACCGACGCAGATTCCGGGGCCGCACGGGGAAGCGCTGGGGAACGCAGCCACCTGCTCGCGCGGGCCGGCGGGGGAGGCTCCCGGGGGAGGCCGAGGCGGGAGCACGAGGCGCGGGCGCTTCCGGCAGGCGAGGGCCCGCTCGAGCGTCGCAGCCGGTCGCCGGCCCTCGCGCGGACTGCGGCTCGGACGTCTCGCGGGCTTCGACTGTCGGGGGCCGGGCAGCGTGCGAGCCCGCGGGGCTGAAGTCCACACCGGAGAGCTGGGGTCCCTCCGAGGGCGCCCCAGGTCGCGAGCGCGCCGCAGCCGGCGGCCGGTCCCCGCTGGCCGGGGCCTCGCGCTCGCCGCGACCGGAGAACCGCTCTCCGCGGACGCTCGCGCGCGCCCGACGGCGACGGGCGAGTGTGGCCGGGAGGCGCGCCGGTGGCCGTGGGCGGAGCGCTCGGGGCGGGGCCTGTTCGGCTGGCCAATGGGCGTGGGCGGAGCTCTGCGGGCGGGGACCGTCCGGGCGCCGGCCAATGGGAGGGGTCGGAGCGCTCGGGGCGGG
>NW_026593947.1:2983598-2994481 GCF_907164565.1 Psammomys obesus
CGAGGCCCCGGCTTCTGCGCGCCGGCCCTGGCGGGGCCCAGAGGACGCCGCTCGGAGGTGCGTGCGGGGGGTGCGGGGCGCGCTCGCCGGCGCGGGGCGCGGGGACCGGACCCGCCGGGCTGCGCTCAACTTGCGGGCCGCTCCCCCGGGGCGCCCGCTCCTTTGTACGCGCGGGCTCCGGCCCCGCGGTGCGGACCGCGGTCGGGGAGCGAGCCGCAGCGCCGGCGCGGTCGCCGCAGCCCGGCCGCAGGACCGGGGACCCAGCCTCGGCTCACCTCCCCGAGGGCGAGAGCCGGGGACAACTTGGCGTCACCCGCGGGGAGACGTCTGTCGTCACCGACCGGCTCCGGCTACGTTAACTCAGTCCCGGCCAACGCCAGCACGGGGGAGCGGACAGCAAGTGCGCCCTCAGCAACCGGCCCGGCGATACCTGGTTTTGGTCAGAGCAGGTCGTAGGCGCTTTGGGTTCTTCTTAGAGCTGACTCGGTGTGGATGGGGTGGCGGTAAGGAGGAAGAGTGAGCCCCGAGAGAAGAGGGCGAGATGAACAGCACCCCCAAACCGAGTCATCCCCGGAGAAACGGGCGCCTTGGTTATTCTCATTGGTTCTCCCAGGAACTTCAAAATAGTCCCAGAAACGTTCCTTTTGTCTGCGGTTTCACTTCTAAACTTTAACACTAGATGGCTTTCTTATGACAGGCATTTAGTCCACTGCCCACTTGAGTTTCCTGCGTCTGCAGTCTCTGCTGGGATTTATTTATTTATTTAACGTCTTACAAATTGGAATGAAAGGAAGAAAGTATCCCAAACTGCTGCTTTGTTTGGAATGTAGCGCTCCCCCACACGGCTTAAACCGGCTGGCTTTGCAAATACGGGAAAGTGGGCTTTGATCTTTACCACCTACAGGCACATATGACGGAGCAGCTCGCTTTGCCCGGCTCTGCATCGCGTTTTGAGTTATTTGGAGAATGCAGAGTTCTTGGGTAGGTTTTGGTGATTACGCTTGGCTTTCTACCTGTGCTGTTTACCCGTGGCTGGGTTTAGTTTGAGGGTTCAGGAACAGGCACAGATGGGATCTGTTGCAGGAAAGAACAGTCATCTTCAGTTTTGGGTGCATGCAGGGCTGTTCCTGCCTGAGGGTTGACCGGCAGCGTTGGAGGAAGATCCTCAGTCCAGTGCGTCTGCCTGAGTCATACCGAGGATTGTGTCATGGCCCTCTCCGTTTCCTTCTCCCCTGAGGAGATCTGGTTCTTCTTTCCCGGCACAGCTCTTTAACGATCACTACAGTTGTCTCTGGTTAAGCGATCCAGCGGCCACCGCGGAGCCCTCCGCTTGTGGGGGTCGGTGGGTTGGGAATAAACGGAGAAGCTTGGGTGTGCTGCACACCCCTCACGGAGCTCCGTTCCCAGACCCACTTACTGCGACCTCAAACAGTCGCCACTCTACTGTTACCACTCCCAGATAGTCTCACCGAGCTGCCCAGGCTGACCTCACACTGGCTTTGAACTCGGGCTCTTCCTGCCTCATGGGTGGCTTGGATGACAGGTGTGCCCTGACACACCCCAACTCACCTTCAGTACTTTTGTTCCAGAAGTACCCTGAGAGAGAGCCCAATTCTTGCCCTGGTAGGCAGGCTTATTAGCTGAAGAAATTGGAATTTGGCTTTACAGTTGTCATTTCTTGTGTTTCTTGCTTGGCTTAAAATATGACACGTTAAATCTGTATGTTCTAAATTAGAATGCATTCATAAATAGCTGAAGGGGAAAAGCCCCAACTAGGCAGACATCTGGGAAGTGGGGAAGGTCCTGATCCTCAGTACCCACCTGCCACCTATAGATGGGGCGAGGAAGCCCTGTAGACAATTGCTCCAGAGGATGAAGAGAGCAAGTGGAGCGCTAGGGGGTGGGGGTGGAGCTCCCGCTGGGCGCCGGGCCTGGGAGCTGCGCTGTCTGGCTGGAGTGCATGATTTTTAGAACAGGGTTTTGATGTTGGAAAGCGTTAGGCTTTCGGCAAGAGCATTAGTTTCTGTGCTACGTAATTTTTTATCATCTTGGTCAAAGCTGTGGAAGGTGCACCCCCACCCCCCACGCACTGGTACCGTTTGGCATGGGCTGTTTGATGCCCGGGCTCAGTCACCTTTCTGTAGCTTGGGGAATCCTGTTCACCTGAGATGAAAGGGGAGTTGGTTAGATCTGACATCTGTTTCTGAAATCTAGGAAGCGTTAGCACAGATGGCTCCACGGTGCTGTGCTCAGCCTCACAACTGGCCTGGGAACTGTGCTTCCGTTCACTTGGCTCAGCCCCTCGCCTTTGCCCAGCAGTGGTTGCTGAACCCAGCCTTAGGCAGCCTGGAACTGACTGTGTGACCTTCTCATCTCTGCCTGGGGTGGCTTCAGGTCTTCGCAAAGACACAGCGGATTTGAGGAAAACGGGGCCTGTGCTTGTTAACTTGAATGAAATATGAAGTCAGTCCTTAAAGAATACAGAAGAACCACATTCCAGATTTTCTTCCTGTATCACATGGCATTTCTCTGTTGGGTGAGAAGGAAGAAGGGTAGGAACCTTGAGGGGGAACCTCTCTGTAGTTCCCAGGTGATTTTGGACAAAGTTCCTTTTGACTCCAAAACTGTAGGTTCCTTTCTCTCTTTTTTCATTTCATTTTAAGTGTGTGTGTCTGTATGTGTGCATGGCATGGTCATGTGAAGGTCATAGGACACCTTCTAGAAGTTGATTCTCTTCTTCCGTCGTGGGCTTCTGGGACTGAGGTCAGGCTTGGCCTTTACCCGCTGAGCCATCCTGCCAGCCCTTGTTGTTTCTTCATTGTTTAAGATACGCGTATTAGAGCAAAGAAATGTCTGCCTGCCAGGGTGGTTTCGACTTCCCATGATTATGAGCTCTGCTAGATTCCGTGTATTGTAAGTCTGTGTATGGGGAGCGTCCTTATATGGATTTATAGTTCCTAGGCTTACCTTTGAAATCAGTGACTCAGGAACTGCTTTTCCTGCCAATTGCATTTAGCTACAACCCTTTCTAAGCAGAGGTAACCACGCGCTGGGAGTTCAGATGTCTCCCAACTTCATGGGTAAATTGGTGTGATGGCCTCTGAGTTCAGAGTGACAGGCGTGACAAGAGCTGGAGGAGGTCAGAGCTGGCGCTGCGGGGCTTTCCTTCCTGCCGGAGTCCCTCTGTAGTGCTGGCTGCTCCTGAGACCTGTTTCCTCTGCAGCTTTATGCAGAAAACTGAGCAAGGGGAAGGGAGACAGGCTGGGAGCGGGCGTGACTGTCATATCAGCATCTCAGTGCCAGAAAGGACTTCAAGCTTTACACTGTTCCCATCATCTGTAAAAATGTAGAAAATGAGACCAAGCACTCTGTACTCTGCTGAGCCCAGCACTGGGGAGCAGGCAGGAAAATCAGGAGTTAAAGCTACCCCCCCTACATAAAGAGTACAGGGACAGCCGGGGCTATTTGGGATGCTGTCTCACAAAATCAACACAAAAGCAGATTTTAGGATGCTAGACTTATATGCATTTGACATTGCTACCCTGAGCACATTATTTAAGTATGCCTGTGTATATTAATTAAATTAACTGTAGCCATTTTAACTATTATCCTTGTATTTAATCAAGATAACATAAAGCTAGATACAGCCCTTACCTGTGATCCCAGTGCCGGGGAGGCTGAGGCAGGAGGATTGCTACGAGTTTGAGGGCAGTCTGCACTACAGAGTTGGGACTCTGTCTCAAAAGAGAAGAGAAGAAGAAAGTAACACCAAAAGAGATGTGTATTGGGTCAGGCCCTTCATGGTGTGTGTGAGTGTGTGTGTGAGAGAGAGAAAGACAGAGACAGACAGACAGACTTAACTGGAGAGAGCGTTTAGGTACCTCACACATGCCCCTCTGCCCACACACACCTCTTCCCTTTTCATAGGACAGTGAGAACGCTGCTGAGGATTGTTTTAGAGCACAGCCCACCTTACCCACATTTCTCTGGGGCTTAGATCCCACCGTGGGGTTCCTGACCACACTGAGAACTGAACCTGTGGCCTGAGCACAACCAGGCAGGTGCACTGAGCCAGGCACCCCACCAGCCCCACTCAGCTCGCTTCCAAAGGCAGTAGTTATCTGGCAGGGCCTGTGGACATGGGGTAGGATACCACTCTTCGATGTTTTCAGCACCCAAAAGTTCTAGATTTTTATTTGCAGTGCTTGGGCTTGAACTCTGGTTTTACACGCGCTAGAGTCTGCCACTGAGTCAAACCTGCTCTTCTTTTAATGCTTTTATTTCGAGACAAAACAAGTTGCCCCGGCTGACCTTGAGCTCATTTACTAGCCTATGAGAGTCTTGAACTGACTTGGGGTCCTTCAGCCTCAGCTTTCCAAGGGGAGGGAAGACAGAGCTGCACCACCAGGCCTGACGTTTGGAAGTTTCTTGAGCTCCCTGTTCATTGTAATGTCACCTCTCTGGGGCCATCAGAACAAATGCTCTCCAGCAGAGCGCTCGGCCTTCCTAATGCTGTGCCCGTACTGCTCCTCTTCAAGGTGACGGTGTGGCGACCCCACCATAAAGTTACGCGTTGTCCCTTCATGAGTGTGCTTTTGCTGCTGTTAGACATTGTAATGGAAATATCTGATATGTGACCCCACAGGCTGAGAACCCCAGCTCCAGAGAGACATTTCATCTCTGCCGTGAGCTTGTTACAGTGAGCCCAGGCGCCAGAGCCCTTCATTCTGCCTGGCGTTGAGCACACAGAGTAGAGCGGGGCGTTCTGAGGCCCCGGGCCTGCTTGCTCTGTCTGTGTTCATGGCTGGCCCTGCTACTGTCCTGCTGTGCGCCAGGGGCTCACACAGGTGCTACTGTCCTGTCCTGTGACAGTCACTGTGCCACACTGTTCCCTTGGAGTTAGCTCTTCCTGGAGTGTATTCTGGAATTTGGTGCTGTTATCACCTTTGCCATTCCTCTCAAAGGAGTGCTGCCTGGGGCGGGGAGTGGAGATGCTTGTCCCCATGTCTGGCTGGGTTTGAGCCTGGGACCCACGTGAAGGAAGGAAAGAACCAACCCCTGAAAGTTGCTCTCCGACCTCCACACGCAGCACAGCCCGCATGCCGCCCCTCCGCTAAATAAACACGTTAAGAAAGAATGTGCACTGCACCCTTTAGACGCGTCCCTGCGCCCTGGGGATTAGGCACGTTGCCATGGCACCCAGAGTGTGATCCTTAGCCACAGGGCTCCCTGCTGGGCGTTCTGGGAATCATGTTCTCGAAGCCAGGGATTCGTGCAGGTGTGTGTGCCTGTGTGACCGGCTGAGTCTTTCCCCTTCCCACAGGTTGTTGTGAAAGATGGCGCCTGACTTGCTCTGCAGGTTCTGCTGACAGGCACTCTGGGTCAGAAGCGCCGTGTTTTAGTGTGCCCTGGTTGGGCCTGCTTCACTGTCGTTAGTGATTAGGACATGTATGCTCCATGACTGACTCACCGGTTGGCCCTGACCGGTGGCCAGCCCTGTGGTGTTGGGAGGACAACAGAAAGCTCAGGGAAGAAACGATGGTGCTGCGCATGGGTCTTGTGCTCGGATTTGCATGGTCTTGCTCAGGCATCGAGGGCAGGAGCCGCTGTTCCCCGCTCTCTTCTTGGGTAGTGCGTGTGTGGGTTACACTTACTGTGGACAAGGCAGCGTGAGAAAGGGAGGGCTTCTCGGGTTCACAGCGTGCAGGTACAGTCCGTCATGGCGGAAAGGCAGAGCAGGACGGCAGGCTGCGGTCAGGAAGGTAGAGAGGGGCGCTGGTGCCCAGCTCACACTCTGCTCCTCCTGCAGCGTGGGCCCCGGCCGTGGGATGCTCTGAAGATGCACTTGAGTTCACGCGAGTCTAGAAACCCACAGCCATGCTGAGAGGCTGGTCCCTTGGGTGACAAGATTCCAGATCCCACTGACTGTAACCATTCAGCGCAGTCTCCTCCTGCACCGTTATCCCTCAGCCGTAGGGGCTTCTTGAGCTCTGTTTGCGTTTCCCGCTTTGCATGCTTGCCACCCCTCTAAGGAATGCCCCTTTAACTGTGGTGAAGTCAGCAGCGCAGAGTAGGTGAATTAGTTTTTCACTGCCAAGGCCAAATACCAGACACAAAGCAGGGCGAGTTGATTGTGTTCACGGTTTCAGAGGTATCAACTGTCACAGCCCAGCAGCTCACGGCATGGCGGGCAGGAAGCAAAGAGTGGAGGGCCCACTGTGGAGCAGGCTCTCCTGCTTCCCTGTCATTCAGCCTGCCGAGCCCATGGGATGGCCACCCTCCTTCATGGAAGGTCTCGCTTCCCAGTCAGTGCACCGGAACTGTCCTCACACACTCACCCAGGCGTGCGCCTTGCCAGCAGGTGACTGTAAGTGCAGTGAGGTTGGCGCTGTCTATTCAGGTCTCCGCTTGTGAGACGGCCTCCTTATGCCCCTCTGTCCAGTGAATCAGTGGCTGTCCTGGAGGAGGGTCTGCAGGCCCTTTCCACTGCACAGTCAGCTCTCAGCCGTCAACAGCCGTGACTCACACCCCTGCCTCAGAGCTGGGGTCCAGGCGCCTTCACAGCCCCAGTTAAAAGGCCAGAGCAAAGCATCAGTGTTTGGATGTAGGCCCATGCATGTGGGCTCTCGGGCACACCCAGTGATCTGTTGTCTGGACTTCTGGGAGGTGTGCTGTACCCGCTGCCATGCTGGCAGCACAGTGCCAGCTTCTCTGTGCTCCCAGGCGTGTTTGAAGTTTGATTCCTGAGGAACGGTGGTTCCGGAATAGTTCCGGGCCACAGAACTCTTGAAATGTGTAATAAGGGATTTTAGGAACGACTGTTTTGGTTGTTCATCCAGGGTAAACACTACTGTTTCAAGTGTTCAATGCCTTAGGCCCCCAAGCAACGGCTGTTCTGTAGAGGGTTCAGTATAGTGCTTTCCACTGCACAGTCAGCTCTCTGAGTGTTCGTGTGTGTGCACACAATGCATGGACATGTGCGTATGCATGTGTCTCTGTGTGCGCATATGTGCTGCTGGGCATAGTGGATATGGCCTTTGATCCCAGCACTGAGGCCGGCAGAAGCTGGTGGCTTTCTGTGAGTTCAAGGCCAGCCTACGTGGCAGGTTTCAGGCCAGCTAGGGCTCCATAGGAGCCCCTGTCTCGAAACTAAAATAAAGTACACGCATATTTCTATGTGCTGTGCTAGACCTCAGCGCGCACACGTGTGCTTTATCATGCCCAGATGTCCTGAACATCATCAAATATGAGCAAAAAAAGAGTTTTAAGAAAGATGTTCTTAAAAGTGAGTGGACATGGAAGCATTTTCTCTTTCCTCCTCTCCCCTCCCCCGGAATGCCCTCCTGTAAGGAAGCGGGTTTCCTGGGTCCATGGTAACTCTTTATGGGCTCTGTGTTGTATGTGCTGTCTCTTCTGGGTCCCTGGAACTGTGTGAGATCCTTGGTTGGGCGCGGGGAAGGGGGTGCTTTCCTCCTCGGGGTGTTTCTGGCTTAGCTGGGTTGCAGAGGAAGCCTCACACGGTCATACCCACGTCCTGCACAGAACCAGTGGCTACCACCTACCTGTGCACAGGAGACAGTCAGAAGCGTGTAACGAGCGCTGTCTCACAGTGTCGCTCTGTCTCTGTATGACAGAAGGGGCCTGTGGCGTGCCCTGTCCCTGGCTTGGCTCCTTGTGTTATGGCTCAGGGTGAGATGTCCCCAGAGGCTGGTGCTGAGCACTTGGTCCCCAGATGTTGTTTGAGAACTTTTAGGAAGGGGGCCGGACAAAGTGGGCCAGTGGGGCCTGGCCTTTCGGTGTCAGCATGGGAGAAGCTGTTCCAATATGCTTGAATCCATGGTCCCACAGTACCCGAACTCAAAACATGCCCCAGAGCAGGAAGGCAGGCACTGTGCTGCCAGTGTGGGCACCTGCCTCCCGTGACCATCCACGCCCTGGCTATACATCGTGCTTTACATGCCCGAGAGCCTCATCTTCCACAGTAACAGTTTCAGTGTTTGCCCATCGGACCAGCCTGAGCTCCTGTTTCCTGATCCCGCAGAGAGGAAAGCAAGTTGCTGCATGTTCCACTGCTCTGGTATTCTCAAACTGTGAGCCACAAGCCATCTTCCCCCGGATTACTTCCTACCAGGTGTTTGCTCCTAGGGACAAGGAGAGTCTGCCAGCCCTGAGCTGCAGGGCAGTGGGTACAGGAAGACAGCTCCCAGCCAGCCGCTGTACTACCTCACTGTCCTGGCAGGGCGCATCTCTCCTGATGTGCACTTGCCCCTGTGACTCCTCCCCAGAGCATCCTTATCTGTGGGTGGGGCCTCCCTGCTGTGTCCCCTGTGCTTCAGAAGTTTTTGCCATAACAGTGGGTCCTGGCCACCATGGTTAAATGACTGCAGTTGTGAGTCTGGGCATGAAAGAACTTTCTGGGTCTTAAATTTTGTTGAAATAAGCTGTAGCTTCCACTGTGACTCATCCTAAGTGGCCTTTCCCACTTCCTCCTGCATCTTTCCCAGGTTCACAGGAAGTGGCTGCCATGGAGCTCTGGAGATGCTGCTGCAGGCGGGGGGGGGGGGGGGGGGGGGGGGGGGGGAGTCCTGCTGAGAGGTGGGCAGGGCTCTGCCATCCAGGGAGACTGCTGAGGCTGCTCCCACAGTACTGAGGCATTGGGGGAGGCCCACCTGCCACCCACTCCCCATGAGCTGGTGGGCCACCTCTCTCAGTGTAATTTTGGTCCCCCAGGGTAGGCCCAGCACTCAGAGGCTGAGGGGGAGGCTAGGTGCTCTTGGCAGCCTTGGCTTGGACTGAGACAGATGACTGGAGGGAAATGAGCTGAGTTGTAGCACTCTGTTGTCTTTTAAAATTCCTGCCAGCAGTGGGTATGTTTGAACGTTTGCAGATTGTGGGCACGCACCCTTGCTTGTGTGTTCTTAACTCAAGACTGGCAAAGTCCATCGGGATGTTATTAATGATTCAATATGACAGGCACCTCTACCCTGTTTTGCTTTTATTTGAGACGAGGTGTCATATAGCCCAGGTTGGTCTTGAACTCCTTCTGCAGCCTCCAATCCGATCCTTGGGACCCAGATGTGCTCCTCGGCACCTGGCGTGTGTGGTGCCAGGTGGGACCCCGGGCCTCCTGTGCGGAGAGCGCAGTGCTGCTGAGCCCTGCAGCTGCAGCTTAACCTACCTCGCAGTGGTCCTGCCTTCATGTCCAGCAGAGCAGTGCTCGCTGTTTTGTGTGGGATCTGAGGCTCGTTTCCCGTTCATGCTAGGAGCAGAGCTGGCTGAGGGACCAGCCATCGCATGTGAATACCAGGGGCATCCGCTGGTTACCAGATTCTCCTTCAGAGCCCGTCTAAGGCATTCTCCATGAGCCAGGGTCTGTTTTCCGTCTTAAAGGTTCTGAGTAGGCGTGAGTGAGACTGCAGGAGAATGGAGAGCGGGGCACGAGCAAGGCAGGCTTCAGACAGTTGTATGTGAGTGTTTGGTGTCTGTTCTTCCTCACCCCTCCCTTGTAAATCAGTACCTTGATAAACTGTGTGTGTGTCTACACGTGCATCTGTGCATGCAGGTGTGTGCACACACCTCTGGAGGCCCAAGGACACCCTCCAGTGCTCTGCAGGGACCATCTTACCTGGGTCTTTGGGGCTGCGTCTCCCATCGGCTTCGGACTTGTTGATTCAGCTGGGCTGGTTGTCCCGGGCCCCCCAGGGCTCTGTTGTCACCACCTTGGGATCACAAGCATATAGCACCTTGGGAGGCTTATGGTGGAGGGTTGGGGTACAGGGTCTCCGGCTCAGGTCCTCATGCTGTCTTGGCCAGCTCCTTATCGACTGAGTGACATCTTCAGCTCCTGCTCGGGAAGTCAGTGAAGCCAATGGGTTTGTTCCCCGTTACAGATACTGTATTCTGATGAGAAGTGTGCTTTTCCTGAATCTTCAGAGCTTTGAGTATGTCAAAGCTGGCTCTCTAGGGTCCAGTTGTGGTGCTCTGTCTTGTCCTGGGCACCCTAGCTGCCATGGACATAGTAAGAGGCGTGGACTGAAGGGAAGGATGGGCCTGGGGTGAGGAGAGGTGGAGGCAGCTGGCTTAGTGTCCTGAGAGCTGGGGCAGGTTGAGCGCGGCTGAGCTGCCTGTGAGAACAGCCCAGCCCAGGAGGGCGGCCCTTCAGAGGCCATTTCTCCAGCTCTGAAAACCTCTGCCAAGATTAAAAGAAGTAGAAGAGGGAAACAGTTTTTGTTTCTCATTTCTACTTTGCTGCATTTGCATAATCTTTGTTGAAGCCAGCTGAATGTGAAGCCCTAAATAAATTCCAGGCATTTAAATATTTAAAAGGATTCATCCACAGTTCTGTACTCACCCAAAGAATAAACGCTTTCAACAAAGAGAATAACACCCTCGCAGATGCAGCCGGAGAGACTGTGGCCACCTTGTCACTGCGTTAGGAAACGTTAACAGCAAAGCTTGCTTGACGGGCTCCGGGCTCCGAAACTGGCTGGGTGCCAAAGTCTTGTTTCCCCGCTGGAGAGAGTGGTGGGTGTGTTCCAGGCTGGCAGCTGGCCAGCCGGGGGCTCTGACGCAATCACTTGGTCCCCGTAACTGCTTTGCAACTAATTTTAGGGCAGTTAAATCAGGGCCATGTCTGGTGGCTGCCGTGCGTCTGGTTCATTGGCGCTTTCTAAATCCATCCTTTCAGCGTGGTGCTGCAGCTCCTGGTTCTGTGTTGAATAAGCCTGGGCGGAGGGGATGTTAAGCCAGTGAGGGCGGGCAAGGCTGGCAGGTGAGGGGAGGAGGGCTGAGGGCTCACCTTGCCAGCTCTGTGTCCTGGAAGCAGAGCTTAGGCCAGTGTGTGTGTGTGTGTGTGTGTGTGTGTGTGTGTGTGTGTGTGTGTG
>NW_026593947.1:2994491-3042904 GCF_907164565.1 Psammomys obesus
GTGTGTGTGTGTGTGTGTGTGTGTGTGTGTGTGTGTGTGTGTGTGTGTGTGCACTCCCACGGGCTGAGGGGGCGGGGCACCTGAGGCTCCACCTTTTTGCAGCAGCAGCCCTCAGGCCACTTGTTTTCCTTGCAGTCTCTGGTCTGCCAGCCTTACTATGTTGAAAACTGAATCTGACCATCCTTTCTTGGAAGTGTAAAACTAGAAATAACAACAACAACAAAGTGTGTGTGTGTGTGTGTGAACATATACAGTAGCTGCAGCTCTTTGGAGCATCTCACACAGAAGAGAACTAGAGTTTGGTGCTGTGTGTGCTTGCAGGCTGCATGTGAAGGCCAACATCCATGGCCACGTCAGCCTCTTTCCTCATTATTTCAGCTACGCTCTGGCCAGAGAGCCTCAGGGGGCCTTCTGTCTCCGTTCTCCAGAGCTGGGATCAGACATGTGCTACCATGTCCAGCTCTTCTGTGGGCTCCAGGGATGAGGCTCAGGCTCAGGCACCCTACCACGTGAGCCGTCTCCCCAGCCCTTGCAGTCAGTTTAAATAAAGATATGGGGCCATAGCTACAGGTCTGCTTAAAAGTCTGGCCTTTTTCATTGATCGAGCAGTTGACTGATTGGTTGCCAGGTTAGCTGGGCACCTGGAGGGTTCCGGGCCTTGGTGGGCAGAGTCCTCCACCCCAGCCTCATCCTACAGCCCTCAGCACTGTCTGTTCATATGGCTTTAGACCTCAGAGAAACCCATGGGTGCTTTTCCAGGGAACTTCCCTACCTGGCTGGTTCAGACTAGAGCATGACGGTTGGATCTGAAGATGTTCCTTGGTGGTTCCTGTGTTGGAGACTCCATCCAGGCTGATGGGCTTTGGGTCTCGAGGATGTGAACTCCATCATAATTGGCTGGTGGGTTGTTAAATGAACGGTAAGGATGTGGGGCCTGGTTGGCAGACAGCTGATCGTCATTTCAGGGTTATGTCATGCCTCTGACCCTTTCCTCCCCATGACCATGAGGTGAGCATGGCTGCCATGACGTTCTGCCATGCCACAGCCCCAGAGCTGTGGAGCCTACTAGAGGTGGCCCAGAGCCCTGAAACCCTGAGCCAAAATACGCACACCCTTGTGGCAACTGTGCCTTCAGAGGCCTCTGTCACTGGGAGAGTGGCCCCTCCTTGGGTTTTCAGGGAGCAGTAGGAGCGGGAGCTGAGCCTTGGGAAATGCTTCCCAGGCATGACTCACCATTCAGCTTAGATGGGCCTTGAACTCTTGACAGCTGCTTCAGCCTCCTGGCTGCTAGAGTGGCAGGCTGACCTGTCATGCCAGCTCCGGCTCTGGTTTTAGCTGTATTTCAGTGCAAGCTGTTGGGGCGGAGGCCTTGCTCTTCATGACTCATCACTTCCGCACAGGTTGGGAACCTACCTGTTACCTGAGGTGAAATTTCTAGAACGAAGTACAGACGTCTCAGGTGTGTTGCTCATCCTGTGGGTTCTGACGTACGTGCCATCCTCTGTAACCCACATTTCAGTCGGGCTGGAAGTGTCCTGACTACCCAGAAACTCCTCTGCTGCCCCTTCCTGGACAGCTTGTCCACCCCACCAAGCTTCCAGGTTTCTGCTGTGAAGTGTTGCACGCTCTTGAGAAGATATCAGTAGCAGCTTGGTTACCAGGCCCGCACTCGGGCTGTGTGCGGATGGAGTGCTGTATTTACCTCAAGCTGCATGTGAGGACAGCAGCTCTGCACTTGCTCTGCCCGCCTGCAGGCTCAGGACCGGCCTCAGTGGCCTGGGGTTTCTGGAGCAGTTTGCTGTCACCTGGTCACATTTCTAGTACCCTACTAAGGAGTGGCCCCTGCCCACCCAGCTCCCGCCGGCCTGGCTTGCCCCACTGTGCGCGCTGACGTTCAGGTGCATCTGGTCTCCGTGTGCCGGCTTCTAGTCAGGGCTGCCAGGGCTCCTGGCACGGGCTGGACTGTCCTTTGAAGTTCTGAAGTTGGGTCAGTAGGGCTCAGCTGTTTGGCGTCGTGTGCCTTTTGAGGCAGAAGAGCACATGGGTGTGTCCTGTGACTCCGAGGACTCATTTTTAGTTCAAACACAACAGTTGCTCCAGCTCCCCAAATTCACTTTGATGATGTCATCTGAGGAGGAAACAAACCACCTAAACCGGGAAGACCAGCTTTTCAGATCTGCTCTGTGAGGCAGTGCTGGCTAACACATAAAATCCCTGAGGAACTAAAAGTAACTTTCTAGACAGAATGAGCCACCCCCTTGTCACGCCTTTAGTCACTGAAGATTTGGGTGACCAGGCCTCTCCAGTGTGAACAGTACTGGCTTCCACACAAGACTTGGGGGTCCTGATGGTTTCGCCTGTTTGTTGTCAGTGTGTGTGATTCTTGCATGGGCCAGGCTGGCCACGGTCAGTACTCTCCCTGCTCAGGAGGACACATCCGAGTGTAGTGCCTGATAGCCGGGAAGCCTTTCTTTGTTTGTGACCTGAGGGCTGTGCAGACACTACTCCTGACCCAGGCTCCTTCTGTCTTCTTCCTTTGTCATAAGGCCTTGTCCCCATCTCACCTAGTGACCTGTCGTCCACACTCAGGCTTGCTGTGAAGGAGAGAAACATCTGGAAGGTGGGTGGGTTAAAGGTCTCTCTACCTGGCCAAAGGGGAAGCTGGGAACTGTCATTACTGACGTCAGCTAAGGGTCTATCTCACTTTGCCCTCATTCTTCTGATGACCTTGCCTGGCCGCAGGGGAAGCTGGGAACTGTCACTACTGCCATCACTGGCTTATGTGTAGTTCAGGATACCTTGTCTGATGCTGGTGCTCATGACTAAGGCTTCCCTGAAACCTGCTTCTGCAGCAGATGACTCCTGAGAAGGTCATCCTGTGCTGTGGGGGAAGCAAAGCTAGCACAGTTGCTGGGCCCTGGTTGCTCTTCTATCCCACACTGTAGAATGTGTGTCCCCAGCCGGCCGAGGTACCCAAGCTCAGGTGCTTTATCCCCATGGATGGGAACGGTGGCTCACCCGCAGCATTGCTGGGCGGGGCCTGTCGGACACTCAGGAGCGTGCCGGCCTTGGTAGGGTATCGTCAGCTTTGTCGTTGCTCTGTAGCATCTCCTGTCTTGGTGTGTTGTAGACATTTTTCCACTTTCCGATTAGACAAATAAAGAGCTGGCCAGGCAATAGCTGTGCAGGAGAGGATCAAGCAGGACTTCCAAGCCCAGGGAAAGGGTCCCAGGTGAGGACCAGAGAGAGACACAGCCATGAGGACACGGATGGAGGAGCAGCCAGGGCAAAACTAAGATGGCAGGTAACTGGCCATGTGTCTGGGGAGTAAGCCAGGCTACTATTAGTGGGTTAGAATAGCTGGGCATCTGTCCGGCCATTAGTGCCTGAAGCTTTTAATAAGCATATAAAGGTCTCCGTGTCATTATTCAGAGCAAGGGCGGGCATAGGAAGCCCTTACTTTTACCCTCAGAGTGAGCTAATTCCAGGAGGCAAAGTGCTGGGTGGAATCCAGGTAGCAGGGGTTTGCCTTTGCAATGAGTCCTTCACCTTGGAAGCCCCTCCTTTCTTTCCCACCCAGTGGCCATGGTCAAAGCACAGCTCAGCCTCGTAAAGATGAGGCAAGGATCCCAGCAGTGACATTCATGAAGAGAAGAAAAGGACCATTCCATTTAATTAGCTGCCAAGCCCTGAGCCCATTTCCTCTAGGGCCTTTCCATATTCTCCAGCCTCTTCCCGTGTTATAGATGGAGAAATTGGCACTTGTCCATAGCAAATGGGTCTGGGTTCCAGAGCTGGTAAGGGTGGATCTCAAATGTAAACCCAGGATGCCAGCACCTGCAGCCTGCTCTCTTCCCACCTGGCTGTCTCAGGAAGCTTTTGGAGAATGCGTTAGTGACCACAGTCACTGAAGTCTATGTGGTGGTACAAGGCACATTGGTGTTGTTGTTGGGACTCTTTCACTGTGGGAAGCTTCAGTTTTTAAAGTCTTTGCTCTTGAAGGCATTGCTACCCGAGCGGCAGAGTGCAGTTAGTGGAGGAAGGAGGGTGAATCCAGTATGGCTGTGTATGAGGCCAGACTCCTGTGTGTGTTCCTGGGGACAAGGGTTAGAGGGTGTCACGAAAGACCTGGGCTCCTGTGTAAAATCCAGACTCTTAGTAGAAGGCTTACCGGACACTCCGTGATGGCTTTCTCGGGGACTCTGGGGCTTGCAGGCTATTCCGAAGTGTCCCTGGGTGCTTGGGGCTGTGTCCCGCCCACACAGTGGGCTCATTGGCTGCCAGCACCCTTTCCAGGTGTCAGCGCACACTCCTAGTGGTGGCTCCTTTGGAGCTTGTAGTTGCTGAGGCCAGTGCACAGGGGCTGGGAATCATGTGACCAGCATTTCTGGGCCTGGGTTAGTTGAGTCTCTTAAAGAGACAGCATTTGACCCGGGAGTTTTTAGGTTTGAAGTTTGGGTTGTTTTGCTGGGAGCTTATTCCTGTTAGGAACCACACACCAATGTTAGGAAACGTGTGCCTGGAGGTTACACTCGGGTTCACAAATCACGACACGAGATCAGTTCCACGTGGGAGGTTTATTAGGGGAAGAGGGAAAGGGAAAGGGGGGGCACCCCAGAGAGAGAGGGGGAAAGCAAGAGAGTGAGAGAGGGACCACGTGGCAGGGTGGGCCCTTTAAGTTGGAAGGTAACCATGCCCTCCAGGTGTGGTCACCTGACTGGCTGAGGACACAGGATAGGTTGCTGGGCAACCCAGAAGCAGCTTGTGTTCCAAAATACTAACATTCCTCCCTTTTTTATAATTAAAAATAGGGAGCTTGGGCTGCCTTTTATAAGGTAAGTTAAAGTATATAAATTTAGGCTCATTGGAAGCAGCTCTTGGTTGTCATGCAAGAGGTTGAGAAATTCCCCACCAAACTGTGATAAAGTATGATTTAAAGGGACTGGATACTTAGATTAGTTGGGTGCCATTTGTTGTAGCAAATAAAAAAAATGAGTGTTGGGCTATATAGTGTTTATTATTAGCCCTAAGATTATCATGGCGGTATTATTTACCCTGCTATCACAATAATAAGACACAGACACCTGCTAGATTTTATAATCGCCTTCTTTACCTTGGGCCGGGCAGGTATCTTACCTCCACTGTCTCAATCTCACCATCATCTCCCAGCCCCCATCCAGTGCCAGCCCCTTAACCATCTCCATCTGGGCGACCTTGCATCCATAATCCCATGGTCTGTGCTTGTATTTTTCACCTGGGCCTTTTTGTGCCATTATTGGAGTCCTTCCTCTCTGCCCACATGGTTTTTTTCTCCACACACCCTAACCCATCGTGGTGTCTTTCCTCCTCTCTTTCCATCCAGTCCATCTGTCTCCTGAGTCTGAAGCCCGGGGAACCTTAGCCACGCCCACCCCATTATGCCCTGCCCAGGTATGGGCTGTTTAGTCAACCAATCAGATCTAAGGATTTAGGCCGGTTTCCACAAGGAGGAGAGGTGTAACCAGACCTTGAGGGCCAGCTCAGAACAACCTGCAACAGTGTCCCAGGCACGTGCAGAGCCGGCCTTGAAAACAATATACCTTTTTTTTTTTTGAGATCGTAGTTTATGAACTCAGCATACCCTGATCTTCAACTTCTCATTTTCCTGCCTGATGTCTCCGGGTTGCTGGGATTCCAAGTGTGTGCTACCACATCTGGCTTCATACAGCTCGGAGGATCAAGCCCAGGGCCTCACACATTCCCTGCAGACAGCTGAGCTGCCTGCAGTCTGACAGCAGCCCTCTTGTTAAGACTATACCCAGCCTTGGGCTACTGTTGTCCTCCGCTCTGAAGATAGAAACAGTTATGTTCTTAAAGGAAGCTTGGTGCACTTTTTAGCTGATTAGAAGAGGCGGAGGTGGAAATGACACTTGACAAGTTTCCATGGAATGGAAGGGCACCCTGGCCCGGTCTGCAAGCTGAGCTTATCCTCATCTGCCTTTTGAGATAAGCCTTGGTCAGCCAGGAATTTACTGTGTTGACCAGGACCGTCTCTGCTAAAGGCCTCCCCAGGGGTGTAATCTCGGAGTGCCGTGCCACACCCAGGCCCAGCCCATTCATGGCCCTTCCCTGCAGCTGTCTGCTCAGGTGTGCTACAGCTGTGGGCCCAGGTGTGTCCCAGCTGTCTGCTCAGGTGTGTCACAGCTGTGGGCGCAGGTGTGTTACAGCTGTGGGCTCAGGTGTGTCAGGCCGTGGGCCCAGGTGTGTCAAGCTGTGGGCTCAGGTATGTCACAGCTGTGCTGGCTTTGCTCCTTTTTTTTCTAGAAATTGACTGGGGGGGGGGGGTCTTGGGGACCCTCCCAAGGATTAGAACACAGTTGCTCAGGGCTGCTGAGGCAGAGCAGTGAGCAATTTCTTGAGCCTTTCATTTGACTTGGAGCAGTGGCTGTCTCAGCAGCTGCAGATCTGCAGGAACAGATGCGCTCTGTTCCTGCTGCCATAGTTTGGAAGTTTGTAGTATAAGTGTCCATGGTGCAGGTTCATGCCCTTGTACGTGTCTGCTCCAGGGGTGGGGGACAGAAGCCAGTCTTGGGGGTGGCTCCTCAGGTATTTCCACCTTGAAACACCATATCTTATTGTCCTGGAGCTCTGATTGGGCTAGACTAGCTGGCCAGTGCAGCCCAGGCATCTGCCTGCCTGTCGGCCTCTCCAGCTCGGGAGCTACAAGCACGAACTACCATGCTGGGCTCTTCAGCGTAAGCTCTGGGCATGTTTGTGAGGCCAGCAGTTGCTTTGCCGTAAGGCATCCCCCAGCTCCAGTTTGCTTTTTGTTTGTAGGAAACAAAGAACACCCTGGAACCTAAGGGATGTGGAGCCCGAGGACACTGCCACCACTTAACTAAGACAGACCACGTGTATGTGAGCAAGAAAACTGAGCCGGGGCCCTGGGCATCTGAGTAAACCGAAAGGGTGTGTTTGACTATCCACTGGTGGACAGACATCCACACTGGCCTGTGTCCTTGGAACTTGCCATTCCATGAGCTAGACTCTGGCATCTTTTTCTGCCGATGTTGCTAGCGGAAGCAACATCTCTCTCAGGCAGAGAGCCCTCTGGGGACACTGAAGTGGTGTGACTCCAGCATGGGTTGAAGGGCATTCTTGGCAGCAGAGTGAAGCTCTCTCAGAGTTTGTCTTCACAGAGGAGGGGGAGGAGGTGCCACAGAAGTTGCAATCCTGGCAACCCTTGGAGAAATGGTTTTTACGTCGTACTCTTCCACTAAGTGTTCTTTCTGTTATTGCTGGACTCAGGAGAAAGGCGTGCTGGGCCACGCCTCTGGCTCTGTGGAGATCCCGCACTTCCGGGTTCACACCCTTCCCTGCCTGAGGCTCAGATGCCGGTGTGTGTCCAGTGGGTTTAAAGAGGACTTGGTACCCGAGGGAACATAGCTTAGGCTGTCTGAATTGGGATGAATTAATGTGACCAAGATAAAACACTTTCTGGCAGCTTGTCTTTTTTGTTCTAGAATACTGACTTACTTTGAGACTTACCATGCTGCCAAGGGAGGAGGATCTTGAGCTCTGGATCTCCCTGCCTCTGCCTCCCTAGTGCTGTGTGTGCCATCTCACCCAGTGTATGCCACGAGGGGCAGAGCCCCATGGGTGGTTAACCCTTTTGCTGTCCCTCTGAATAGAGAGGACTGTCTTGGGCACCAGGGTGCAGCTCAGGCTGAGTCAGCTGGGCGATCCCTCCCGACTTCTCTGGAAATGCAGGGCAGGGCTGCTGCCACAGGCATGTGCCCTCCACTTTGTGGCAGTATTCAGGCCCTGCCCTGGGTTCTCTAGAGGCAGACTCACAGACAGGACAGATGCAGACAGAGCTCTCTTTACTCAGCTGCCCCAGGCTGCTGTGGGTTCAGGTGCTTGGGGTCCTTCATCTGCGTAGTTGGTGTCCACGCAGACAATGTGTGCACTGTCCTACTCCTTTTTTAGAAGCCATGAAGGGATCTGGGAACAGATAGGCGCCTCACTGTTTATCAGGTCCTCCGGGTGTCTGCTGTTCTTCATCCCCAAAACTGGAAGTCAGTGAGAGGACTCTTCTTCTCACGACTCCCACTAAGTCTTTGAACCTGTTAGATGCTGGGAGCTGGCCCTGCTCCTGCCAGGGCTGCTGTGACTTCCTCAGCATCTCCCCGCCCAGCTCCCCTCCTGTGCCCCACCCCAGCAAATGGCTCCTGTACTCATCCCTCCCACCCCTCACAGGTCGGTGCTTTCGAGAATGGGCTTAATATTACTTGTTAAGACCACAGATGGGGCTGGGGAGGCTGCTCAACAAGCAAACCACTTGCTGCACAAGCTGAAGGACCCAAGTTCGAGCTCTAGACTTCTGTAAAAATGGTCTGAGAGAACCAACTCCACAACTGCCACCCGTGTGTCATGGCACACATTACATGTGCGTTAATAATAAGTTAGGATAACAGGACCCACAGAGATACAAAATGTCTGGCTTCGACAGATGCCATTTAAGTTTATAGAATCACAGTAACCCTAAGGAAAAAATATTGACAACTTAACACAGGGTGATTCTTGTAACTTAGCTGCTTTGCGCCTGTAACGAAATAAATGAGTACAAAGACCATCCCCGGTTAAATGCTAACCACACATTTGAACAACTAGAACAACTGCTGTGTAAGTATGTAAAGAGCATGTTGCGATAAGTGTGCTCGTCTCTTGCTCACTGGTTACCTGGGGCTGGGTCTGTACTCGTCAACAGGAGATGGTGTGTGTCTAAGTGGTTCTGCTGTGTTCAGTGCTGTCACAGACTCAGTCCTAAAGGCACGCTGATGAAAAAGGAAAAGGATCCATGTTGGTGCTTTTTGGCACTGTGTCTTGCTATGTAGACCAGGCTAACCTCGAGCTTGTCTGGTTCTCTGGCCTCTGCCTCCTATGACTTGATTTCAAGCAGCACTGTTGTGCTGGGTCAGAAAGGGGCTTCTGAGGCAACTTCCAAAAGTCATTGAAGTCATTTTAAACTTTTACCCCCAAAGTAAAGCACAGGTTATTGGATCCCTGGTTTTCCTTTGATCCCCTCCTTGGGGTGAAGGTTTCCACTCCGTTCTGCAGGCCACAGGCACTCTGTCCTGGGAACAGCACGGCTTCCAGACTCTTCATGCAAACTGTAAGGTCACAGTCTTTGTAACCTCAGTCAGCTACTTGTCGGTCCAGTTCTGCAAGAGAGAGACAAGGTTTTGGTGGTTTGAGGAGAGTGAGTAAATTCCTTCTCAGAGGAGCAGTGTGAAAGTGTGGGATGCTTCTGGAGAGAGATGACATCCTGCAAAGAGGGGTGGGCCGGGCCAGAGGCCACACTGGCTTCATGAAGAAGGGCTTTCCCAAGTAGCTAGAGGACTGGGGATCTCTCAGGATTGATCTGGGCCTGTGGCTTTAGGCAGGGAATGGAACCTGAGTCCCCGCCCAGGTGAGCCTGTGCCTGTCAGCCACACGCCTCTGCTGGGGCCATGGCTGTTCCCTCGGCAGAATGTGCAGGTGTGAAGAGGAGAGCAGGAATGTGGGCCACCTGCTAAGGGTGCTGCGTAGTGAGTTGTTCTGAAGAGAGGAGGGCCACGCTGTGGAAGAGCCTGTCCCCTATGTCCGTTGCTGTGGAATTCTCACTGTGTCACATGTGGTCTGTCCTTGTGTCGTTTCCCTGTGGGGCGTTCATTCCCGTGGAGAAGCTGAGTCAACAATGATTTCCATGTGTCCCAAGCGCATGGTTGGAGGTGGGGTGCGCATGCACCGGTGCGGAGGGATTTAGAAACTGCTTTTCCGAGGGACTGGGCTCCTCGAGGGCATGGTTCACTAACTCGGAAAAGCCTGGCACCTTCTCTCTTGTCTCCTGAACGTAGTTGCCTCCTGACAGGTAGGCCTGTTGCTCTTTAAGGAGTGTCTGCCGAATCCCGGGGAGTCCGGCTTATCTCACCCCTTTCGAGGCTGAGGCACAGCTGAGAACAACTTGTTTGACCATGCAGCCTTTACGGCTTCCTCTTTCACACCGAGTGGCCCTGGAGAGCTGTCAGCTACTGTCTCTTGGGAACTGGCTAAGAGGTGTCTCTGTCAGAGATGACATAAGGACCAGGCAGAGCATAGCTCCCCCACGGCTGCTCACTCAGGCGCTCAGGCTGGTGGGATGGCTGAGTGGGTAAAGACGCTCACCACAGACCCGAATTCAGCCCCGGTCCACAAGGTAGAAGAGACCTGACTCCCAGGTTTATTGTCTGACGGCTCTGTCACCCTTGGCACACCCACAGTGAGTCAGCGTGAAAACATATGCTTCTCACAATTGCCCGGGTCTTCCTCTTTCTGAACTAGGCTGGAGGCAGTACCCCAAGGTGGACTGGCACACATGGCCTTGTCTTTCTGCTATGGTGATCACTATCCTCCTCTCTGGGCTGAGAGGGCTCAGGGCTCAGGAGCACTTGCTGCTGTCCTGGCACAGGGACGCACTGATCCCAGCACAAGAGAGGCAGAGGTAGGCAGATATGTGTGAGTTTGAGGCCAGCCTCATCTACACAGAGAGTTCCGAGGTAGCCAGGATTGCATAAAATGACCCCACCTCGGAGAAAAAGCTCTTTCTTAGCTCCCACTGCGGTGGCTCACAATCTCGTAGTCTGGGGTCCAGGGGTCTGGCGGCCTCTGAGGACACCTGTACACCTGTGCACACACCTCCCCACGGATACACACGCCTCTGTGTAATTATACATAAAAATAAAGAATTGTTTTCCAGTTCTGATTCAGTTTGATTTCTGGGCAAGTTGCTGGACATAATTTATTGGGAAGCCTCAGATTTGGGGTGCTAGCCTAGGTCTTGTGACCTGGTAACCCCGTGTGTGCTGAGGACCCTGAGCTAAGCAGCTTTGGGGGGAGGGGTGGGGGCGCGTAGGAGGTCTGCACCTCCTCCAGACTCCAGGAGCCGGCTCCCCAGCTCCCGGGCGGGCGGGCGTCCTGAGCGCGGAGCCGAGCCGAGCAGAGCCTAGAGCTGTGTGGGGTGTGTGCCCTAAATAGTCCCAGCTGCTTCTTGTAGAACAGCACTGCCTGCAAGACCGATTAGAAGGGGGAAAGTATTGGCACGAGACAATAAATTATGGTACTCCCTACCATCAAGTGATTTACGTCAGTTTAATAGCTTGTTCCATAAGGCTATTTAATGACACGGGAGAGTGTTCACAGAATGCTAATACGAAATGTAAGAATGTTCCCGTGAAGCAGCAGATACCGTCTTAGTGTCCCTGGGAAACCGTGCACAGACCGTTACCAAGTCTGCACTAAGCCCAGAAGTGGTGACGTGGCTGTGGGGCAGGTGTGCGTGGCCGCCTTCTCTCTCCCTTGTCAACTTTTGAAAGGCGTGCACTAATAGGTAAGAGGCGCGAACATGCTATTGAGATGATAGAGTAAAGGAGTTATGCGTGTCCATTAAACATGGACCGGGAGGGGAGGAGGGAGGGGCGTATGGGGGGACACAAAATGAATAAAGTGTAATTAATAAAAGTTAAAAAAACAAACAAACATGATCCGCCTTTCCAGGTTGGGTTGCTTTCCTTTCCCTATGTAATCTTCCCTTTTCTCCTTATTTTGAGTGTATTTAGGAAGTTTTAAAGACAACTAATTAGCAACTTTAGCCACTTACAATGCCTAATAAATGTTTTGATGTCTCTAAGAAGCACTCCTAATCCGATAGTCTAAGTTTAATCTCCAGGGAGATTTCCTCTCAGTACTGTTGGTCTTGTTTGTTGGGATTTAGTCAATGGGCTTTGTCTGTTGGCTTGCTTGTTTGTTTGTTTTGACCTCTGAGTGTTTTCTTTCATCTAAGCTTGCTGCTTCGGAATTCCATAGAACATATTTATGTAGTGTGCATAACATGTATTCGTAGTTTGGAAGCAGTTAATTACTCACGTTTCCATGCCTCCGTTAGCCACCGTGGGTGCCTTCCCTGTGACGGCATCTTCAGGACACCAGCGTGATGGCACGTCCCGGTTGACACTAAGCATAGACTTTTGGCATTTCCGTGAAAACAGAATGGCAGCCCTCCCTTCTCTGAGAGCACAGACATCTTGACTTGGAAAACTCCATGTATCTTTTTAGCTGTATAATTGCCAGCCCTTTGATACCATGCTCTTTGACATTTACGTTAAAAATAAAAATTAGCTAATTTGTAAGTTATAAGGTTTTAAAAAATAGTTCATTCCTCCTTCATGCCTGTGAATGCTTCTATTAAAATTCTGAAATGGCTTATTAAATCAAATGCAGTGTCAAAGGCTAATTGTCTCTCTGTGAATTAGCCTACGTGGTGTAGAGAGGCCTGGTTTAAACGGTGCCTCTGAGCAGCAGTTCTGAAGTCCAATTCCCGATCTGTCCATTTGCAGTGTTTGCAGATGAAATCCCTGCAGGCTGTGCGGTGTCCTGAAGGAAGCGGCCACAGCTGAGGTGGAGACCCTGAACTGGCCGAAGTGTGGAGAACGACTGACTGGAGTATTTGGTTCCTAAATAGGACGGCAGGCATCATTCCCACATCTCCCCGGAGGCTCAAGAGACACTGGGAAAGAGGAGTGCCGGGACGCGGCCCGTGGCCGGCTATCGCACTCAGAGCTCAGTGCACAGGGAGGACTTTCTGGGCCACTGATGGTCTCTAGGCCAGAAAACAAAAGGCATCAGCGTAGGAGGGGGGTTATGAGGAGGAGATGGCTTCAGCAGGAGAGAGGAGAGTGGGGGACGGAAATACCCACATTTGGTATATGAACAAGCGTGGTGTTAGGGAGTTAGAAGTGCATGGGATGCCTGTGACATGTTCAGAGTCCTACACTAACTTCCTGGTGTCACATGTGTGAGACCTAACTGTGCCGTGCAGTGCCAGTGATGGTGCAGCATCACCTGAGGGTTGCAAGCAGCGGCCACCCCTGACAGGAGGGCCTGAGACGTTGGTGGCCACGTGATGTCAGTGGAGCCTCCCAGCTGCTGCTCTCCAGTCCCACTGTCTTTCTGCTAGCTGAAGTAGCCGTGTCTCACAAGTCGGCATGACCTCCACAGGCTGAGTGGAGTGAGGCTTGAGGTCAGTGTCCATCATGGTGAGGACACTCTGGTGACCCGCAGTTTGTGTCTGAGCAGCGGGCAGGGATGGCGTGCCCAAGGGAAGCTCATGAGCCTCCGGTGTGTGCCATGCTGAGTGCCCAGCACAGGGCAGCTCACGGTCACTCTTGGGCTAGTCTCCTGTGCATGAGTGACCATCCATGTGTGCAGAAAAGTGTGGCCACTCAGGCTTGATGCAGTGCAGAGCATGCTGGGCAGACAACTCGGATGGAGAACCACATGAGTGTTTTAAAGTCAGAAAACCCATGTTGTGTTTCAGGTGATAGTCCCTGTGACTGTTGAGAGTGAGGGCGGAAAGGCAGGAGAGACCTACCCAACCCTTGCTGAGAACTGCCCAGTTGGTTGGCCACCCGGGAAGCCTTTCCCTTTCAGCTGTGGGTAGACGGTCTGTGGAAGGGCTTTGCTCCTCCAGGCTGTGGTCCTGCTGTGGCACTGGGGGTAATTAAAGACCACCAATCCTTAACCCTCACCCTGACCCTAACCTAACCCTGACCCTAACAACCCTGACCCTAACCTAACCCTGACCCTAACAACCCTAAACCTAACCTAACCCTAACCTAGCCCTAAAAACCCTAACCCTAACACTAACACTAACCTAACCCTAGCCCAACCCTAACCCTAACCTAACCTAACAACCCTAACCCTACCTAACCCCAACCCTAACAACCTTAACCCTACCTAACTCTAACCTAACCCCAACCTAACCCTTACAACCCTAACCTAACCTTAACCTATCCCTAACCCTAACAACCCTAACCCTACCTAACCCTGACCCTACCTAACCCTAACCTAACCCCTGACCCTGGCCTTGCCTACCTTTAACCCCGAAATGCCCCATGCTCTCAGTGTTAGGGTGGGGTCCCTCCTGTTGCCGTCCTCTGGCAGTCGCCAGCTCCTGTGGTCCTCCACAGCTCTCTCCTCTGAACTGTGAAGCTGGCATTCAGACTGCTCCTCAGTAGGGCAGGTGCAAGCGGCCACTGTCGGTCAATATGAGGGCGTTGGTGAGCATTGCGCACTCCCTGTCACACAGCCACACTCACGTGCTCAGCGCTCACGCGCAGCTGGGCGCTACCACACCAGACAGCTGTGGGTGCTTTCACAGCTGAGCAAGGCTCCCTTGTTTGCTGCCTCTCTCTGCCCAGTCTCTGGCCTTGGACCTCTGGATAGGGTCCATCCTTTCTTCTTCCCGGGGAACCATCCAGGACAGCCTCCCATGCTTAGGACCTGAGGGTGAGCGCACTCCCTCAGAACCAGCTGGGAGGGCCCAGCCCCGCCCGCCCCTGCACCCTGCCTCTTTGGAGGCCTTGGAAACACAAGTGCTTGCTTCTCCCGGTTGGTGACACATCCTCAGTTTCCCAGGGCTAACCTCCTCACTGGCCTCCCTGTCACCGGCTTCCTAAGGGTCTCTAAATGGTCCTGTGTCTACTCCCTCAGAAATATTGTCGTCAAATGTGAGTACTTCACACATTTTTGAAGTGACGTCCAGCACCTTCGTCACATATTTCAATATCCTGTTTTTTGTTCCTGGGACACTGAAAATCATCAAAGCTAAGATGGGAATAATGGGAGCGTTGACTTAGTTGGGAGCTTTCTTCACAGTGTAATTTGGGAGGGTCAATTTGACCTGCCTGATTATGGAGTATATGCTGTTGTGCCCGTGCCATGTCTGATGTGATTTGAACCTTTTTGGTATTAGGGAGGAAATTCCAGGCATACTGAAAAGCTCTTCATCAGCCAGGCAGTGGTGGTGGTGCACACCTTTAACCCCAGCACTCGGGAGGCTGAGGCAGGTGGATCTCTGTGAGTTCGAGGCCAGCCTGGTCTACAAAGTGAGTCCAGGGCTACACAGAGAAACCTTGTCTCCAGAAAACCAGAACACCCACAGCAACAACAAAGAAGAGCTCTTTGTTCTCAGTTGTTTGCCTCTGCCCCCTCTGAGTGTTGAGCATCCCCACATGGCCATGCCTGCCTCACACGGGGATGGTGCCTTTGGGCTTTAGGCTGATTGCTAAGTGGTCGAAGGTCTGAAGTGTCTGTATGTGAAGCCCTTGACGTTTGTAACCATGCCACGGTGCGTTGTGGGACATTTTGCTGGGAAGGGAAGGATGCCCATCTGTCCTTCAGAAGTCCCACGTGGAAGGTCAGGGTCTAGATGCTCACGAATTCACACTCTGCACTGGGAGTGTCAGGATCCTCAGGCCCTCGGCTCTTCAGGCTGATGGCTCAATTGGGAGACCATCTCTAAGGCACGTTTTCTCCTCCCTTCCCCTTTGGAGGTGCCATGGGCCCACTGTGGAGGTCTGCCCTTTAACTTAGGGTATTACCGCTCATGAGATTATACAAGAACATAGTCATAGACGTGTGAGTGTGTAAGCTGGGGTGGTAAGGCGGGAATTTTGCTTACTGGAGACCCTCTCAACTACCCTTGAGAGCTTGAGACAAGCAGAGTGTGTGCCGTCCTCTGAGCGCCTCATCCCTGATCATCACACCCCGTGGCTGCACTGTGGCTGCTTTGGGGTCACCCTGCTCCGCAATAGCCCATGAGCCCACTAGTTCCCTGGGGTGAGCCTTGCAGAAGTTGTACTTGGATTGACACTGGAGTCCTGTAAAGAAGAGGGTAGGTGTACTTATTACAAATAAGGCCTGATGTGGTGTACGCCTTTAATCCCCAAACTGGGGAGGTAGAGGCCTGTGTGTGTCTGAGTTCAGGGCAGCTTGCTCTGCAGAGAGTGCTGCAGGGCCAGGGCTACATTTTGAGATCCTGTCCCCAAAACAAAACTAAACCAAACCCCTCAACATCAAGCATATTATTTTTATTCTATTAGGGAATAATAAAAATTGATTCTGTAATTGTTTTCACATTCTGCTTAACATAGCACAGAAATGCAAAGAAATGGTTTGGCTGCTTGCTTTGCGGTAACGGTTAATGCTGTGAGTGTGGTGTCACCACACATCTGTCCTTCCCCAGGGCCACGTGGGGAGGCTGGGATCCCAGCACAGATTTGTGCAGAGTCCGGCTGAGCACTGCATCTGCAGGAGCAAGGCCCGGCAGTTCTCCTTCTGCTCACAGGAGCATGGTCCACAGCTTAACATCTGATAAGTGTGAAGCAGACTCGGGGAAGTAGCTCTTATCTTGCGAAGGAGAGCCAGGAAGATAAGCTTAGGAGCTCTGTGATCGCTCTTGGGAACGCACGTTTGTAGGACAGGGCCAGGCCACCCGCAACGGGCCTCCAGCCTGTGGCATGTGGCATGTGGCAGGAATCCTGGCGCTGGAGCCCCAAGCCTTGCTAGAGCTGCTGGCAGAAGTGCGTTTTCCACGGCCCTGGCTGCGGGCTGGGGCAGGAGGGCACGACCCTGGAGCCGGGATGGTCTCCAGGTTCCAGCACTCTGCTCCACAGGCTGCTGCCCCTGGGGACCACGTGGGAGTTGTGTCCCACGTGATGAGGACAGCCCGTAGAACATGGTGCTGCTTCCCTGGATGGTAAGACTGTCAGCTCACAGGTCTCTAGGCACGGCTTGTCTGGCAGCCGGTGCAGCCCCAGTCTCCCACCAGGCGGGGCACTTGATGGGTAGGGGTGCAGGTGCTGGGAGGCAGCTGGCGGCTCAGGCTCCATGGTCAGACGGAGCCACTAAGGGCACAGGCTCGGGGCGGGGTGGGCTGTACTAAGAGTCTTCTGTGTGACCACAGCCACCCTCGAGGAAGAGTCAGCCCGCTAACTCGCCGTCAGCTGGACCCCGCCCCAGCCGCTGTGCTGTTCGCATGCACAGAGTGCAGGCCGAACCCGAAACCCCCGTTCTGCTGACCCAGGCTTACAGCACAGCCCTGTGTCCTGTTTCCAAGCAAACTTTTTTTTTTTTTTTTTTGCTAGGAAAGCAGGGTGATCAGATTTTGGGTCATCAAGGAAATTGCATAGTAAAGCATTTACAGAATTAAATTTAAATGGACAGGCTTAATGCATAGGGGTCTTTTCTTGAGGGTAGCTAGTCTCTAGCCAGACAGTAGGCCTTAAGGGAGTGTTCACCCCAATTCTAGGTCAGACAGACTTGGAGTGGAGCAGACCTGTGGCTTCTGTCATGAGCTAGCTCCGTCCCGGCCACTAGAGCAGCCGTGTTGTGTGGCTGAATTACCTCCCTTCTCTTTCACAGGTTAAATACCTGCCTCCCCAGGTATGGAGTTAGGAGCTGGCTTTGTAGAGAAGGATGAGTCATGAGGGGTGGTGAATCCTCAGGCAGGATTAGTGCCTTAAAAAGATCTCTTCCCCTCGTGTTCTGGAAACACCATGTGCCTTTCATGACCCAGAAAGCAGGGAGCCCTACCTGCACGGAGCCTTCCTGTGGCACAGTTCTTCCAATTCCAGCCTCCAGGACAGGCGGGGTACCTGTGCTTTTGAGGAGCTACCCAGCCCATGGGGTTGCTGCAACAGCTGGAGTGGACTGAGGCTCTTACCACCAAGGGTCAAAGAACTGTGGTGTCTCCCAGATGGCTGCAGCTGTGCTTTAAAGGAACAGTGCCACGCAGAGCAGTCTTGGCCTTGTGAGCTGGATGTGGACAACGTGGGGTCATTGGAGGGCGCAGAGGTTGGCCATGCTTTCTGAGGGCAAGGTATAGGATCAGCATATGGCAGGTCAGGTTCCTCATGGAGTTCCCGCACTGCCTGACTTTCCTCGAAATTCCACTCTCTCTATACAAGCCACGTTAGCCTCTTTTGCTGGACATAGAAGGCAGCGAACCACTTGTACCACATCTAGTCTTGCTGACTCTGTAGGCTGAAGTCAGTTCTCTGAGTTGCTAAGGTTTGTGGCCCCTAACCCACGCCCCGCACTGTCTCTACCTTGCTCCTTTTCCTCCTGTCCCCAGATTGCCCCTCCTGGGGCCTCTGTCCTGGCCCATGTTGTCCTCCTAGCCAGTCCTGCCCCCTTCCTGTGTGGCCATCTCTATTCCTGCTGAGGGGTTCTGGATGTGGCCTTGTTATATCCTCATTTCCCATCACCGTCACTCCTCACCGTTTGTGCCCATTGACTCGGCTGCAGTGCTGGGGCCAGGGGACAAGCTGGCGTTCCACCTGACACCCATCAGAGTTCTGCTGCCAGCCCAGCTCCCATGTCCTCACAGGTCAGCATCTTGTATGGAATGAATGAGTGGTCATCTTAAAGCAGACAGTATCCAGCTTTCCCATGAGCAGATTCTGGCATAAGCTCAGGCATACCAGGTGGTGTGTGTGTGTGTGTGTGTGTGTGTGTGTGTGTGTGTGTGTGTACTGCTGTCACCTTTAACTTTAGTTGCCTCACAGGCTTACATTCATTAGGTTGAGGTGCCTATCTGGGAAGTGAAATTGCTGGTTACCCACGCAGCCACTGGGGCGTGCTCGTGCAGTCAGGCTTTTTCCCTGACTTCGCTTCCATAGGAGCTTCAGGCAGAGAGGGTTGGGAGAGACTTTGTGTCCAGTGTCTCGCTAACTGCTGGCAGGAAGCTGCAGACCCGCTTGCCTCTGCTGACAGTCTGGTGGGGAGGCCCAGACCTAGCAGTTCTTGAAAGAGCGCTTCTCCCAGTAGCAGCCTCTTGGTGGAGACCCTTCTTTCCTGGTGAGCCTCTCTGGGAACAGTGAGCAGCTGCAGCTTCAACACATGGGAAGCCCCGAAAAATGCAGCAGGTATGCTGAGCGCACCCCGCCTTCCTCTTTAAGAACGCTGATGTTTTTAGACATTTTGACAGGACATGGTCGTCCTGTGACTTCTGGGAAGAGGAAAGAGATGCCGGTGTACCCCAGACAGGGATCTAGCAGACCAGAGAAGAGTTTTGTCCAGGTTCAGCTTGGGGACCTGTGGTCCTGAGTCTCAATCCTGCTGCCTGGCCGGAAGTGCTTGCTTCTCCCTCGGAAAGGTGTGCCACTGGCTTCCGGCCATGGCACAGGTCAAAGGTTCCACCTCTCCCAGGAACATTGGTGTCCGGGCTGAGAAGGATGCAACATGGAACCGAGATCTGAGCCAGATCTCCACACAACCGGAGGCTTGGGAGAAAAGATTTCTCTGCACCAAGTATTCCTGCTCTTTTAGCTGGGCTGCCAGCACCAGGCCAGGTGGCAGCAGGGCACTCAGGGCTCCGAAACCCAAGCCAGGTGGCAATGAGCCCAGCCTGACTCGGGCGAGTAGGAGTCTGCTTCGAGAACAGCTTGTAGTGGAGGCCCAGAGCTCTGAAAGAGAGAGGCAGTGGCGGGAGCCTGGGTTGGTTCAGGTGGACAGGATGGCTGCTCCGAACAGCCAGATGCTGGCTTTGAAGATGGTTTGCACTGACCCACTAATGCATGGCGGAAGCCATGGCCAGCAGCACGTGGCTGCCTGGTCAGAGGTCAAGCCTAAAGTCCAGCAGTGAATTCTTGGGGAGAAAGTGAGCCCTTCTTTCTCCAGTATAAGTGACAAGTCTGAGATAGTTGTGTTAGACTAGTGGAGTAAGAGAGTGTATTATGCCCAGATCTTAGAGTCCCCAAAGACCACCAGGAGCTGGGCCACGCATGCACGAGCAAAGAGCTTTATTCGGGCTTAAGCTGGGTCTCCCCACCATCACCAACACAGTGGATCAGAGAGGAGAGCCCCAAGCAGCCACATGGCAGCATTTTTATTAGAGTTTGAGCAAGAACTCAGAATTCCGAGCTTAGCAGTTAGATGAATGGATGACATTCAGCTAGGGCAAGCTTGTTACAAAGTGATTGGCTAACTAACCTAACTACCATTGAGTGAGCTATCTGTGGACTTCAGGAATGTTAGGTCAGTGGGCTGCCCAGCACAGATGCCCACCCTGAGATAAGATACCTTCCCATTCTTGTGGTTACCTCAGGCTATTCCTTGGATAGGGAATTTTATGGTTTTCTTATTTCTGGAATTGCTGACATGGCTAGCTCCTGGGACTGGGGACTTTTGGCGGTGGGGTCAGGCCTGGTCCTCTCAAGAGTGGCAGTTCATTTCGTGAATCAGGGACATTGTAAACCTTAGGCAGTGGGGGAGGGTTTTTGGGGTGAGTGTTTGATTGGCTGTGGCTAAGGATGTCTGGGATACCTGATGTCCCTGCAGTAGCAGCCCTGGCATAAGAAGGGGAACTTAATTATCCTGTGGGGATGGGGGGAGGACTCCAGGCACCGTTAGAGGTACAGACAAAGGTCACTGACTGAACGCTAAGGCACCGGGACATCTGGCTGTTTCCAGGAGTGCCCAGGTGCACACTGAATGGGTTTCTTATCGGGGAAGGGCTTGAACCTGTGATCTCCCTGAGCGCTGTGTGACACTCCTTACAGGATCTGGCATTTCCCCTTATCAGGCAGAGGAAAGAGCCCAGCTGAGGAAGGGCCTTTCTGGTAATGCCAGACTTCCACCTTAGCAGCAGAGTCCAAGGGAACCCATTAGCTACTGGGGCAGTTTCACCCGGCCCACTCCGGCTGGTGGTTGCCTCTGGTCGGTGTGGATTGCAGTCAAGGAAGGGAACCGTAGGGTGAAGCTCTTGTGACCCCATCAGCCCTCCCTCCAGGAGGAAGTATGAACAAGCAGGGTCTCTTGCACGCTGCTGCTCTAACATAGCCCTGGTTGGGTCTGGCTCCAAGGCAACACTTCCGCAGAACAAGATTCTGCCCTTGCTGCCTTAGAGTGGTCTGGATGAATGCATGAATGAAAGCATCCTTCCTTGCGTGTGACCTGAGCTGACCTGCTGGCTTCAGTCACTGTCCTTCCCTGCGTGACCTGGGCTCTCCCTTGGAGCCACCGTCAGCTGACTAACGCTCTTGCTCAGAGGACATACGGGTGTTAGAAGATCCTTTGACCTTTCCTGCTGCTTATGGGAAGAAAGGAGGATTCCAGGGTGGGAACGAGGAGGGAGGTCAGAATATGCATCTTTTCACGGCCCACAGACCTCATCCACCACTGCTCGCTCAAGTATAGGTTGGCCTGGGGCTTGAGCTTTCCTGGCTGTCTGCTCCTTCCGCTTCCCCTGTTTAAAGCCTGTGGCTGACCAGCCTCTGGAAGTAGCATTCAGGTTCCTTGGTGAATGGGGGTACCTGAGGAGCAGCCAGGGGAGTGAGGAGAGGCCCTCTTGATTCTGAGAGTGCAGCTCAGGAGAGTGCCAGCCACCAGAGCATAGCTTCCGGTTTATTCTATTTGGTTAACACTTCTTTTATGGTGGTTGTGAAGAAAGCATCTCACTGTGTGGCTATGGCTGGCCGGGAACCTACAGTGATCCTCCGCCACTGCTTTGAAGTGGTATGAGTATAGGCATAGGCAGTTCTGCTGAACTCCATATGTCCCAGTTTATTCTCAATGAAAACTAGTTGGGGGGGGGGGTTGAGGAACAAAAGCTCAAATTCCAAATGTCTAAGAGAGCCCATCCTTCTCTAAGGGGCAGGGGAGGAGATGCCTCACCTCAGAGCCTAAGTCAGCGCTGACGTCGGGCTCAGGTGCAGGCTGTGGGCACAGAGGCCCTGGCATCTGTAGGGATGGGGCATGCAGGGCTTGAGGAAGGTGACGGCTGAAGAGACTCACTGCTGGCAGCAGACGCAGTAGGGCAGCAGGGGATGACGGCATCTGCCATTCACTGTCGTCGCTGTCTCTCAAGGGCTGATTGAGAAAGGCCTTCTCTTCAGCTTTATCTTCAGGTGTGAGCGGTGCTCTGAGCACGGTTGTTCTCTACAGTGTGATTTTCAGCCCATGAGTCAGACTGAGGCCAGCTCTGTGGCTCTGACTTGGTACTCCCTGTGCTAGACTCAGCTAAGCTAGGCTCACATGACAGTGTGGAAAGGAATAGTCCTGAGAGAGTGGGCGCCAGGCCTTGCATGCTGCCCACTCAGAGGCCACCACACAGAGTAAGAGGTCCCTGGGAAGCCAGGAGTGAGCGAGGACCTAGCAAATGAAGTGCCGGGCACAGGCCCATCTGGCCGAGCCTTTTGTATGTCTGGAATCTTCTCAAGCCAGGCTGCTCAAGCTTTACCAGGCATTTGAGAAGTTGGTCTGTCAGCCACTGCTGTTTGCCTTGTGGGAACTGTGGCCCTCCAGCCGTTCTGCAGTCTGTGCAGGGGCCTCCAGGAGCTGTGGGATGCCAGATTACCTGGACTGCCAGGCCTCCTGTCTGGTGTCTGCTCCATTGTCACTGCTGTAGTATTGACACTCTCAGTTGGTCTCAGGGCCTGGAAGTTAAAAACGGTTGCATGATGTTAGATTATTTCAGGAGAGGTTCCGAGTAGCTCCAAGACGGCTCATGTTAAATTTAGGAGTCTTGGGCTATTTGGGGCTGGGAAGGCTTTTATGGGAAGATGAGTGCTGGATCTTTTCTAAAACCTCAAACCAGGGCAGCGTGAGGCTTGAGGGTGGGACAGCACTGAGCTTGGCTCTGCCAGTGCTGTTCAAGGCCTTTCTCCCAGCTTCTCTCACAGTTCCCTCTCCTGCCCGTAGCTCCTCAGGTCAGATGTTTTCTCCAGCCAGCTCCTCTCCAGCCTGAGCATGGCCTTGGCTGCTCTCCATGCCTCCATCTTTCCCTCTTGTTCTTACATTCAACTTCTGTGCCAACAACAAGCTGTGTGGTATCTGTCAGCGTCACCTAAGTAAGTCATTTCAGTTGGCAGAAGGCAGGCGTGAGGTCACAGGAGGGGTAGAGGGAGCTAGAGTGTGGCCCTGGCCAGGGTCACTTGGTTCATTTTCTCTGCCAGTTAAAGACGTAAAAGGCGTAAAAGGCGGGGAAACCTGAAGCGCCTCAGGCAGCCACAGAGAAACCTCAAGCACTGCGAGCCAACAGAATCAGCAGGAAAGGAAGGCTTTTATTGAGTGTGAGGACACACAACACACACACACACACACACACACACACACACACACACACACACACACGGCAGACAGAGGCAGGCAAAGAGGACCCTGTACAAAGCAGAGGCAGGGACTCAGGAAGCAAAACCAAACCAACAAACCAACTGACCAAGCAAAACCGAGTCTCCTCTTGATGGCAAGTCCTGGGGTTTTTAAAGTTTTCCTCCTCTAATTTAGGGTTGGTCCATTTGCAGGGAGCTAGGACTGGCCCAGAGCTGTGTGTGGCATGTTAGGAGCAGGTCTGGAACTTGCTGAGCCCTCCATCATTGTGGGGTCTGCTGCTGAGGGCCGAAGCCTGCAAAGCCTTCTTCTTAAACTGCCGGGCTCTCGTCAGGAGCGTGAGGAAGAAGCCCACCACCTTGGAAACCCACCCCCTTTATTGCCAGTCCCTCCCTGTCGGCCCACCAGGAGTGTGTGCCGGTGCCGGCCACACGTGGGCTGCCGTGAGCCCCGCCCCGAGTGTGGTGGCGGCCTGGCTCGCGGCAGGTGTGCAGTGTGTGCTGAACCCCCCGCTTGCTCTGTGCAGCCCGTTTCTTCACCAGGGCCTTCTCCTCGGGACAGCTCATCCTGTCTGTGCACTGTGAGATTCTTGTCTCTCCACCTTGACAGCTTGTTAGGCGGTTCCCCCCGCTCCGCTGACGTCAGGGATGCCTAGCAAGGTTTTACGGTTTGGACAGTTTCTAATCACTTTAATGAAACCATAATAAATCATTTTATGAAGAGCACCCCGGGGACAGGGTGTTTAGGGCTAAACTGTGTTTAGGGTTTCTCACGCTACAGAGCCCCGCTTTTTAATGCAGCTCAGTCCTGCTGGCCCCCCGGCACCCCTGCAGCAGGGCCGCTGCGGCTGGAGGCCAGAACATCGCCAGGCACCCAGAAATGCCGGACAAAGGCCTCATTTTCCACTGCAAGCTCGGTTCAGAGGGCGGGCAGAGCGTGAGTCCCGGCTGCGGAGGAAACGAAGGCTGGACTTGGGCTGAGTGTGAGAGTGCTAACCGGGCCCGGTACAGACGTGCTGAGGAGCAAGGCAGGCCGCTGCCCACCTCCTCGGCGTGCCCAGTCCTGGGCCTGCGCCGTGGGCCAGCCACTGTCAGCACAGGAGTTCCCCGGGCTCAGAGGCTAACCCCAAGGGGATGGTTTTCCTCACTTCCCCCTGCCCGGACTCATTTGTTTCCATTTTCTAGTTACGGGACAGAGGCAGACACATGTAGAAGCCTCCCTCTGCTCCCCTTTTCCCCTCCTCTCTTTTCCTGATAACAAAATCTTGAAATACTAGTGCTTTTTTATATTATTTAATATTTTTAGTTTTCTAAAGTTCTCTAAGGAAAGTTTAGAGAGGTTCTGGACCACCTTTATAAAAACAGAATGTATGTTACCTTAATCTTGACAGTTCCATACGTGTAGAGGTATCTTGGTCACATTGTCCTCAGCACCCCTCTTCCACTCCTCAGACACTCCCCGCGCATGCACCCCGCCCGTCCTGCCCTTTAGATGTTTAAGCCATTGCTTTGAAATGTATCTTATTTCTAGCTGTGTGTTTGTGCCCGAGTGTGAGTATGTAGGTGTGAGTGGAGTGAGGAGGCCGGGGAAGCCTGATCCCTGAACCTCCTCCTGCAGCTGTAGTTACAGGTGGTTGTGAGCTGCCCACTACTGGATACTGGGAACCAAATTTTGTCTTCTGCAAGAGCAGACCATGTTCTAAAGGACTGCGGCTGAGGCATCTACGTGTGCCCCCCCGCCCCCCGTCATTTAAAGATAGCCCGCTTGGTCTGATAGCAAGGCCTGGTGGGGTGCTGACTGATCCTGTGCAGGTGCCCATGGCTGCAGCAAATTCGTAAGTGACCGAGGCTCGTCCAGAGGACAGTGTTTCACAGCCCTGCTCCCATCCTGTGTGCACAGCTCTGCCCATCCCATCTTCCGAGATGCTCCGGGTCCGAGGGTGGGATGTGTGAGACAGAGGTCCTGTCGAGGTCTCCCTCAGTGAGCTCTTACTCTAGCACTGTGGCCAGCTGTGAGTCTGGGCACTAACTGCTGCCTACTGCCGAGAGGCCCTTCTGTGGTCAAGGCTGAGGGAAAGAGCAATCTCTGGCTGTAAACGTAGGTATTTAGAAGGCAGTCTGACAGTTTGTCATCTCCCCGAGGGCCCTCGACCTCCTGAGCCGGGCTCTTGGCCAGGTTTACCTACAGCACAGGGAGAAGTTCTCTCCTGCGTAGCCCTCAAATCCAATCCAAGAGCAGTTGGTGGCCTGCAGGACCTTTGTGTCACAGTTGTACAGTGGGCATGTCTCGCCTGGCACGGTAGTCCTGGAGGGTCCGGGTCCGGTGCTGAGTGCGACCGCTGGTGTATTTTCCACCCAGGGGCCTGTGTGGCCCTTTCCGGTGTGGCAGCTGACGCAGTGGGACGGGCAGCGCAGTTCCAGCTCGAGCTGTCTGCCCTGCAACCAGGGTTCTTCAGCTGTGGGGTCTGACCACCCGTTAGCTCTCGTGGGTAGCCGAGAGCTCCAGCAGTGGCACATGTTGGGGCCTTTAGAACCTCCCTGACAGGCCGTGCCTGCTGAAGTGGGATTTTCCTCTACTAACCTGTGTCTTCTATGGGGAATCCTCTGAAGACTTCCCAGTAAAGGTTTTGATTAGTGATAAACACTCCTGTGTATGTGTGTCTGCCGTGTCCCTGTGTGGCCTTTGTGAGGGGGTCCAGATGGAAGCCAGAGGTCAATCTGAGGTGCCCCGTATGGCTGTCCAGCTTTTAGCTTTGTCTCGAATGAGATCTCTGGTCTGACTGGCGCTTGCTCTTTCAGGTAGACTGTGGGATGTGCCTGTCTCTGCCCCCCATGGCAGTGTGGGGTCCCAGGAAAGCCACCACAGCTGGCTTTCATCCGGGTGCTGGGAGGCCACACTGAGGTCCTCGTGATCATCTCACAGAGCTGTCTCCCCGGACCCACATTCCAGATGAGTGTTTCTTGTCCTCCAGTGTCTGGAGGCCAGAAGTCTGTGCTGTTTTCACGTGTAAACCAGCTTCCATTGGAAGCCAGCAAACTCAATGTATAATAAAATGCGTTTTTGTTTGTTTTTCTTAAGAGGTGACTGTTTCAGATGACCTAAGCCTTCTCAGACAGGAACGTGTGAGTTGCCACCGGTGGCCCTGCTCCACTGTGCCAGCTCTGAAATGCTCACCTCTGGAGACATGGCTGCTACTCGCTCCTCCAGGAGAACAAACGTGTCTTGGCTGCTCATTCCTCAGTGACTTCTGTCTGCCCAGCCTCCCGTTTTAATTCTGTCAGTAAGCGTCTGCGAATGTCTGCTAAATATTCCTCTTGCTATCAGGCCGCCTGCAGTTGGGCTACGTGCATGTGTGTGAGAGCCGATAATTTTATGTTCCTTTCCTCCCTCCTCCCTGGTGATTTGTGTCAGTAGCCAGCAGTGATGGCAGGAAAGGAAGGACACAGGACTTCGGGCAGCGGCACCTGTGGGTGGCCTTCTGTGACGGGAGGCTGGGAGAGGTGGGGTTCCTCTGTATTTCTCTGTGTGACAGTTTGAACACAATTTAGGACATTGAACATGAGAGCGTGGAGCACCAGGAAACAGGTCGGCATGTAGAATGCTTGCTGTGGAAGTGTGGGACCTGACTGTGGTCCCAGGACCCAGAGAAAAGCCCCAGTACTGGGCGGTTGAGACAGGCAGGCCACTTAGCCTGATGTTGAGTTCCAGGCGCAGCGACAGAGTCTCAAAAGAGCAGGGCGACCTCTGGTCTTGGTGTGTGAGTGCACACACGCGCACACACACACACGCACACACACACACACAAATGCACAGATACACACACATGACAAGTGTCCTTGTTCTTCTTGGCCCAGCAGGTGGGACTGTGGTGTGACTTCCTTCACTGGACTTTGTCAACCCAGGGATCTAGGAGCTTCCTGCCTTTCTTAGGCTTTGTCTTGCTGTGTGCCCCCCGACCCCTAACATGCACACACACACACACACACACACACACACACACACACACACACACACACACGAGGGAAGGAAAAGCCCTGGCTGTTGGAAGCTGGCCAGTAAAAGGACTCACAGACAAAAGCAGCCATACGGCTCCCAGCCGGCCAGGGTGAGAGGTCAGCGTCAGCTCTGAGGACCGCCGTGGACCCACCACACCCCTGGGATGTGGGGCATTGGGCCTGTCAGGCAGAATCGGTCAGAGCTGGCCACCCCGTGCCTGCCGCACAGTTATGGCAGCCTGGGGCCGGGTTAACTTCACATGGCCATCACCATAGAGGTGTGCCTTTCCCACCTGTGGGAGTGGAGGACTTCATTACTGCCTTGGGCAGCTTCCTAAAGCCGCTGCTCTGCCGGGCAAAGATCTCGGTTGTTTCCAGTTCAGTCTGGGAAGCAGGGACGCTGAAGCACTTGAGTTCAGGTCCGTCGCTAACTGCTTCAGCAGACCATCCATGTAAAAGCTCCTGGCCACCATCCTTTACAGCAGCACCTGCAGGCGGTCACACAGGCCAGGCACCTCCTGTCCCTAGCCCAGGGCCGAGGACCCCGTGCACGCCAAGTCACCAGGCTTCTCTCTGGCCGACCTGCAGCGGGACCAAGTCTTGTTGTCCGGGCCATGTCGTAAGCTGCAGGGAGCCAGGCCGGGCCCTGGCCTTCCTGTCTGCATGTGCCCAGTGCCTCTCGGCTCCCTCCTGGCTCCTTCTGGCCTGGTGCAGGCCTGCCCCGCTGGAATGCGGGCCTGACTCTGGCCTGTAGGGACTGCAGGCCCTCCTCCCCATCTTGTTTGAGGTGGAGCAGACAGAGCTGGGGAAGGTGGGGAGGGCTGTCAGTGTGGAGCTGCTGCAGGCCAGCCCCTGGCTGTGCACAGCTCCAGGCTGCTTCAGGAGGAGAGAGGCTAGAGTGAAAGTCTCTCGGCTGCCAAGCCCACTGTGTCTTCTCTCCGCGCCCTTTTCTTCCAGAGGACAGTTGTGAACACAGGCTTCCTTTTCTCCTCCGCCAGCCTTGCTGTGGTGCCACTCTCCCTGAGTTGAATGTCTTTCTCCTTTACCTGTACTGTGCTTTGGTGTAATTTGCTTACTTTCTACAAACTCTGGTTGTGGTCAAGCATAAGTTTCCCCCTGACGTGTCTTGAGGGGGAGTTGGCAAGGAGAAACTTATTACGTGTTGACTGGAGAGAAGCAGCTAAAGGAGCCAGGATGTGCCTTTGCTTACAGTTGAGGGTTCGTCCACCATGGCTCGAGGCCCGGCAGCAGAACTGATGTCCACCTCATGGACCAGGCCTGGCTGTAAGCCTCAGGCCCATCTCCTGGAAATCCGCTTTCTCTATGAAAGTTCCCAGCCTCCTAGAGCACAGCTGTTAGCTGGAGACCTGGGCCGTGGGGGACACACCACAGGAACACGCAGCAGGAGGGGTGGTGGCCTGCCCCCAGTGTTCCTCTCTGAGGTGTCTGGGGTCTCAGTTCCCTGGGGAGGCAGACTTCAGGAGAGCTGGATTTGGGAGAGCCTGTTGCGGAAGCCTGTGGAAACAGGCTGCCTGGCCTGTGTTGGTGTCTCGTCAGCCCCATTTGCCTACAGCAGGAAGCACCCTGGGTTGTGTAAACGTTGCTTCAGGAAGTAGAGCTGCCTTTCCTCTGCAGGTGATAATGAGAAATTTTTCTTTTTCTCGTGTTTGTACCTCATGCTCTCACTTTTATGAACAAGACGAAGGCGCTTAGCTCTGAAAACCTCCTTCCTCCTGAGAGTCACGTAGTAAAGTTGTTGGCAGGGTCCAGCAAGGTTCTCCCTGGAAAACATCCAAGCCAGGGTCCACTCGGAAACAGGTCTGTGCCCACGCAAGTGTGTGCTGACAGCTGAGTTATTTGCAAGTTATGCAGATATGCTTCAGAACTCGTCTCCTCCTCAGGGCTCTAATTATTTTGATCCCTCTTCCCTCCCCAGACCCCAGAGGTAGAGAAGGGAGCCTGGGAAGGAAAAGTCCCTGCAAAGATAAGCCTCAGTGCCTCTTGCTATGGTAATTAATTGGCAGAAAAATCAATAATTGAGTGAGAAGTCTCTCAGTCAGTGGTGACAGAGACAGTTCGGGGAGATGCCCAGGAACTTGGGAGACGGCCCCAGGATCCGGGAGCTAATTGGATGAATTTACACACCGCGTGCTTCTGCTGTGCCCTGTCAGTGTTGCCCCAGGAGACTCCCACAGACCCAGGTGTCCACACCTCTTAACCATGTGACCCTCGGAGAAGCCTTGGTGACTGCATCTCTGCCTTAATGAATTAAAATGGGACCAGCTTGTGAGGTCGGTCTGATAGTTGAAAACGGTGGCCCTCTCCCTTCTTAAGAGATCAGGTCTCCCCCTTTATCTGCCCTGTGTTCTCCCCCTCCACCTGCTCTGTGTTCTCCCCCTCCACCTGCCCTGGGTTCTCCCCCTCCACCTGCCCTGTGTTCTCCCCCTCCACCTGCCCTGGTTCTCCCCCTCCACCTGCCCTGTGTTCTCCCCCTCTACCTGCCCTGTGTTCTCCCCCTCCACCTGCCCTGTGTTCTCCCCCTCCATCTGCCCTGTGTTCTACCCCTCCATCTGCCCTGTGTTCTTCTTCATCCGCCCCCGTGCTTGCTCTTGGAGCCACTGATTCAGCCTGTTTAACCCAGGCTTGTTTTTGTTTGGTTTTGGATTTTTTCCATTCTTACAAATGATTGCGAACCTTCAAGAAGCCTGTCTGGTTTACGAGAGTTCTGTCAGTGGTCATCCTGTTGGCAGTAGTAAGCAAGTGGCTGTGGAGATCACCATGACCTGAGGAAAGGCTGGGGCTAGCTCACTGGTAAAGTCAGGTTCCAGCCAGGGACACGTGGACAGTGGCGCTTTCCAGAAGGGCTGCATGTTATAGAAAGCATGGAAGACGGGCCCTGTACCCCTTCTTTCTAAACTCTGCCGCAGCCTCCCCTGGGTAGAGCTCTGCAGGGCGCCAGCAGCCTTGTGCTCTGCACGGTAACTCAGTGCCTAGCACGTGACCAGTAAGCAGCTTTGTTAGTTTGAATAGTTTGAGTGAGTTAGATCCACAAATGGAGAGCATTTTAAAAGAACCAATTTTGTTTTAGTGCATAAAAAACAAGCTGAGGTTAAAAGATGTTAAGTGATTAAAACAAGTGTGTTCCTAATTGTCCCTGCCACCCTCCTACCTTCCTCTGACCCTGTGCTTTCTTCTCCGTGCCCAGTCCTACTCGTCTGTGGTCCCTTAACGTCCGGTCAGCAGCTGTGTGGTGCTCTCCTGATGTCCTCACCCCTGTGATACCCACCAGCCATGGGGTTCTGATTGGTGCGCCCTTAAAGCCCGCTGGTGCTGACAGCTCTGTCATGACCAGCACTCGGGGTTTCTGCCTAGTCCAACACTGTGGACTGTCTGCCTTCTGTGTACAGAGCAGGAAACTGCCTTGTGTTGGTTTGCCGGGAAGGACCTCTTGATTGCAGTCAGCGCTTCTCTGGTTCTTCTGCCTCTGACAGCATCTATCCATCCCGGTGATAGGAGTGTCTGACTTACTCTTCTGTGCGTCAAAGCCATGGCCTTTGTGCCTTGGCTTTACTGTGTGTGCTGAATGAAGCCTTGGGGAGAGCAGATTCCTTGTGAGCTGACACTTTGCCCACCTCACTCTTTTCTAACAGCTGCAGAGTGACTCCAAGAAGGGTTTCTTCCAGTAGCTTGGAGCGCGGGCTGGAGGGTCCCTGTGGCCTGGTGAGTCCAACAGCTGCCCTCAGGAATCTGTACTTCACCAATGGTGTTGGCTGTCCAAAGGTGTGGGGGACTGGGACCTAGTGACGTCATGCTGTCTTTCCATGTTCCCCGGGGCCTGCACAGCAGGACCAGTTTCCTAGTGAGAGGCCAGGGGAAGGCTGTTGGCTGGCAGCAGCGTGCCCGTCTCAACACTTAGCAGCGGCTGGGCTCTGGAGGCAGTGACACCCACTTTCTCTTTCCTATGAACTCTTCCTGGGCCTGTTGGTGAAGCTCACTGAGTCACCGTAGATCCTTTTGGTGTTGGCCTCATGTTTTGAAATACTCTGTTGCCCTACCTGGTTGGCTGTGCATAGTTATTATTTTTGCAGATTAGAGGCACCAGCTTTTCCAGTCTTCTCCTCACACGGTTTCCTACTTCAAGCTGTGAGAGATTTAATTCAGTTCCGTAGGCGTTTATGGGGTGTTGCAAGTCGGTGGCTGCATTATTACAACCCTGCCTCCTTGTTTGCTGCATTGCCTGGAGCCCTTTGATTCGCTCCGTGCCAGCGCTCTGTCTCTCCTCCCTCAGCGCCCTTGGAGGGCTGTTGAGACTGAGAGCCTTGCCGTGGAGATGAGTGGTCCAGGCTGACTCCATCCTTCTTTGTTCTTGCTCTGTTGCGCTGCTGTAGCTTGCTTTCTGTGTACACAGAGCTTCACCCAGCAATCTGTTTTCTCCCTTTGTGGAGTGGGAAGTCAGGGAAGAGGAGAGAGGATAGTAGAGGAGAACGGACTCTTTTCTTCATTGTCTCTACCAAAGCAGAGACTATACTTCACTCTGTTTACAGACCTGTCTGGAGAAGTCTGTATAAGTCTGGATAAACTCACATGTCCTGAGCACAGTGAGTCACCAAAATGGATGGTAAACGATGTTCCCTTGCATTATATCTCCAAGGGTGTCTTGGAGTTTTTCTCTCATATCACACAGTTAATTGGTGGCAGAAGCTTGGAATGTGTGCCAAGTGGCGGCCACCTCCTCGGTGTACACGTGAGGGCTGAAGTCTGAACCTAGGAGGCCTGTCCTGTGAGGACGCACTCATACCCATCAGCCAGGATCTTCCCTGCCCACAAGAAAGAGCAGGCGCGGAGCCCTCTCTTCCATGCAGTGTCTTGCACAAGTGGTGTAGCCTGTGGGCGACACACCTGCAGGGGCTCAGTTTTCCTTTCGCTCATGGAGCCCACGGTGGAGTCTCGCCATGCTTTGTGTGAATGGTAAGTGGAGCATGTGTCAAGAACTTCATGGGGCGGTGAGTTCTGCCCTCTGATTGTGAAGTCACAGACACAACACAGCTGGGAAATTATCAGCTGGAGCTGTGTGCCTGCTCAGGATACCTACAGGCGACTGATGAAGTCAGTCTTCTTAGCTTGTTATGGGTGCTGGCAGTCTGCGTCCTTAAAATAGAGAGTACGCTGGGATTTCACAAGTCTGGTTCATTCTCGCCATTTCCCTCCCTTAATGGGCACCGCTGCACATGTTCAAGACAACATTCAATTGGAGTTCTGACCTGCCACTGCCCAGAGCAGCATGGCACCACGGCACAGCGCCAAGGCACCATGGCTCTCCCGCTGCTGCGCTTGACCGTGGGTGGCCTGGAGTTGGATCAGAGCTCAGCTCCTGAGATAATGAATGTAAACGGTGTCTCCTCGTTTCCAGTGCTTGCTTGCCTGTAGGCAGGTGCTGAAGCACGCCAGCGGGCGATGGTGGGAAGCCTGGATGAGCTGGGCATGCCAGGTCCTGGGTGGGGATCCCGTGTGGGGCGTCCTACTTCCTACACAGAGCAGCCTGTGATGGAGCCTGCATCCGTTTCCAAACGGACCTGTTTGCAGAGTGGGTAGAGGGGAGGGTGGCGCCCAGGTGCCTGCTGTCCTCTTCCTCCTCCACCTGTGCCCAAGCCACTGTCTGGGCACAGTACCCATACTGACAGGGTAGAGCTGCGTGGACAGAGGGCTGGAAGGCTGCCAGGGCTGAGCTGGTGACCTCACCTACAAATTGGGCTTTTGCGGTCATTATGGGATAGAGTGTTTTAGCATTAATGTAGCTGGAATGTGTGGGCTCTGAAGTTTTCCTTTGTTGTCTGTGGTAAATGCTGAAGAGGCATAGACGTTTTCCTGTTCCACATATGGTAGTGATAGCAATTCATTATTAACTCCCAAAATTCACAAAAATTTAACATAATAAATATGGAGGCAGGATAAGAATACTGAGTTTACTGCAGTGGCAGCAGCCAGTGTGTCCTGAGCTTCTGTAGATCCACTCAGCCACTTGTTGGCTCCTGCCTATTAGGAACTCAGAGTTGAGTGACACAGGCACAAAAGAAATCATAGAGGAGACTGAAAATGTCAGGGCAGAAAGTACAGTGTCCTTGGGGTGCAATGGGGAGACAGGCCCCTGGAGGCTCTGTGACTGCCTAGAGCTGTCAGCAGCGGTGAAGGCCTATGAAGCCATGGAGGGTGCTCCATAGAAATGAGAGGGCCCTGTGAAGTGAGGAGGGGCTGAGGGTGCTCCGGAGGTGACGTGAGCCTGACAGAAGGCTCTGTGAGGTTTGCATGGTGATCCACATCTGAGACGTTTCTTCCTCAGCTCTGGGCTGAGGGAGCAGCAGGTCTGCCCTCACCAGGCCTGGGGTAAAGTACTTGTGAAGCATGCCTTAGTCCTGACAGTCTCAGGATGGAGTGCAGGCCTGTCTAGAGTCCTGCTCTACACCTTTCCTTCTCTCCTGTCTCTTCCAGTCAGCTAGACCTCCTCCTCTCCAGTGAGGGATATCCCACTGGAAACTTCTTGTGGTGCCATCTGAGGACACTTGTATTCTCTCTGTGGGAAACGTGGCTTCCTGCTTCAGACGGTGAAATTCTGGGGCCAACAACTGCATCATGGAGCACACAGCATTTTGGTGCTGGATTCGCTGTGTAAATATTTGTTGAATAGTAAATAGCTTCAAAGGGTCTCTGTGTCCAATGTCTCTTCTGTTTCTGAGTATCTTGAAAGGAACCAGAGTGATAGAATGTCTTAAGCCACCCAAGCCGCCAATCATGTTGGGATTTACACAGGCTCCTGACTTGCTTCAGTGCCCAACGGTGTGTGTGTGTGTGTGTGTGTGTGTGTGTGTGTGTGTGTGTGTGTGTATGTGTGTGTTCTCACAGGCAGGTATATGGACACATAGCTGTCTTTTTTTAGATTCCATTCATCCTGTTTTATGGAACAAGCTCTCTCCCTGGCCTGTGCTTCAACAGTTCAGCTAGGCTGTCCGGATAGTGTGCCTTTGTGATCTACTTGTCTCTCCAAATCCCACCACTGCCTTTATAGGCGCATACACCACGTGTGACTATTTTCATGGGTTCTGGACCTTGAACTCAGACCCTCAGGCAAGCACTTAACCAGCTGTGCCGTCTCCCCAGCCTCAAGAGTTGTACTGTTAAATAAAAAACCAAAACAAAGCATGGCTGTCCTTAGGTGCTGGCTTTCCCTGACTACTGCAAGGCTGTCTTCCTACCTTGGAGGAAGAGCTGGATGGAGTAGCTGTGGATCTGCACTGCAGGAGCTGCCCAGAGCCTGGAGCCATCAGGAGCTGCCCAGAGCCTGGAGCCATCAGGAACCTATTAGCAGGAGCAGGTGTAGGGAGGGCTGGGCAAGGCCTGTTTCTCTGCTGGGCATCTTGTGAGGTGTTCGCACACACCCAGCAGTGGGACCCGCCTGCCCTTTCTGTCATCGTGTCCAGTTGATGGTGGCTGCTGGGGAAGACAGGCTTTGTTGGCAGCCTGGTTTTGGGGCCCTCCTCCCGGCCCATATGGAGCCCTTGCCTGTGAAGGAGGAAATACGGCCAGGCTCCAGGGCCCCACGGCTACTTGGAGGAGCTGTAGCTTCCCTTCCTGCCATCAACCGAAGCAGGCATCTGAAGGGTGGGCTTTGCTTGTCAGGGATGCTTGCTGGGTCTGAGGAGGTCAGGAGCTTTTCCACAATGCCCACAGTGTGAAGGGCCTCACCACAGAAACTCACCCACAAGTGGCGTGCAGTGACTACAGCAGAGCTTTTGAGCTTAACTCTTTGTCATGACGGGTCTCAGTGTACAAGCTTGTGAGGATGCCGAGAACAGACCCTCCGTGGAGGAAAGCAGCCCCCTGACCTTTGAGGCGGCGCGTCACGATAGCCTCCTTCCTACAGGGCGGTGGCAGAGGCCGTCAGGAGGAGGTGTGCTGCTGTCCTGTCGCCATGCTGGAAGTCTGGATGACGCCTGCAGGTGCTCACCCAGAGGCTGCTGCAGTGGATTGACAAGTCAGGAAACTCTTGATATTGCCTAAATATTTAATGCTTGGGAAGCTTTGATAAATACTTTGGCTTTACTTGTGAGGAGATATATTGTGGTAAATGAGCAAGTGAATTCACATCTACCCAGCCAGTGTGTCTGTGTGTGGTTCTCTGCTGGACTAGAATTCTGAACCTGATAAAGCAATTTCCTCATCGTTCCTCCCCTCAGCCTGTTGAGTCTGTGCTGCTCCAGGTACCCCATTTGAGAGAAATCATCTCAGCCTTTGCCCCTTTGTAACCCGTGTCTTCCTTAGCAGCCCCAGCCCCAGCCATAACGGAGCAGGTGTCAGAACTTCCTCCTGAAGGCTGAAGAATGGCCACTGTGTGAACGGGCCACGCTTTGTTTATTCACCCGTCAGTGGGCCCTTAGGTTGGTTCCACGTCTGCCTGTTGGAAAGATGGCTGCCGTCAGTATGGTTGGCACATGTGTCTAAGCAATGTTTCTCAGCCTGTGGGGTGCCGTCCCTTTGGGGGTTACCTAAGACCATTGGATAGCTATTTATTTATTTATTATCTCTTTGTTTTTGTGTTTTTGGTTTTTCAAGACAGGGTTTCTCTGTGTAGCCTTGGCTGTCCTGGAATTTGTAGACCAGGCTGGCCTTGAACTCGCAGAGATCCAGCTGCCTCTGCCTCCCGGAGTGCTGGAACTGCAGGCGTGCACCACTGTGCCCAGCACCTAAGACCATTGGAAAACAGATATTCACACTACAATTCACAAAAGCGGCAAAATCACAGTGATGAGGCGGCAGTGAAACAGTTGTATGGCCGGGTCAGCACAGCGTGAGGACCTGTGTCAAAGGGCCTCGGCGTTAGGACGGCTGAGTGCCACTCCCTAGAGCCTGCTGTCCGTGCTTTGGGAGCAGGTCCCGGCCCCGCGGCCAGGCTGAGGGACTGCTAGCAGCGCTGCTGATTCTGCACCGCAGAACTCGGTGACGGGTGTTGGAGCCGTGAGAATGTCCCTGCACACTTAGCGATCCCGCGCTGCTGGGGGCTTGAGCAACTTCCCAGCTGCTTCGGGGCTTCCGAAGTGGAGGCGCACTGAGGAAGGCAGGTCCAAACCAGGCCAGTCGCAGCCTTCTGGCAAGGCGCCCTGTATTCACTTCAGACTGACACGGTGATCTGGAAAGAGTTCTTTCACTCTTACTGTCGCCGCCACAACCTTGAGCAGTGGCTGCAGCTCCCAAAGGGTATTGGCGATGCGGTGGGTTTGTATTGCTTCCTGCAGTGGAATTAGAACTCAGGTGGGGTTTTTTGGTTGTTGTTTATTTGTTTTCTGGTTTGTTTCTTCTTGTTCCAGACACGGTTTCTCTGTGTAGCCTTGGCTGTTCTGAACTTGCGTTGTAGACCAGGCTGGCCTGGAACTCACAGTGACCCCCCCCCCCCCCGCCTCTGCCTCTCTAAGCACAGGGTTAAAGGTGTGGGCTGGGGAAATGGCTCAGTGCTAAGAATCCAGGTTTGGTTCTGAATGAAAAAAGGAAGTAAAAAGCAAAGGTGCATGACTGCTCCTAGTTCAGATGGAGAAAGTTTATGATAGATGTGTGGCAGAGCAAAGCCAGAGCCAGACACAACCGGAAGAGTCTAGGGTGGGCATGATGGGAGAGGGGAGGTGAGAGAGAGAAAGTAGAGAGAGGGAACCAGCAACAGCAGCCAGGAGTACTGAGAAGGATGTAACTAAAATGGTTGGAAAGAGCAGCCCAGCCCACAGGGTAGGGAGGAGGGGCCATGAGGTCCTGGGACAGGCAGGAACTAAAGGATGCTGGGAGAGCCTGGTGCCAGCGGCTGCTTTGAAATGTCGACTGGGCGCCTCTGCCGTTTGTTCAGGTTCCCAGCACCCACATGTGACACCCAACTATGTAATTCCAGTTCCAGAGAACCTCACACCCTCTTCTGGCCTCTAGGGCTGAGGTGCACATACGTGTGAGCCACACACTCATACACATGTGAGTCTTAAATGTCACTGAACAGTAGAGACGTGTGGAAACCCTTTACCTTCTGTTTTAAACAATATTTTACAAAGATAACTGTGGCATCCTACAGAGACTGTCTGCCTGTGAAAATCTGCACCGTTGAGATTCTGAGCAGACAGTGGTTTTTCTTTTTCTTTTTTTTTACCTGAGTCTTTGGTCAACCTTTGAACTGTCGTTTCGACCTCGGCATGCTCCATTACACGCTGTGAATGGGAGAGAAGGCAAAGCGATAAGATAAGGCTTGGTGCCGTTGCTGGACCTGGATCTGACCTCCTGGGGCCCCCAGAAGGAGCTCGGGGCATGCAGGGATTCTGACTGGAGACCACTGCTGGAGTTTCTCCCAGGAATCTGACCGATCTCTCTCTGCTCCTGCAGGTTTGGGCTTCGGGCAGTGTGAGCTTCAGGCTCTGCCTTCGGAGGCTGCTGCCGGCTGCCATGCAGACCTACTTACCCTCCACACTGTTTGGGGTTTTAACTGGACGCCTGTGTCCCGGTAACGGGTCTCTGGAAAGGCTGGGTTCTCTCAGCTTGTTGGATATTGTGACTTTACTCGCAGAAGTGAGCCGTGCTTACACGGGCTCCTTTGAGCTTCAGAGTTGCCTCACGGGTGGGGAGGGGCTTCACACAAAGCCACTGATGAGTGTCTGTGTCACTCAGTGTTTTCCAGGTGTGTGCTTTGTAATCAGCTTGTGCATAGCTGTGTAGAGTGTGCCTGTCAGGTAACAGGGATTTGGGGGACACATCAGGGGCAAAGGGCTGCCCAGCGTCCTGTGTCCTGCAGAGAACAGGACACGAGGGTCAAGCTGTTAGAAAGCAACAGAATGGGTGTGGGCTCAGGCTGTGCTTTCTCCTTCTTAGGAGAATGTACAGCATACATAGGAACAGCAGGAAGTGACACAGGTCTATGAAGGGACCTGTCGGGGCGACCGCCTGGCACACTAGGCCTCTAGCCTGTGTCAGAACCAGGTTCCATCCTGCTCTGCCCTGCCTCCTAAGCCCACTCACACAGACACACATGTCTGTAACCACAGGAGTGATTTCCTACCCTTTGCCCCTGAGAACTTGAGTGTGTCTGTCCTGGGACTAAATGTGCACAGCCTAGTCCCAGCGCTGCAGTCACCAACCTTGACTTACCTAGTACTGGCTGGTTCTGCCCCTCCGTAACCAGGCTCCTGTCAGTTCCTCATCTGACCCAGGGCGCCTCATGGCGTCATCGCCTCCATGCAGGGTCCAGTCCAGGGCTGGGTGCCCATGCAAGTGCCGTGTCTCATGCTCGTCCTGGTATCTGCAGCCTTTAGTGTGTGTGTGTGTATGTGCGCACGCGCGCGTGTGTGTGTGTCTGTCTGTCTGTACCTATGTCTGTGTGCACCTTTGGCACCTGCAGCTGACCTTGCCTGTCTAAGGTGAGGGCGAGTGTTTGCTCGAGGGCAGGTGCCAGCAGCGGAGATGCCGACGGCACCCCATGCTTCCCTACGGCGCAGCTCGGTGCATGGGGCTCAGGTATGTGTGAGAGTGTGGAAGTGTCTGTACAAGACCAGGATGCTCTCGTTGACACAGCTCTGTTCCCTCCTGATGGGGACGAGAAGGCCCCCATCCACTTTCTGTGTTGGAGGAAACTCTGGAGCCCAGGCAGCTTCTTGGGCAGAAATGAAAGTGCACAGGAAGTAGCTGGCTGCCCGGGCTGCTCCAGGACAGAACGTCCCTGGTGAGGCCGCACCTGTCCTTCCAGTGCTGTGGGCTTGTCCCTCAGGGCATGGTCAGCGCTGTCTGCCCTATGGCTGGACCCACCTGGACACGGGAAGGACCCTCGGCATTTCCCCGCCTCAAAGAGCTGTGGACAGCGGGTGGGTTTGGGATTGCCCAGCTCTGAGGGTGCACTTCCAAACCAAGGCCTGGGGGTAAGAGTGAGCAGTGTGGTCCTGGCAGTCCTAGGGCGCTCGGGCGAGTGGTTCTGATGTCGCCGGAGGTCAGCTTCTTGTAACATATGTAAGGGTGTGACTTCGTGCAACCCAGACATGAAGCAGTGCTCGGTGCCCACAGACTTCCTGTGAATCCAGGCACATTTAAAGAGTGGAGTTACTCAGGTGTGGCTCTACCAGCCTTGGATCCCTCAGAGGCAGGGGCAGGTGGATGTCTGAGTTCCAGGCCAGCCAGAGCTGTTGACACCCCTCCTCCCATCCACAAGGAACTAACACTCAGCGGGGGAAGATGCTTGCACACCTGCAGCCGAGCTCAGTTCCTACGACCGCATGGTGGAAGGAAGACTGAGTCCAAGACTTCTCTCCAGTCTCCGCATGCAAGCAATGGTGCATTCTTGACCCTCTCTGACCTCTACACACACCAGATGCATGGAAGGTGACATCCTGTTGTGCACCAGACTTCCGGTGTGCTGCAGAGTGCAAGGTGTGCACAGTCCTGCACTGTAAGGATGGACTTGTGGCTCTCCCTCAGTGGAAAGCCGCTAAGTCGGCTGAGTTGATGAGGAGGAAGGCTGGGCTCCGTCACAGAGCACACTGTCATTTCACAAGTGTTTCCTTTCTTTGCCTTGTTTGTTTATGCGGAGAGTTTGTTTGGGGCAGCAGTGGAAAGTCCGTAGGAGGGGCTCACTGAGGAACAATGCGGAGCCTTCACACTCGGGTTCCTTTTTGTTCCGTGGTTTGTCTCTGTTCATTAACCCCGTGACTGAGAGCAGCTGGGAGGCTCCTCCTCCGCACCCCGAGTCCTTCCGGCTCTGCCTCTTCCACTTTCTGGGGGCCAAGTCTTTGGAGACCTTGGGTCCTTTGGTCCCCACACACCTGCCTGACCACCCCCACTTTGAAGGGCTGTTTAAAGAGGTGTGAACAGAGATCTGAGCACTCAGCACAGCGAGGGAACTGTAGAACTGAGCCAGCTGAGGCCGTTCCTTGTTTATATGAAACACAGTGGGGCCAGCAGCATGGTCCCTGGCCCACAGTCTGTCTCTAAGTGCTTGGCACTGCTGCCACAGCACCGAGGGTGCTCTTCTTCCTGTCCTCCTGAGGATGGAGGACACAGAGGTGGGACGCTGGAAAGGACCCAGAGCGAGGGAAGGGACGTCTCTGCCGGAGGAAACCCAGTCTGGTGCTGGCCTCTCCACTGTGGGCCACTTGGCTTGGGATGTATGTACAGACAAGCTGGCACGTGGACTTTGAGTGGTGATGGCTCACACCACACAATCACAAAGTGGTGATTCCAGCGTTCAAGATACTTAGGGAGATACTTAGGCAGGAGGAATGTGAATTCAGGACTGGGCTGGACTACATATGAAGACATTGTCTTAAAAAAATCCCGCCATGCACACACACATACACACACACACACGAGCTGAGTGGAAATTGTGATTTAGTGAAGGGAACCTCAGTGTTAGAGTTGGTCAGCAGCGCTGCCAGATTGTCAGTGTGAATTTATTTGACCTTGAGCAATTGGCCTAAACCGGGGCACCTTTTGCAGGTGACCCAGGCCTTGTGTGCTTCACTTTACATATTAGAGAAGTGCACAGGTGAGGCAGGCCCCGGTCGGTAGCCACTGGGAGGGCTTGGGAGCCTGTGTCCTGCCAGAAAGTTGTGTTTTAGGTGGGCAGCTGGGAGCCTGTCCTGGGCCTCAACACTGGAACGGCTGTGTCCAGCCTGAACAAATAGCTACAAAACAGTCAGTCAGGTTTCTGTCAGATCCTATTCACAGGGCACTTGTGCTACCAATATAGCTAGTCAACTACGTTGTTTTTGTTTTCCTGGAAAAAAATTAGCTCCATTGTTGCTAAGGAGGCTTACATGACCTAGTATGGCATGTGACATTGTCACTGTTCTGAAGAGAGCGAGGCGAGAGTTAAATCTGAGCAGATGGAGCTGACCATGCTCGGCAACACACGTGACCCTGAGTGACCTCTCCAGCACTCGGAGATGGCTGGCATTTTACGGCCTCTTTTGTTGTGTGCAGTAAATCAGTGCTCCTTCCCCTCTGCTGGTGGGAGCATCAGGTGGGCCGTATGGCCACATGGTCCCCGGGTCTCCTGTGTTGTCTCAGCGTTTCAGCCTCAGGGCTTGGGACAGAGAGGAGTCTGCTAAGCTTCAAAATGGCACAGTGCTAACCTAAGTGGCTGAAGGCCCGAGGATAGTTTGGCTCTGGACCGGCAGCACTCCGTGTGGAGGGCTTGTTGCTGGTGGTGTTGGGGTCATGGCTGGGGACCTGGCAGCCCTAATAGACCTCTTAGGGGCAGTGACCGAGAGATGTGTCCAGTGAGGAGCTCTGAGGAGAGGAAACCAGCCACCAGCCGGCCAGCAACCACTTACACGGCCATTCTCAGAGTCCTGATGTGAGGCTTAGGTTTGAAGGGAGTGTGCATGGCTAAGCAGCTGGTCAACTGTGGTCCCGCCCAGCACTGACCTCGTCCTCTCAGCTCCAGTCTGTCCTGCCCGGGTCTGTAGGGTTGTCAGCTCTGTGACGTCTCTTCCAGGAGATGAGTCCTCTCTGGCTGGCACCAGGCGCAGCCTCTTCCTTGGTGGGCATGGATTTCTCGGGTCCCCTCTTGAGTGGTCTGGATTCTGGGGCCTGGGAGGAATAGCCGCAGTCCCGTCCCTGACAGCCATGGTCAGGATGTCCTCCTGCACTTGTCCTCCTCGGGAGCCTCGGCACGGGCCCCCCGCTGGGCTTGCCCCGTCCCCAGGGTGAGAGCACAGAGTGTGGTGCTAGGGTGGCAGCGCTGTGGGTACTGAGACACGCCCTAAGTCTTCAGTCTGCGTGTTCCCTGCTTCTCACAGCACAGGCTCTGTTCTGTCCAGATGTGCTCCACCAGGCTGTGTTCCACCAGGCTGTGCTCCACCAGGGCTGTGTTCCACCAGGGTGTGCTCCACCAGGGCTGTGCTCCACCAGGCTGTGCTCCACCAGGCTGTGCTCCATCAGGCTGTGCTCCACCAGGCCGTGCTCCACCAGGGCTGTGCTCCACCAGGGCTGTGCTCCACCAGGGTGTGCTCCACCAGGCTGTGCTCCACCAGGGCTGTGCTCCACCAGGGTGTGCTCCACCAGACTGTGCTCCACCAGGGTTGTGCTCCACCAGGCTGTGCTCCACCAGGCTGTGCTCCACAGGTGCCTTGCTCTGTGGGAAGTGGTCTTGGCCTCTTGCTTGTGTAGACTACAGACTTCAACCTTGATGATGTCTTACTTTACACTGGGGTGTGTGTGTGTGTGTGTGTGTGTGTGTGTGTGTGTGTGTGTGTGTGTGCATGTCTATATGCAGGCACACATGATCACATGGAGGACAGAGCCACCCTCACATGTTATTTCTGAGGCGCCTTCTACCTTAGGTTTGGTTTTGTTTGTTTGTGTTTTAGACAGACTGTCTATCACTAGCTTGGTGATAAACTCAGCAGTACACTAGTCGGCCAATGAGCTGGAGCCTGGCACAGCCTCCCCAGCACTGGGTTTGTAAGTGTGCACAGGTGTTCTGGGAGTCAACCAAGGCTGCTGGTCTGCAGACGCCTTCACCTTTCACCCAGCTCACTCTGAGGAACTGAAAGTCTTGGTGTTCAGGATTCAGGAGCCAAGTCAACAGTGATGTGTCTTCCGAGCCTTCCCGGTGGTCCTGTGGGGGATGGAAGCTGGAGGAGCACAGGGAACCTTAGCAAGGCCAGCGGTGGTGGTCACAACGTAGGCCTCGCCTTCAGGCGGCCTTATGGGCAAGAATGTTCTCTTCAGTGGGAGGAGTGGTGACGTCACGGGTGCCGGTGTGACCACCTGCATGCCGTCTTCTCGGGGAGGGTGAGAGCTGCCATGGCTCGCCCTGTGGGGTGAGGACACAGAGCAGGGGGCCCTGCCCTGCTTTCCCACCCTTTGCCTGCTGAGATCTGCCTGTGGAGACCCACACTATTTTTAGGAACTCCACACAATAGGCTTATCAAAAGGCTCTTGAACCTTTGAGGCTGCTGTGTTCTGTCTGACAAGGTTGACTTACAAGCTGGCTTCTCCGCCTCACTGCTCAGTCTTGTAGGATTTTCTTTTCTTCATCTTCTTCTTCTTTTTTTTTTTTTTTTCTTTCTTCCTTGGAAAGCACCAGAGCAGCCTGGAGATCTAGCAATCTGATGGTCCTGACAGGTGGAGCCAGGTTCTGCAGAGCAGTCCCAGCCCTTTCTCCTCCCTGTTTCATACACTTGGTTCAGTTGCAGTTACTTATTTCTCCTCCTTTTCCTTTTAAAATGTGCTAAAATATGCAGAGCTGGTGCTGCTGGGAAGAGTGAACAGGGAGGTATGCACCCCCTCTTGAGGTTTCTGTTTCTTGAGTTGTTTTCTCCAAGGAAGGGATCCCCTTGTCCAGGCCTGCGACCAGTCAGGAAAGCGAGCACTGCTTATTACCTTACACTTGTTTTTAAATGACCACCTGGATGAATAGCTGGCTCAGTGGGCAAAGCGGGCAGCACGGGCAGCACGCTTGCCTGACACGAAGGAAGCTCTGATCCCATCCCCAGTCCGCAGAAACCAAGGTGGCGAGCCAGGCCTGTAATCCCAGCACTCTGGAGGCAGAGGCAGGAAGACGGCAAGGTCACCGTCATCCTTGGCCAAATAGTATGTTCAAAGCCAGCTTGGTCATTATGAGACCCTGTTTCAACAGAATCAAAAAGAGGATGAGAAAAGCGCAATTGGCCAGTTTGATCTTTTCGGTTTCTAATTTTAATGAACAAGTTTGTTCATCAGGATGGAAGGACTGACTTGCCATCACCGAAATGAAAAGCCTCACATGTGCACGTGCTCACTAACACGCTCTGTACACACCTCTGTTAAGCTTGACTGTCTCTTGTTTCCACTGAATACACTGGCCATTTCTTTACCTTGGTTTCTCTCAATGAAGACACTGTGGCAAGCAGTGCACTAGTTTGAATGCACAACTTCATGAAGATCATTCTCACGCTAATCTTCCAGGCAACAGGCCGAGTAAAGGCTGTCTTAGCGCGCCTTGCCAGGGGTGGTGTGCTCGAGGTTGGCGGTGACCTTGGATGCTTGCAGAGGCCTGGCCTCCTTTGGCTGGCTTTACGTGGCGTAGCTCTCCGGCCTTGGGGTGTGCTCCTGGGATGCCGGCCACTGTCAGGCCCAGGTCCCGAGTTGTGGAACAGCGCATAGGCTCAGCTTGGCTGCATTTGAGCCGTCCTTCCCACTTGTCTTCTCCAGTGTCTCACACTCCCTGGGCTCAGTGGCCTGGCTGGCAGCCAGTTGCTATTAATGCCTCTCTTGGGATGCCTCAGGTGCTCGGCCCTGTGGCCACTGGCTTGCTTCAACTGTGGAAGCTGTTTAGTGATTCCCAGACGGAATCTCTGCTCATAGATCCATTTCCAAGGGCATAGAGCATCCTGTATCCCTGCAGTCCTCTGTCGTTGATTCGGTGGACCTAGAATGGGCCCAAGATGACGTTCCCTCCAGGCCCAAGGGACACATTTGTGTGGATCGTCAGGGGTTGGACCGTGGCAGCTGGACGGTCAGTAGCTTACCCTAGGTCAGGAAGGGAGATCCATTCCCTCCTTGTTCTGTGTGTGAGCTGTGAACATGTTTTATTAGAAAACATAGGTTCACATCAGGGGTGATTCAGAGCCTGGTAGGGACATGTCTAAACTGTAGCTGAATTCCCCTTTCATAGTGACAGTTGCCTCTCTGTAAAAACAAATACTCAAAGTATTTTTTTTTTTTTGGTTGTTTTTAATTGCTGAGAATGTATCTCAGTTTGTACTCCAGGATAACCACCCAAATACAATTGTCCTCCTGCCTCAGCCTCCTGGGTGCTGCTGTTCCAGGTGCAAGCCACCATGCCGAGCTTATAAATCTATTCAATAATCAAAGGCCGGCTTCTCAGGGATGGTCTGAAACCTTCCTCTGTCCTAGCACCGTAAGTGCAGTGAGGGAGCAGGAGGATAGTCAGGGAGGACGTGGTGGTGACAGAGTTCCAGCTTGTGTTCATTGCTTTCCTGACCCAGCCCTGCCCTGATCCCTTCATGTGGAGAGGGTCTTCGTCTTGGGGAAGGGGAGGGGGAGTGCCCAGCGACTACACACAAGCAAGCAGGGGTGTGCACATCATGACACGTGTGTTTATATCCTTCCACCCAGAGACTGAACTTGGGACCTGTGAGCGCGTGCTAGGGAGCTGTGTCTCTACTTTTTTAGCATTGGAGACAGGGTCTCACAGTAGTTCATACCAGCCTTAGCCTCTGTTCCCCCGCTTCTGTCTTCAGAGTCACAGAGCTGACAGGCCACTATGGCGGAGGCTCCTTGTCTTCCAAGCTTTAGCATGGCGCAGGGTGTTTGCATTACTTTTGTCATGAGGACCACGACTCTGAAGCCCAGCGTTGTGCCCACTTTGTTCACACTTCTGAGCTGAGTTTTTGCATCTTCCCAGCAGGGTGCTCTTTCGTTCTTCTGCAAGAAATACAGTCTTTGAAGGCTCTCCTTTTTTCACTTACAGTGTGTTGTGCTATGACCCAGAGCCCTCAGCCATGAAACGCCACCCAGGGGAGGCCACTGGCTCTCCCCGGGCCTGACCCCCGCTGGTGCTAGCCCCTGTCCACCTGAGATACTTGGAGAGGCCAAGGCAACTTGGTGTTGTTTTTGTAGGCCAAGGGGAAGCACCTCCTTCCTTGAGCGTGGACCGCTGCTGGCATACTCTGTGTCTGAAGCTGAGGGGCTGGGAAATGGCGGCTCGAGAAGCTGACTGAAATCCTACCTCCTTAGGCAGCAGGGCTCAACCTGTGCGCCATGACCCCTTTGGCAAATCTCTATCTCCACAGAATATTTATGTTAAAATTCGTAACAGTGGCAAAATTACAGTTAAGATGTAGCAGCAAGAGTAATCACAGTTGGGGTCACCACAGCATGAGGAACTGTATTAATTACCACAGCATTAGGAAGGTTAGAGCCACTGTCTAGAAGACTCATCGTGGCTGATGGGGCATGGCCCATTGGCGGAGAAACTTTGGAAGGATCTGATCTGACTAAATAAGTCACTAATAGCCAGGTTCCCCGTTTCTGCCTGTCTCTCTGGTGTCGTGCTCATGGCTTGTCGATTCAGGTGAAGGATCTGTGGAACAAGAGTGACATCGTCCTTAAGAGCCTCTGTTGGAAGATGGCACTGGTGACATCATGCTGTCGCCAGTGTCACAACAGAGAACTTGGGGTGTGTGTGTGCTCACAAGCATGCATGTGCACGTGTGTATTCAGGTGAGTAGGTGTGCGTGTGTGCACGAATGTGCATTTGGAGGGAAGAGCCAGAGCTCGGTCTCTTCCTTGATAATCTCCGGCTTATAGTTTGAGCAAGTCCTCACAGAGCCTGGAGGTCATTGGTCGGCGAGAGTAGCCGGCCCTAAGCTCCAGGGTCCGCCTCCCCATTGCTGGGGTTGCAGAGGAGCTGGGTGTGCACACTTCCATCTGCATTGGAGCCCTGAGCTCTGAGCCGGCCTTTTGTTTGTTTTTTTAAGGCAAGCTGGATTTCTTTCTTAAAGGGGACGCCGTTCCGGTGGCTGAGCTCTGCAGAGGGGAAGCACTGACTCAGCAGGGATTTCTGGTGTCGCCCTCGCTCCCAGGGGCTGGCAGCAGGCAAGGTGGGCTTTGGCCCCCTGCTGGCCTGGGAGGCTGCTGTCTGGGGTGTAAGTTCAGACACTCTGCTCCTTTATGTAATTGCAGCCTCCCCTCCCCCCACCCATGGGATGAAGACCCTGGAGTGTGAAATTAACACATCAAGTGAATTTGATATTGCAGTAGCCTTGGGCTGATTTTTTGCAAATTAAATTTTGCAGAAATTAGCGTCAGCCTTGCAAAGGCAGCATTAATTTAGTGTTGTTGCCACTGAACTGTTTCCTCACACTCTAGTCTGAGGCAGAGAGGATGGTTTCATGCTAGGATAATGAAGGACCCTGGCTGTGTAAATCTTCTGTTTGGTAAAAAATGCCATTGACTGAAAAGGATCGCCCAAGTAGAAGTCCGCCCGCCCTGCACACATTCACATAGACATGAACAGAGAGGCTGAGGAGGGGCTGCAACCAGTAGAAACAAACTTGCCAGAGACTTGCACTAAGTGACCTTTAAGGAAAAAGTTGGTTTTTCTTTCTGAGATGGCTTCGCTCACAGACACGTCCCTGCCACCAGGCCCTCTCCCCGGTGGCATGGGAGCTGCCAGGAGAGTGTCACTAGGCACCCGAGGCCAGCGCCGGTCAGCTGGGAGCGGCTTCAGGCTTGCACTGTAGCCGGTAGCTCAGGGTTCCTGCCTGTCTAGATGCCAGAGCTTCCTCTTTGATCGAGTCCTCCATCTGTGACCCACGTCCTTGTCTTCTGTGTTTGTACATGTACCCGTGTGCACATGTGTGTGGAGGCCACGGATCAACCTTGGGTTTTTCACTGTCCAACATTTTAAAATCAACTTAAGGTTTGTGTGTGTTTGCTTATGCAAAGTACCAACTGCCCACAGAGCCCAGGGGAGGGAGTCCCTGAGACTGGAGTTGCAGGCAGGTGTAAGCTGATGTTATGGGTGCTGGGAATTGAACCCGGGTCCTCTGGAGGAGCACAGGTGCTCTTAGCTGCTCAGCCATCTTCTCTCCTGCTCACCTCTTTGTTTTTTTGAGATAGGCTCTGTCTAGCCTATAAGCAAATTTAGCTAGGGTAGCTATCCGGAAGGCCCAAGGGGCTCAGCTGCTTCTGCCTCAGGAGCTAACAAGTGAGCGGCAGAGGCTTGGGAGCCCCTGGACTTACAGAGGGTGCTGAGGCTTGAGCTCAGGTCTTCACACGTCAGAGGCAGGCACTGTGGCGGCTGAGTCGTGTCCCGGCTCCGCAGACCCTCTTCTGTCATTGTGCTTTACTGTTGATCATGGTACACTCTAACCTCCAGGCTAGCGGCTGCTGTGCTCTCAGTCTGCATCAGTGGTGGTCCTGCCAGGCCCTGTGGTGGGGAGGGAGAGGCTCCCTGTGGGAGCTGAGACCACTCTGGCTGCCTTTGCAGGCAGGGTTCTGTTGGCAGTGTGGCTGAGGTGTGTTGTTTCGGGGCAGCAGCTGCACCTTGTTCCAGCTTCCTTCGCACCAGCACTGCTCTGTTGACGTGGACTACAGCTCCACGGAATTCCGGTGGAGAGCCCTGCTCGGGCTGTCTGAGGCTGTGCTTTCTCTGCAGACTACAGGTGGAACTGTGCTCAGGCAGAGCAGGGCCCTTCTATCCCTCCTGAACAGGCCCTGGCAGTAACTCACCCAGCTGGCCTGTGTGTCAGCCAGGCGTGGAGTTCTCGACTTCTTCATCCTTGCTTCAGCCTGGTGGACAGGTGCGTCATTCGTAACCTGAGCACTGACGGGAAGAGGGGCCGAGTAACATACCAAAGACAGCAGCTCAGAGAAGTGTGGGGGGAGGCAATGCTGTGGAGGCTAGGCAAGGAGGGTGGGCAAGTGTGCCAGCCCCGCAGGGGGAGGGCCTTGGAG
>NW_026593947.1:3042914-3100378 GCF_907164565.1 Psammomys obesus
GCCCCGCAGGGGGAGGGCCTTGGAGGGAGTGGCTTTAGGAGGGTGGGGATCGCTGTTCTGAAGCTGTGACCCAGTGTGCCTGACACAAGCCACTTACAGAGAAAGGATTTCTCTTGGCTTATGGGTTTGGGGGTTTAGCCTGTGCCTGCTTGGCCTCCCGTCCCTGGGTTCAATATCATGGCAGCCAGAATGGGGGGTGGTCATGGGGAAGATTCTTCACCTCATGGTGGAAACAGAGCAAGGAAGTTACAGGGGCCAAGCCTACCTTCAGAGCTACATCCCCAGTGACCTCTGTCCCCCAGTTAGGGTTGACCTCCTGAAGTCCCAGAATCTCCAAAGTAACCGCAGGAGCTGGAGACCAGGAGTTCACACTCGGACCTCTGAGGACAGCATAAACCTCAGACCCTGGCTTCAGCAGCAGCTCAGGGCTGGCCTGCTGAGGGGACAGGGAGAAATGCTGCTGCCAGTGAGGCTTTCAGACGGCCCAGGCTCTGTCTCAGGTGCACCAAGCCCGAGTTTTAGGACAGGCCTCCTTGAGCCCTCACGAGTGCCCTCTGTGTGCATTCCTTCTCAGGACCTGTGCCTCCTGATGGCACCTGCTGTAGCTCATTAGGCTGCATGTTTGCTTTTGTTAGGGTTCTACTGCTGTGACAAAACGCTATGACCAAAGCATGGGGGAGGGGAAGGGTTATTTGGCCCACGTATCCTGAACCCCAAGTCCGTTGCTGGAAGCTAAGGCAGGAGCTCCCGCAGGGCTGGAACCTGGAAGCAGAACCATGGAGGGTGCTGTTCACCAGCTTGCTCCTTAGGGCTGGCTTGGCTGCTTTTTACACACCCAGGACCACCAGCCCAGGGGTGGCACTGTGCCCTGAGCCATCCTACTCCACTGACTAAGACCCATAGGCTTGACCACAGCCTGACTTGATGGAGGCGGCAGCTCAGTTGGGTTCCCTTCCCTGAAATGACACTGCCATGTGTCACGTTGACATGACATAAGCCAGCACAGTGCTGACCATCCTTCGGGAGTCCGCGTTTGCTGTTTTGGCTGAGCTGTGTGCTTCTGGAACCATCCCCAGCCTTTGACCCTGGCCAGTTAGCACTTGAGACTGTGCTCTGAGGACCTCGCGGCTGCCTTCAGGTGGCGGGGATGGGCTGGCTGGCTCATGCCTGTGAGCAGCAGGTCTTTACTCCTCTCCTGTGGTAGAGATGGTTTAGGAGGTAATGCTGTACTTGACAGGACTCTTGATATGAAGGAGTTTTCTATGTCCAAGGGTCCTTGCCCTGACGTTTCTGAAGGCAGATCTCCTCCAGCCTGGTGTGTGTAGAACTCGGGTCGGTGTGGAACTCCAACTGAGCAGCCTGGGTTGGCCTGGGGCCTGTGACTCTTGGCCTTCCGAGTGCTGGGATTTCAGAGGTGCAGCATCGTGCGTAACTTGGGAGGGACCATATTTCAGCGTCTCCTTTGTCTAGGACTGGGTAACGCCTGGTGAGGCCTACACACAGCAGGACGTTTTGGGGCTCTGGGTTCTAATCCATCAGAGCCTGCTCTCTGATGTTGGCATTTCTGAGGCAACCCAGGCAGGAGGTGTGAGAGCTCAGAGCTGGCTGAGCCGCTCCGACACAGTGCAGTGTTGAAGCAAGAGCCTGAGGTAGTCTTCTGTTGCTGTCAGACAGAATGCTCGGACCATGGGAGGAAAGGGTTAACATCAGCGGACTTCACCTCCCTTTGGAAGAAGTCAGGGCAGAAACCCAGAGCAGGCTCTTGGAGGCAGGCCTGCCTGCTGCTTGGTGCCGTGTCAGCTCCAAGCAGGAGCTCCCACTACAGCTGGGCAGTACAGCAGAACCCAAGCAGGAAGGCTGCCTGCGGCTGTTCCCACGCTGGCGCCTAGCTGGCCTCCTCATGCAGCACAGGCCCTTACAGGGTCATGCTGCCGCACACGTGATCAAAACCACGACAGGCCCCACAGACAAGCCCATGGTCCAGCCTGACAGACAGCTCCAGGCTGTGTCAAGTTGCCTGACTAGGACAAGATGCTGGCTCTCCCCTTAAAGTTCTGTCATGGGGAATTAGCTTCCTGTTTTTCTTGTAATAGAAAGTAATTGACCCTTTTTGAACCTGTTTGATAAAATTAAGCTATCAAATTTGTGGAATGTCTAAGTTAACAGCTCTTGCGCTTCGAGGCCAGGATGCACAACAGACAGGGTTGCTGCAGACCCGAGGTTGTGCAAGGAGACAGCCTTGCGTGTGCGACGGTATAACGTGCGTGTGCTTCGGAAACAGCGTCTTCTCACAGTAACAGGAAGCGCTTCGTTCTTGGGCACATCCCTGTCAGAGAACAGACTGGAGAGAACCTGAGTGCCATCCTGAGCAAAAATAAAATTGTCACTATTTTAGGGGCGCACCGTAGAAAGGCTTCAGTGGTGGAAAGGCTGGGAAAACAAGCTTGTTAAAAATAGGACCTTAAGTGTAAACAGTTGTTTCTTGTTCCTTCCGTTAGCACAGCCACAGAAAGGAGCCATCCTCGGGATCCTTGGGTGACCAGCTCCGGGATGTGGCGGGCTTCTTGTTGAAGCTGGGGCTTGCAGGGGTCTGAAGCTGGCAAGCTGTGGCTCACTCAGGTTTCTGACACTCTGTCATGCTCTTTGCGCCCCTCCCATGGCTGCACTGATGGCTACTGACACTCGGCAGAGGGAAAGGCAAGTTGATAAGATAGAAATTTAACCCGTGCCGAGGCAGCCCGTGCCGAGGAAGGCTTTGGCTGCTCCTGTCCTGGGCAGACAGTTGTAAGCTGGCTGAAGCCAGGGCTCACGCCCTGTGCCACTTTCTTTCTACCTCAAGGCTCCACTAGTTGGCTGACTGCCTTATCAGAACTAGAGTGAGCATGATTGTTTGAGGGGGAGGGAGAAAAGGAGTGGGAAAGGGAGACTGTGCATTTGTACAGCTGTGAGGTGTTCACCTGGCTAATGGAAGAGGCAGGTGCCTTTTTCTGTTGCTCTCTGCCTTATTCCCTTGAGGGAGGGTCTCTCAAGAACCTGGAGCTAGTGAGCAGAGACCCCAGCAGTCTTCCTGTGTCCCCAGGGCAACACAGGTCACAGGCGTGCATGCAGCCATTCCGTGTGTGGGTGCCAGGTCTCCATGCTTGTGCAGTGCATGCTCTGACCACCAGGTCATCTTTCCACCCAACCATCTGTGCTGCCTTACCATCCAACTTTCTTCTGCCTGCCTGTCCCTGTCTCACCCTGCCCGTGTGTGTTTGCTCACAAACACAGTGAACACAAGTTGCTCCTCAGCTGTTCACCTGGATTGTTTGTTTGTTTTGCTTTTATTGTAGTTGTTGAGAGATGGTCCCTCCTTGGCCTGGAACTCACTAATCCTGTCTCTCTGTGTAGCATCAGGCTAACGTGTCCAGCTGTTTTATGTGGGTTCTTGGATCCATTCTTAGTCCCTCGTCCTCGCAAGGCAAGAGCTCCAGCGGCCGAGCCATTTCTCTGGCATCCTTCGGAAATACTCTTGAGTGTGTCAGTGCTTCTGAATATTTCAAACGATGTGCAGAGTTTGTGTGAGAGCATCTGTTAGGCCGCACGCTGTTGTTCGTTGTTTTGTTGTTGAGGACGACGGGCTGGCATAGCTCTGCTATCTGACTGGGTTGAGTTTTTGGAGATGCTGGTGACGCCTTTGAGATTGACAGGCCGCTTCTGCCAGCACTAACTGTGACAACAGCCCAGAAAGGCAGAATCAGCTGTTTCCAAGTGCTGCTCTGGGTTGTTCTGGGTGATGGCAGCACTGCTGTCAGGGTTATTTCTTGTGCAAATGAAGGTGGCTGTGAGGCCCCTGGGGCCGGCAGTCCTGTTTGCCTAAGCGCCACTACCCGGGCATGGAAATTTCTCTATTGGTTTCGAAGATACAGAAGAAGAAGAAAAAGAAAAAAATACTCCAGACCCAGAACGCTGTGCTAAAGTTTGGCTCACAGGTGGCTGAATAAGAACTCTCCCATTTAGACCCCGAGAACATTAAGTATTTGACTCGCTGTAGTGCAGCCACCCATTGCGCTAGATGTCGGCTGTTTCAGCGTCTACCTGGCTCCCAGCAAATGGGGAGTGAGCACTGTGCTGTGACTGCATCCAGGAGCCGTTGGGTGACTGAGGCATGGCCTTAGGAAGTATTTACACAACAGCAACAGAAAAGGTGGACAGTAGCTGTGAGAGTGACAGTAACCTGCAGAGAGACAGTTCTGAACCTCGGGTAACTCAGTGAGCTTGTCGAGGATTCACAAAGCTGGGGTCTGTGCCCGCCATGAGGAAATTCCTGTGGGTTTCCTACCAGACACGGTCCTCAGGAGCCGCTCTGTGCTTGGCCTCAGAGTGATGCAGAAGGCCTTCCTCCCTGCTTGTCGTCTGTGATGGCGGGAGATGGGCAGTGACTGACAGGTTCAGGGTGGAGGTAGTGGGGAAGAGCATTTGCTGTCCAGGCCGGAAGACCTGAGCTCACACTCCCAGTGCACTTGGGAAAAGCTGGACAAGGCACAGCTCATGACTGTAGAAGGTAGAGGCAGGAGGATTTCTGGGGTTGGCCGGCTGCCAGGCTAGTTCCAAGGTTAGTGAGAGGCCTTTGTTTCAGGGGCCTGGGATGGACCTGGCTGGGCCAGGACACTTCATATCCTCCTCTGGTCTTGTGTGCACAGGGGTGCCCGCACCCTCCCACGTGTGCACACAGCACACACACAAGACACACATGATCCAGGTTACACATGGTGAAGAAGCAGAGCAAAGCTGATCATGTTTTTGCTTGTTACATTCCAAGTTGAGGCTGTACCAGCTGGTGTTGGCTCATAGAAGACTTAGTTTTTCCCCCGTAAGTTTAGTCACCTGTCCTGTCATCAGGCTGGCAGTGACTCACTCACTCCAGAAAGCAGTGGCCATCTACACTTGCGTTCCACAAATGGGTCTGCGCTCAGCCCTGGGTCCTCCTCAGCAGCCTGTGAGACCTTGGTGGCCTACTCCCTTCTGTAGACAGCCCCCAAGCCACAGATGCCTCGAAATGGGCCGCTGTCACGTCAGAAACTGTGCAGCCCAAAGCAGCAGCTTCCAGGGAGCAGTTGGAGACTCCTGTGGGAGTTGCAGATGGGCAGGAATGGGAGGAATCAGGAGGGGACCTCAGCAAGAAAGGGCTGGAGCCAGCACAGGCAGTGAGGTAGGTGCTGGGCAGGCAGGAAGCAGAAGTGGAGGCAGTGGCCAGGGCTGTGCGCTGACCTGCGCCTCTTCTGGGGTGCCCTCCACAGCCACTGCAAGCCTCTCTGTCAGCTCTCCAGGCCCCTTGATCTCTGTGGGGGTGCAGGCTTCTGCTGCCCTCTACCTGCACCCTTCCCCAGCCCCACACTCACTCTGCTTGCATCTTCTTCTCTGCACAGGCTGTGTGCTGTGTCTTCACGAGGGGGCCAGTCGTCTCTGCTCTGGGCCGCCACTGCAGGGCTGGCTACCTGCCCGAGCGCTAGCACGGCCGGGTTCATGTTTGTTGAAAGAGCAAATGAATGGAGTGTCTTTACTGAGCTTGTTCTTGTTTGTGTCTTCTTTGAGTCTTCACACTGTGGGAAGGTACCTGCCACACAATAGAGCCATTTGGGTTCCAAGTTCATTGTGAATTGAGCAGAGGCTGCCAGGAGACAGGAAGGAGGGGCGGGCTGCTTGTTTGCAGTCTGCTGGTCCCCAGGGTGGGGGCGGGCTCCTCTGCTGAGCTTGCTCGTCCTTCAGCCCCGCACAGCTCCAGAGCGGGTTTTGTCTGTGCCTATAGACGTCATTAAAGCCAGAAGGCTCTGCCTTCAGCATCTCCATGATTACAGCACTAATATTCATTTGAGTATTTATTTTCCTTTTGCTCAAGTAATTACGCTGTAGCAAAGCTTGACTGTAAAAAGTGGATTATGTAATTACCTCTCTAGAAAATTGGCTTTCGACTTGCACTTGGGATTAGTGTCTGAGCAGACTGAGGTTCTGCTGTGGGACGCATGTAGTATCTTTCCTGGCCTGGTGTGTCTGACGAGCACCTGTGCACAGCGTGGGTGTTCCGTGGGTGCTTTGGTATCACTGAACTTGGACGTTACCACGTGTGTCCCAGGTCAGATCTGTGTGAAACACAGAAAAGTGAGAATTATTTTATGTGGCCACATTGGGGAAAAGGATAAAAAGATCCAGCAAAACTCCCAAGTCTGTCTTGGGCATCCAAAAGTGAGAAAAAAGTCTAAATTGGGGGCTAGAGATGTGCACCTCTCAGCAGCCAGAATACAGTAGTGCCCCGCCCACGCCGGCCCACCCTGGTCCCGCCCACACCAGCCCCCTAGTTCTGGGCTTCCTCTTCATCTGTCAGGTGGGCTGACAACTTGTGAAGGGTGACCTCACTTTTGGGTGGCACTTTTCTTTCTCCTGGGGAACTGCGAGGTTCTTAGCAGCCCACATTCGAATAGCCTGAAAGACTGAGAGAGACAAATGTCTTTACAGTTCTTCCGTTTCTGCCTGTTGTGGGCAGACTGGCCTGGAGCTTCCTTAGCCTGCTCAGTCAGCCATGCTGGACAGACAGACAGGCCAGGAACCTTCCTGCTGACAGGCCAAGGATGTTTCCAGGGAGACTTAGGGAAGCAGAAGAGAGGCTGAGCGGGGGTGGGGGGTGGGGGAGGACAGCAATGGAGGACTCTCAGTGAGGTCACGTGGCTCGGCCCATGCTGCCTGTGAAGCCTGTGATGTTTGAGTTGCTTCTCTCACACCGGGTCCCTTTTCTGCGTAGCTGAGGTTGGCCTTGAACTTCTGCACTCACTGTCACTGTTTCCTGAGTGCTGGGATCATAGGCACATGTCCCGCACCCAGCTTCCATGCGTTCTGAGAACTGGGTGGACACAGGTGGCTCTGTCTGTCTGTGTGTGTTTGTGACACTATTTTCTCTTTCCCTAAAAGGAGTTGAATTTACAAAGGTTTCTCACAGTGAAGGAAACATCCTGTAGCCTGAGCCAGCAGTGCAGAGTGAGTGTGTGTGTGTGTGTGTGGGGGGGGGGGGGCATGCTCTGTGTCCAAGGATTAATGTCAGAAATGTGTGATGAACTAAAAGAATTCAACACCAGAAAAACACAGCAAGTCACAGATAAGCCACAGACACCTCAAAATGAGGAGTATAGGTGACCGCAATATAAATAAGTCAGCATGTTTACAGAGAGCAAAGCAGGCTTCTTCAGACATCCCGAGTGGAGCTCCGTCCTCTCTGAAGGTGGCTGGGGCCTCCCCCAGGACTGGAAGCACAGTCCGAGAGGAGGGAGCTGGCCCCGAGCTCCTGGCATCCTGCTGTCCCCGTGCTGAGAACTTTCTAGAACTGGAACCAGGCTTTCTATCCAGGCCCCAACTGCGGGAGCCTGGCTCTACTAACAGTGCAGACAGCTCCGAGGCCTCCCCAAGACTTGACCTTCCCGTGGCTTCCATGGATGCTGGTCTTTTCATCTGTGTGTTAGTGTGTGTGTGTGTGTGTGTGTGTCTGTGTGTGTGTGTGTGTGTGTGTGTGTGTCTGTGTGTGTGTGTCTGTGTATGTGTGTGTGCGTGCTCTGGGTTGGCGGTGGGCATCCCACGTGAGCACTGTGGAGTAGGCCACACAACAACCTTTCCCTGTGCTATTCCCCAGGCGCTGTCCAGCTGTGTGGGAGACAGGAGCTGTCACTCAGCCTCAGCAGCCTGGCTCGCCCCGGGGTGCACCCATCTGCCAAGCACATCCCACGTGCCCAGTGCTTAATGGCGTCTAGGGATCTGAAGTCAGGTCCTCGAAGGGACCGGAGTTTGGGCGAGAGTCTGAGCCCAGGAGGAAGCTGAAAGACAGCAGCTGCAGTTGGTGCATCGGGCATTCCTCAGGGTCCGCTCTGGCTCCGGCTCCCGAGTGAGGCTGACCTCAGGGGGGACACACACAGGAAGTGCGGCGCTTCCTGGTCAGCCAGTCCAACCCAACCTAACGTCCAGGTTCAGCGACAGCACCGTGACAGGTGCTAGACGAGCAAATCAGTGTCAAAGAGTTTAAGTGGACAGTGACTGAGCAAAATCCCTAATGTGATGTCCAGCTTCCACACGTGCGCACTAGCACACACAGAGACACACAATCTATCTATGACGCCTCAGCTTCCGGTGTGGGCTGTGGGTCTCCTGGTCCGTGCTGTGGCCAGTCCTCCGGGCATGCCACGTGGAACTCGACAGGGCACCACAGTGTAGCCTGCTGCAGCGTGGCTGGCACACCAGCGTGGAAGCTCCCCTAGCATAGCTCCTCGCTGCTGCATGGACAGTCTGGCTGTGTCTCCCAGCCTGCGGGAGCAGCAGGTGGTGACCAGCCAGTGTGCACAGACAGGTGTGCTTCCTCGTGCACACGACCACTCGCGGAGGAGGAGCTGAGGGTCGCTGCGGGCTTTCTGAAAATGTTTCTCTGTTGTGGTTTTTTATTGTTTGTTGTTTGTTGTTTGTTTGTTTTTCCCCACATTGAGGCACCATCTCATGTCTTATGCTGACCAGCCTTGAACTTCTGTTCATCTAGTGGAAGTGACTCTTTGGCTGAAAGGTTGGTTGTTCATTACTTTTAAAGTAATGTGATTATGGTTCTCTCTCTCTCTCTCTCTCACTCACACACACACACACACACACACAGGAATACATCACCAAGGCCTTCTGTGGCACTGACTCCTGAACTCTCTCCACAGCTTTATAGGGTGCTGTGGGCTTTCTCTTAGTTCGGCTAAAAGCCTGTTGTTTATGTTATGCCCGTGAGCGCTTTCTGGCATGCATGTGCACACTGCCTGCTGAGGCCAGAAGAGGTGTCGGGCCTTCTGGAACCGGAGTTACAGGCAGTTGTGAGCCACCTGGCCTGGGTCTCTGAGAGAGCAGCCCATGCTCGTGACCGCCGGGCCACCCCCAGCGTTTCTCTGATTCCAAGAGCGTGGACTAATGACTGTGGGAAGCTGTTGAGGGAGGTCGCCCCTCAGTAGTGACCAAAGAGGTACACAGCTGTGGCTGGATCCTCAAAGCCACGTGGCCTGAAGGCGCACACTTCTGGGTTCGGTCAGTCAGACCTCCTGTTCTCGTATAGGCATTGCATAGGTGTGTAGTCCTGTATGTCTGAAACTGTGGGGGGGAGGGGGGTGGCTACCAGTGCAGAGCTCTGTGGCCATCAGAGACGGCCACCTCGCTGGCCACATGAAAGAGGGATGATTTGGTCCTGATGGCTCTCTGTTTCTTTGCCCTTGGGCTCGCATCCTTCGCTCTGAGTCCCAGCTTGTTATATGGTGACCTTGACTCCGACCTGGAAGCCAGACACCTCCCAGCACCCAGAGGTGAGGCCTTGGCTCGTAGCTGCAGCTGTGCCCTTGTCCTCAGCAGCCGTAGCTCTGCTGTGAGCGGCTCTTTTCCTCTGACGTGGCTGGGATGGTTAGTGTTAAGAAAAGCTGGAGAAGTGTTTTAGAACCTGGGAGAGGAGCTGGATCATGGGAGGGTCTCCAGGGGCCTCCCTTCTGTCTTCTCAACGTGTTTCCGGCATGTGACTTGGGAAGCTGATTCTGGATTTGTGGGGGAAATGCTCAGGTTTGTGCCCGTGTCAGATTTCATACAGAAGATGTTTTACAGTCAAATGTGGAAATAGAGATTTATAATGGAAATGCTGATTCAGTTTGAGCCAAAGCCAGACATTTCATGAGGGAAAATTAGATTAAACACTAGATGCTTAGAAAGACAGTCTAAAACAGGTTCCCGGGCGGCAGGCAGGCAGCTCCTCGGCATCTGAGGCCTCTAGTAAATGCCGTTTTCTCTGTCTCTGGGCTCGTAGGTCCCCAGAACACCTGGTGCGGGGTCTGGTGATTCTTCCACAACACTGCAGGGTCAAAGCAGATGCTGTGATGGGTAATCCAGTCCTGGCCTGGCATGTTGTCTTTACGGGTTTAAAAGGCCATTCTAGATGGTAGGTGTGTGGGGTGCCCTGTCACTACTGACCATGGAAGTGTTGGGCAGGGAGCTTGGGAGGAGAGCGCTCACGCCTGTTTGCAGGGGGAAGGGCTTCCTGCTGTGGTTGGACCTGGACCAGGCTCTGCCTGACCTGAGTCGGGTCAAGGCTCTTCCCAGACGTGTGCTCTCCCATTCCAGGGCAGCCTGCCTCCGTCACACTTCCGGTAGTCTCCTGGTTACACAAGCATTTCTGATTTTGACAAAGCCAGGTTATCCATCATTTTCTTTTGTTGGCAGTGCTGCTGGTGCCCTGTTCAGGAAGCCACTGCCAAGTCTTTGCTCATACCATGTGCTTCTACAAGCTATATTTCTTGTGTGGATATGAAGGTTAGTGTGTGTGTGTGTGTGTGTGTGTGTGTGTGTGTGTGTGCGCGCGTACAGAGGTCAGAGGTCAACATCACACATCTTTCTCAATCACGCTCCACCATAATGTTTAGGACAGGGTCTCTTACTCTCCTGGAGTTCTCCTGCTGCAGATGCACAGTCGGTCCTCACAGGCAGGACAGGTACTGTGCCAACCATCTCCCCAAACTCGCCTTGTTGTTTTTGTTCTGTGAGTTTTATGGTTTCTGTACTTCTATGTTTAATCTCTTTTGAGTGATTTGTGTGTGTGGAGTAGGGTCCATCATCACACTTTGTATATACACATCTAAGGAAGCATTTCCCCTACTGAATTCCTCGCACCCATATTGAGAAGGATTTGACAGTGCCCCTGAAAACATGCTGCAGTGAAGGGATGGCTTATCTTGAGCCGACAGTGAATGGATTTGTTGTATATTCCTTAAAAAAAAAAAAAAAAAAAATCAGGCACTTCAGCTGAGTGCAGAAGCAGGCGCGGCCAGCCTTCTCTCTGCCTCTAAGGTGAATGGGAAAAAGCTGCCATGCACCACATGCTTTCTTGGCTTACCAAGGGTGCTCAGCAAGCTGCTTAGTGCCCTGGGTTCAGTTTGAGTCTTGGATTGTGGTTCCATAGAGGGAAGGATGTGCTTCCTGAAGCTCTTAAGGCTCAGCTGTATGGGAAATCCTTTCCACGGGGCCGGGATCAGTGTGGCACTAACCTTAAGATTCGAGGCATTCTGAAAGACTTGCTGTAGGATGTGAGTAGAGTCAGATTCATTGATAAGGCTAGGGAAGAGGGCTTGGCTGAGTTTTTGGGTAGCAACACCGTAGCATGTGTGAGCACAGAGGGCCAGGCTCTGGCAAGGACCAGGGTAGGTGCTTTGGATGCTGCCTTAGTCAAACAGGCGCTGTTCTGAGGGAATATGATGGGGCCAGTTGGGTTTGTGTCAGCTGAAGCAGAGGGGGAAGCACATTGTGGAGGAACGCTGGACTTGAGCTTGGTAGGCTGGGGTTGGGTGTGGGCTTTGAGAAGAGCTGTGAGAACTTGCTGTGTGGCTGTGCCGGCGAGGGGAGGAGAAGCAGCAGCAGGAGCATGCACAGTGCAGGGCAGAAGCACTGAATGGAGCAGCTTGGGTTTGTGGGTAAAGGCTGACCCATCAGCAGAGAGAGGGCGTGTGGAACCCCCAGATGCATTCAGAGTCTAGGGAAGGCAGCCAGATAGCTGGACACCAGCATCTGCAGAGAGCCCGGGAGGCGGCAGCAGGGCACCCAAAGGAGAAGACGAGGAGTCTTTCATCTGACCCTGTGCTGTGACGGTGTCCCTGCTCCATCCTGACACCACATGCAGCCATGTGGATCTAGACAGAAGGTGGTCACGGGTGCCAGAGCCAGACGCTATTATGAGGATGGGGCTGGGGGAAGCAGTTTGTGTGACAGGCCGGGCCCTGCCCACATGGCACTAGCTGATGCTCAGTCTACAGTCACCTCGCTCATCCAGGGCTGTACGTCATGGGCTCATCCTCAGCAGTTGTCTGGGGACTAAAGGTTTCAGTCCATTAAGAAGTCCTGCTGCTCTGATGGAAGCTGTCCTAGCTGCACCTTGGGTCTGCTGTCCTGAAGACCACACTGGGGAATTCCCCAAGCAGCACATTGCTCACCTAAGGAGCTGTGGAGCTACCCCAGTGTTCCTACCAAGGAAGAAGCCAGGCAGGGCTAACCCCCATATTGAGAAACTCCAGAGTGGGGAATCCTGTTCTGTGCATTTTCGTGGCTATAATGTTAGTTTAATGTTGCTATCAGCTCAATGTTTCTTTTTCTTTTTTAAAGGATGTCTGAATGAAACACTAATTTTCCTGCTAATATTTAACAAAGAAGCAGTCATACTATGATTGAACTTGCTGTCAGTAATGGTTGCTATTTATTAAGAGGTGCATTGGCTACTTTACTCGTTTCTGTCACAAAACCACAGTGAAGAAGGGTGTGGCTCATGGTGGGAAGGCAGGCATGTACCTTGAGGCTGCTGGGAAAGAGAAGAGGCCGACGCTCAGCTCTCTTGTTCCTCAGCCTGGGATCCCGCTCATGGTGGCTGTTGCCCACACTCAGGCCCTTTCCTCCTCAGCTGAACATCTCTGGAAATCCCCTCACAGGCAGACTCAGAGTTCCAGGTGCTGGAGGAGATGAACCGCTGTGTCAGCCCATTCCTCAGGCCATCTGCATGTGCATTACACTTCCTGTGACCCAGGCTGAGCAGACGCGGCCAGAGAAAGCCACAGCCCAGCTCCTGTCCTGGTAGCCACAGGGAGGACCAATGTGGGGTACCTTTCCTCTGTGCATCCGTAGATATGTTCTGATTAGATTCTGCCCCCGTAGTTATCCTTGTATTATCGATGTACGGTATAGTTTTAACCACTTTTCTATGAATGGGACTCATAATTTGTGCATCTTTGAGGGTTTCAGCCATTCGCTGCAGCTGCAGTCATGATAAGAGGCGCGGTCATAAGTGCAGTATTAGTCTCTAAGACTCGCTGATGATGCGTGAAGACTTGGAGCGGCGTCTATTTCCTGTGCTTAAACCTTGAGGTGCTGCCCAGCTCTTCTGGGGTACCTTGGGCGCGTCCTTATTGCCCTGCCTTCCCTGCTCGTCACTGCAGGGCTCCTGTTTCTGCTGGAGGCTGGGAGCTCCCTTGTCTCCTTTGTCTCTAGCACCCAGGGAGGGCTGCTGAGGCTTTGACTGGTGCAGGGATAACTGAGGCTGTGTGTAGTCGTGGTGCTCACCTCAAGTGCCCAAAGCCCTGGGTTCGATCCTTCCCAGGGGGCTGCTGGGGTGTGGGTGAAGGGTGGTAGCCTTTGCCAGCCATCCATTTGCCCCTCTGCAGCTCATTTGGCTGGTACCTCTGGGATGGAATGGCTGCTGAGCATTAGGATCTTAGTCATTGTCAGTGTTCGGTGGACAAGGCCCTACCCTGGGTTTCCACGTTTACACTCATCCGCCTCATAAACACACATCTGCAAAGTTAGAGTGAACTCCACTTTCTTTTTTAAAAACAAAGTCCCATGGAGTCAGGACTGAGGAGGACCTTGAGCTTGACCCTCTTGCTCCTACAGCCTCACTCCCAAGTCCTGTTGAGGGCACCGCCATGCCAAGTTTATGCAGTGGTAGGGACCAAGGCCAGGACTTCATGTGTGCCAGGCAAGCGCTCCGCCAGCTGTGCCACTGCCCAGCCCTGCCCTCTTACAGTGAAAGGCTGCTCAATAGGTGGACGAACAAACTGCAGCAGCCTCTTAGTTATGGAGTGTTTCTGCCTAATGCGTTCCTTTAGTTACGTGTTGATTTATTTAGTATGTTATGGTCCATTTACCACTGGTAAATGTCTGTACTGGTCCCTACAGAGGAAGTGCAGAGCACGACTATGTAACCATGGACCCACGGGCCACGGTGAGGGGAGATTCACAGGAAGGTGCTGCCAAGTACACAGGGGGAGGAAGCAGAGGACACAAGGGAACCTGGCGCGGGGCGCTCAGCCTGAGAGGAGGCTGCCGCGTGGTCAGCCATGCCCAGCGTCTGCCGCTCCAGTCAGACGGAGCAGCTCGGGCAGCAGCCTGAAGTGTGGGGTGCCAGAAGACCCGGAAGGCACTTAGCATGCTGCGCCCGAGACCCACGTAGAAAACGGGTCTGAACAGAAGACAGAGGTGGAAGAGCGTGCCACACACAGGGAGACACGCTTAGAGGAGGGAAGGAAGAGGGAGGAGCTCAGAACTCATCGGGGCTCTGCCCTCAGCTCTTTGCCCAGCTGGGAAACTTGCTGGATAAGACTCAGGACCCTGCTTCTGTAGCTCCATGGTTTGTCTCTCTGGCGTGTTCTCTTGTCCTCAATAGTCCGGTAATACTTAAACTTGACAAAGCTTCTGTGCATCTGTTGGCAACAGCGGAGCCTCTGTACTCCCGGGCATCTGGGAGAGAAGCCGTGGAGTGGTGGGTGGCCTCGTGGTCAGCGTGGGCTGCGTGGGGTCCTGTGCATTTCCCACTCTGTCTTCCAGTGCGTGCTGGGAGAAGGAAGGGAGAGGGATAGATGGGCGACTCACAGAAGCTGTCCTGGGGTCCTTGACACTTCATACAGTGCCTTTCCAGTGTCTGTGAATCTGTTCACAGTCTTCATTCCTGGATCGATTGGAGAACTTGTGTTTTACTAGGACATTTTTAGTTTCCTCTGAGTTTTCTTTTTTTTTGCCATGTGGTTGCTTCAGATATTCTTTTATGCTTATAATAACATTAATGTGTTGAATATGTTTATGTTTTCCTTCTCATTTAAAACCTGTGTGGTGTTCTGTCTCTCTTGTTCTTCTATGGGCTTGAGAAGGAACATTTTTGTAAGGAGCTTTGACTTGCTTCTCCTGTCCATGTCTATTCCATCAGTTTTGGGCTCTTCTGCTACATTTTGTGTTGTCTTTGAAAATGGCCAGAGTAGTGCGCTCTCAGCTCCTCCCATGACTCTGAAAGGTAGTTCAGTGATTTGGAACTAGGTACCAGAGTGGAATTCTCTATACAGAAGATGTATAAATTAATGCTAGGAACCTAAAGATGAATTCTCTGGTATTACCTGTTGAGGATTCATGTAGCTCTGTACCAGACATTAAAGAGAAAAGGGGAGGGTTACATACATACATACATACATACGTGTGTGTGTGTGTGTGTGTATGTGTGTGTGCCCGAGTGTGCACGCACACAACTATGGGCATGTACCCCATGAGTGCTCCTGCAGAGATCAGAGTGGCACAATAGCTTGTTTCCTCATTTTTGAGACAAGATCACTCACGGAACCTGGCGCTTTCCATCATGTCTGGGATGGCTGGCCAGAAGCTTGTAGGATACACCTACATCTGCCCGTGCTGCAGCTAGACAGCCTGCTTTTACATGGCTGCTCAGGGTATCAGCTCAGGTCCTGTGCTTTAACATCAGACACTCTTGCCACTCAGGTGTCTCCCTAGCCAGCATACCTTTTAAGTTTGAGTTTCTATTGCGTCTGTAAAAAGCAGTCATCTAAAGAACCGGTGGCTCTGCGAAAGCCTACTTCGCTGAATGAAATGCACTTCAGTGGAAGAGGGGCAAGAGTGTTTGCTTTTTCCCTCTGTCGTCACTCTCTTGGTTTCCAGGGACTGGGTTTATAGAAGTCTAAATCATGTCGGAAATAACAGCAATCCAGGGCAGCCTGCGATCTTTTAAAAATAGTAATTCTAGGTAGACAGAGAAAAGGCAGCCATTCCTCTGTCTTTCTGAGAACGCAGGTCAGGATGTCTGTGCATCTGCTTGTATTTTGTGCCTTCATTTGTCATATCCTAAGATCCCTTATTGCCTCAGTTACTCACGGCTCAGAGGTAAATAACATGAGGCCGTGCCCAGACAGATATTTTTTTTCTTTTAGTATTGAGGACAAAGCACAGCAAACCAGCTGCTACCTGGGAAAACATCTCCACTTCTCAAAGATGCCTGTCTGTTCACGCTGACCACCAGGAGCTCGCCAGAAAGTTATCACATATTTAGCTAATTGGGGTTTTAATCTTGTCCAACTGAACTGTAGTTGGATATTATGCTAATGGGAGAAGGACAGGAGCTGTTCCTTAGGTCCACAAATAAGTCCCCTCACCTGTCTGAGCTGGGCAGGTATGCAGCGTCAGCCACATTTCTGTACGGTTAAAGATAAGGGAGAAGGACAAAAAGTAGGATTTGTTTCTGTAGGTGTTTTGTGACTGGTGCATCCTGGGAAAGTTTCTCTAGGAGTGGCGGTCGTGGTCCTCTATCAGAGTTCCAGCCAGCCGTGTACATCAGCATAGACAGGCCTACCCAAGCCATGCGAACGTGCAATGTGCACACAGGACTGTAAGAGTGTTGGTGTGAGCAGAGGCAGGGGCGAGAGACGAGAGGTCAGCCTGTGGGCCCATGTTGATCTGAAATGTATCAGCCACAGCTGTCTGTTTCCTGTCCTCTAATTCAGGTGAAGGAGATGCTTGTGGACGACGCTGTGAAGAGTGCTGCTGAGAAGTGAGGAGGAAGCACACCCATCGGAGCGTCCCAGGAGCTGTGTCTGAGGATGGTGTTCACCCTCAGCGAAGATGAAACCCAGACAACCAACCTTTACCTGTGTGTTTGTCACAGTGTGTGATAGCCAGGAGGGGCGTTCACCACGCCGTTGCTTATGACTGTGTCTCGTCTCTGTGGATATGAGTGATCCAAGGCCACCACAGGGAGAGAAGCACAAGTTTGGCAGAGCCGCCTCCAAATTCAAGGAACCTTCTAGAACCATGCAGTCTGATGACTATTTTGCTCGGAAATTTAAAGCCGTCAATGGTGGCATGGGACCCGCTCCTTTAAACACCTCCAGTCCCAGTGAGGGCAGCGGAGGTGGTGGCGGACCAGCCAATGGTACCCCAGCGGTGCCCAAGATGGGAGTGAGGGCCCGAGTGTCAGAGTGGCCTCCTAAGAAGGACTGCTCCAAGGACCTGGCCTGTAAGACGCTGTGGGAGAGCCGTTCTCAGTCGAGCTACGAGAGTGTGGCCTCCATCATCCAGAATGGCCAGAACGACCAGGGCGACAGGGAGCAGGAGGAGCAGCTAGACCTGGACTTTGTGGAGGCCAAGTACACCATCGGGGACATCTTTGTCCATTCTCCCCAGAGGGGGCTCCACCCCATCCGTCAGAGGAGTAACAGCGACGTTACCATCAGCGACATCGATGCCGAGGACATCATGGACCAGCGCGCCGTGAACCCCAACACGGGGGCCGCGCTGCACCGGGAGTACGGGAGCACCTCCTCCATAGACAGGCAGGGGCTGTCCGGAGAGGGCGTCCTCGCTGTGCTCCGAGGGTACCGCCTAGAGAGCTACGACCCGAAGCTGACTAGCTCCTTCGGCTGCCCGGATTACTTTCCCTGTGACACCGCCATCTCCCCCAGCCTCCATGCTGCCACCCAGATTTCCCGGGGAGAGTTCGTGCGCATCTCAGGGCTGGACTACAGAGACAGCGGCCTCCTGATGGGGAGGGGCCGGGACAAGCCCTTCAAGCGCAGGTTGAAGTCAGAGTCCGTAGAAACGTCGCTCTTCCGGAAGCTTCGGACGGTAAAGAGCGAGCACGAGACCTTCAAGTTCACGTCCGACCTGGAGGAGGGCCACCGGGACCGGGGCGTCCGCCCTTGGCGGTGCCAGAGGTGCTTTGCCCATTACGACGTGCAGAGCATCCTGTTCAACATCAACGAGGCCATGGCCACGAGGGCCAGCGTGGGGAAGCGGAAGAACATCACCACCGGGGCCTCAGCTGCGTCCCAGGCCCCGGTGCCCGCGGGCCCAGCCACAGGCTGCGAGTCCCCGCTGGGCAGCAAGGAGGACCTCAACTCCAAGGAGAACCCGGATGCTGACGAGGGCGACGGCAAAAGCAACGAGCTGGTCCTCAGCTGCCCATACTTCCGCAACGAGACCGGCGGGGAGGGCGACCGGCGCATCGCGCTGTCCCGGGCCAGCTCGGCTGCGCTCGGCGCTGGGGAGAGCTGCTCCTTTGAGTCCTCCCTCAGCTCACACTGCACCAACGCTGGCGTCTCCGTCCTGGAGGTGCCTCGGGAGAACCAGCCCATCCACAGGGAGAAAGTCAAGCGCTACATCATAGAGCACGTTGACCTTGGGGCCTACTACTACCGCAAATTCTTCTACGGCAAAGGTAGGCGTCCTGGGGCCGGGGCTCTCACTTCCCCTCTGCTGTGCATCAGTTCCTTTCTGGGGACACATAAGTAACCCCCTCCCCCAAGTGTCGTAAGGACAAGCCAAGCTGGACTTCCATCAACATTCACTCCAGGGAGCCAGTGAGTCCACTAGACTTACTGGAGTGTGGGCGAGGGTGGTTGTGAGCAGGTTACAGGGGGCCTTGCAGCGGCCACGTGCCAAGTCTGTGCCCAGCATGTATGGCGGACGGCTGCCCACATGGGAGCCTTCTTGCCTTGTTCTCGCCCCTCCTGAGGCCACAGGCAGTTAGGGAAGGGATGGCTGGGTGTCAGGTAAGGGCCTCCACCCTCCCTGCCATTTCTTTTACAAGACATCAACAGTCAAAAGGCCCGGCTGCCGTGGCCTTGCATCACAGTGCCCAGGGAATAGCTTGGGAGGAAGGATTTGTTTTGACATGGTCTCAGAGTCCACAGTCGAGTGTCCGTATGTTCTTGGTGTGGACACTGGAGCATGTGTGCACAGAATTTCTTCATTGCACAGTGGACAGAAAGGAAGAGAGGAAGGTCGGAGTGATGGCAGAGGGAGGAAGGGATGGAAGGACGTAGGGAGTTACTGGCGATCAGGTATCTCTTTCAACACAACTGCAATGACCCGCTCTACCAGCTTCGTTCCAGGTCCTAGAGTTTCTCGGGCTCCCCAAAGCAGCCCCCTCCCCAGCTACAGACCCTTTGCCTAACATAGGGACCTGAGGGGGACATTGAAATCATACCAGTCTCTGGGACTGCCATGGGCTTCACTGCCTTAGAGCTGCTTCCCCAGGTCCTAGGGCCTTGGCCCACTGGGCTTGGGCAGTTCTTGGTCAGTTGTCATCCCCTGCAGCTAAGAGCCCCAACATCTGGCCATGCTGACCATAATCCCCACCAAGAGCGCACCCTCCTCCTCTGATGCCATCTTACTTGGCGTCGTGTGATTACAGTGCTTCTGCCTGTTCCTCTCCATAGCGCCTCACACTGGATGGACTGCAGAGTTCCATAGTTCTTTGCTCTTAAACCTTGTTTGTTCAGCCAGGCTGCACGCCTGTGATCCCAGCACTTGGGGAAGCAGAGGCAGGTGGATCTCTGTGAGTTCGAGACCAGCCTGGTCTACAAAGCGAGTCCAGGACAGCCAGGGCTACACAGAGAAACAAACCATATGTCAAAGCCCTGTTGAAAGTATTCCTGAATTAACCAGATTTCATGGTTCTGAAAATAGGATTATTTGGGCAGAGATGAGGACTAAGAGTTCTTTCTGGTGTCATTACAAAATTTATTATATTATATTGTATTGTATTGTATTGTATTGTATTGTATTGTATTGTATTGTATTATATTATATTATATTATATTATATTATATTATATTATATTATATTATATTATATTATATTATATTATATTATATTATATTATATTATATTATATTATATTATATTAATTATATTAGATTATATTGCTTTCACTTTTGTTTGCTTTGCCACAGGTTTTAGTTACCAGTGCCCTTCTTTGCCCATTCCCAACTCTCAGTGCTTTGAGTTCTGTCCTTGTCACAGGAGAGCTCAGAACCTCTGAAGTGTGTTTCTGTGTGTGCCTGACTGCACCCACAGTGCCCGTCCCTGGGCACCAGCTCTTAGACCTGAGGAGGACTGGGATCCTGGAAGGGGGCAGTGTTTGGGCTCTCCAGAGGAGTCAAAGGGAACAGGCTTCCTCACTGAGACCTGTCACAGCTGACGGCTGGCTCGTGAAACAGAGTCTGTGCACAGCTCAGCGTCTGGGCAGCTGAGTGCTGGAGAGTTAGGGCATCAGGGTGAAGAGGCTTCTCTGGTCCTGTTGTGCAAATGATTAACAGCTTCCTACTCAGTGTGTCTCACACCCAAAGTGTGTGTGAGAGGAGCAATCATTGCCCCAGCCATTGCCACCACTGGGCTTGCTAATGACCTCAGGGTCTGTCCCAGGAAGTGTGCTCATCTGTGACCTGTTCTGCAGGCCCCGCTGCAGTGACTTATTTCCTCTGCTCTTTCTGACTGATGGTGGAGACACTAGAAAGCATTGTTAGGCTACTGAGGCTGGTAAGAAGTCAGTTCATATCCTCCCAGAAATAATCCTGTGTCCACACCCTGGAGTGCATGGTGAGGACTACCGAAGCAGCTGGGAGCTGAGTTCTAGGCTGTTCTGTGAAGCCCACAGAATTCAAATGTGGAAACACTGTTTTTTTTCCGCAGCCTATCTTTCCCCTTCTCCCTTCTTGTCTATGGCTCTCAGGGGACCTGCTGATAATCTCTAAGGCACTTTTTACTTTCTTTTTCTCCTTGTGAAACTCCCGGTGCCCTGGGTCGGCTCCTGTGCAGGCTTTCTATGTTCTGGGCCGCTGCTGTGCAGAGGTCATGGCAGTCACGGAAGGGTGTCTGAGCAACTTCAACCAAGGAGCGGCCGGCCACCGTACACAGAGCCAGCTGGCAGCGTGACCTGTTCAGACAAGTCCTCCCACCTCTCCTGAGAGCCTGGAAGGAAATGAGCCTGGCAGGAAGATGGCTAGCAGCAGTCTCTGTTGGCGACCGCTGCTCTGCACTGTCATGCCCCCTTGCTGTATAGTCTCTCAGCTCAGCCATTTACAAGAGTCCTTGCCTCACCCCAGATGGGTCCTGCAAAGCCCCGGTCAGCTCCTGACACCTGTGTGACAGCAGCTGGGCTGGGTGTCACAGGGATGACGCTGCCACCATGAGCTCCTGCCCCTCTGCCCCCGGAGCTTCTATCCTATTGCTGTGCTGAGGTGTCCTGACAAGTGTAGCTTAAGGAAGGGCTCATTTTAGCTCACAGTTCGGGGCGAAGGCCATCATGGGTGGGCAGTGTGAGCAGCAGGAGCCCGAAGCAGCGGCTACCTCCGCTCCCCAGTCAGAGCCCAGGGAGAAATGCCAGCCAGCATCGGGCTTGGCCTCTCTGGGCTGTGCAGCCCAGGGTCCCACTCACAGTCGCGCAGTGATGGAGATGGCCCACAGGTATGCCCACAGGCCATCTTCCACAGAATTCTGGAATTTCTAGTTGACATCGTGGGCTTAATGCTCTCTTTCCTTCTCTTCCCTGCCTTACTTTTTCCTTTTGTCCTTTCATTCTCCCTTTTCTTTCTGCTTTCCTCCCTCCCTCCTTTATAAAATGACACTGCCAGGACATGTTTGCTTTCTTCTTGCCTTATCAACTTTCTTGAAGAGTGGGGGCCACTTGGAGGGAGCAGGGGAACAGAGAGTTTCAGCGTGGCGCAGGGCTCCATTGTGGCAGTGGCACTACCCAAATTAAACCGCACTGAGCTTCTCTGTCATTCCACCCGGCCCCTTGCTCCGTAGTCCCCTTCCTCCCCAGCACTTGGAGTGAAGGGCGCTTGCACACGTGAGTGAAAGTGAGAGCTCTGCGCAGGGCTGCTTTCTGCCATGCACAGTACCTGCGGCCAGCAGCCGGTACTCACACACCAGCCCTGCGCCATCCCTCTCTCCGTCACAACGCCCTCATTTCACTGCTTTGCTCTGGGGGACTCAGGCACTGCCCCCTTGTCGTGTGGCAGAAGAACCCACCCCTTGTCTGTGCAGCGTGATGGTCACACTTGCTGCCCAAGGACTAGGGATGGTGGGTGGGAGCGCCCATGGACTCCCACTCACTAGCTCAGCTTCAAAGTGGCTCCCATTGGCATAAACATTTGCTCAGGTTAAGAGTGGGTCAGAAGCATAGGGCAACACCAGTACCTGCGTTTTCCTGCATGGGGAACGGGCTCACAACTGTGGGTTTCTCAGGCGGGTGTGCTGAGGCAGGATCGCTGCCATCCAATTTTGTCCATAGCTCCCAAAGCACAGGGTAGCCAGTGGTTTGAAATGCAGGCCACACTGAGCAGTGGGGAAGGGGGAAGGAGCCATCAGAGGAGAGCCACCATGTCACCTAAGTCAGCAGAGAGACAAAGCGCCTAGTTCATTGTTAAAAGGCAGGGAATCCAGAAGCTGCACCTTAGCAGGTGGGACTGTCCTGTGTGGGGCTGAGACAGATGTCTGGAGGGCATGAGTCCCGGGGCTGGTGGCTTCAGTGACCTTGCAGTGTGCTTTGTCCCTCGGTACCAACAACCTGCCAGAGCTGCCCTCATCTGTCTCTTCACCCCTGGCCTCAAGGTGTACAGAGCACCTTCCACCCCTGCCCAACGCACTTACAATTAACCTCTCTGCCAAGACTCTGTGGAGTCTAGAAGCCGCCTCGGCTGGCAGGGCACCCCAGTCCTGTCCCCTCATTGGGGTTAGGAATTTCCCCCCTTCTTGGTAGAACAGCCAGGACGCACCAAGATGCTGCAGTTCTCATTTCCCACACTGCAATCTTGTTAACTGTTTTTTTCTTTTTTCCTATCATGTTCTATTATATCTGTGTGATATGTGGATTTTCATTCAACTTATCAACAGCCTTCTCACAGCTTCCATCCTGCCAGGGAAGGATTTCATTTGATTCACTCTTGAAACAATTTTATGGAAATCATTAGCTCATTGGTTTGGAAATAAGGCCAGGCTGTGGGGGACCAGGGTCTGAATGCACATGGCTATTGAGGGGCTTGCTTGAGAACAAGCCTCTGTCCAGAGCGCCAGGGCTCCCCGAAGGGGCTGCAGGTGCCCTTTGAAAGAGTTGCCTTTGTTCCCCCGGGGGTGGGGGAGGGGCAGGGACCATGCTCACATCTTCATGGTCTGTGGGCATGCTCTGTATGGGAGTTAGACAGCATGTTCTCAAATCTAGGGGAATTTTAATTCCTTTAGAAACACACACAGGCGTCCCGCAGACCACTTGCTGAATCCAAAGGCTCTGTGAGGTTCCCAGCAGAGCCTGGTGAGGCAAAGCTCTGCGTGGGCAGGCCAGGCGCAGTGCCTGGGCCGTAGGGCCCTAGCCTGCATCTGCATCCAGAAATACAGGCCTGTGCGTGAATCCAAGCCAGAGCCAGAAATGGATGTCAGATGTGGCTGAGGCACAGGTCAGCAAGAGCAGGGTGGGGGGCACCTTCCCTCATTCTCTGTTCACTGGATTTTTCTCCTTGTCACCTTTAATGAGAGAGAGCTAACAGTTCCCGGTTCTTCAAAGCAGGGCTTCTGGGTGAGTGGACTGTATATGCCTCAGTCCTCACTGAGTCCGCCCTGTCAGTCACCTGGCAGCATCCCAGGAAACCCATGTTGGAAATCTTAGCACTCTGTCAGAAAACACAATTAGAAGTGTTGAGATTTTGAAATATATACATATCATATATCACACACACACACACACACACACACACACACACACACATACACACACACATGAATGATATGAATTCTAAAAACCTGAGACCAAATCGGAAGAAAAACCAGTGACCATCACAGAGAGCTACAGGGCATTGCCAAGAACAGTGAAGCCCCAAGTCCGCAGAAGGACAGTTAGCTGCCTCTGGGAAAGTTCGGTACTCGTCAGTGTCTGCTGTAAAGACAGATCTCCGCAGTGGCCGGGCCCTTGTCACTGAGGCCCAGGAAGTGAGCAGGTGGCCTCTATTGCTGCTTTACTGCTGACTCAGGCACAGAGAGCTGCTCAGCTGCTTCATGCCTGGCCTGTGTTTGCTGACACTGGAGCTCTGGGCCAGTTAGCTTGCCTGTGGTCCACACTAACTGTCCCCACTGCACGGGCGTCTCTCTTCTGAAGCTGACTCACCTGTGCTCCAAAAGCAGGCTCCTTGCTGCTGCTGGGCTTCCGGGTTCCAGAAGGCAGAATATCCATTACACTAGTCTGCTCCAAGCAGTATGAAATGAATGGCCTGTGTTTCGGCCTTGCTGGCTAGAGCGGAGCGGGCAGCTGCCCTTGATGACTTCAGAAGTCTCCAGAAGTCCCCAGAGCCCAAAAACACAGCTAGAGGCTCCCCAAACTCAAAAACTAAAAGTCAGGCCAGATTAGCTGAAAGCAAAAGTTGGTATTCAGAGAGGACAAATGTGGTGTTTTGCATAAGGACGAAAATAAATCAGTGTTTAAGGAGAGAACCGTTGAAGAACTGGCTGGGCTGTAGTTCGTAAAGAAATGAATGACAGTTCTGGGGTCACATCTGCCGCCTGCTCTGCACAAATCACTGTGTGAGGTGCTCTCAGCCTGCATTCACAGGTGAGTGGGCAACTGTGAACATGCTCTGCTGTGCTGTGCTCAGAGAGAAGTGGTGACCTTTGACCTTGTTATGTGCGCCTGAGAGCTGTCCCCAGAGCGGGAAGCGTCCCATCACTGATGGGGGACTGCTTCCTTGAACGTGGCCCCTGTATCCCCACTGCTAAGTGATGCCTGGCATGTGGTTGTCAGCAGATGGGTAAAGGCTGACTGTCCATTAGCAAGGGTGTCCTAGCTGGGGCAGTCAGCACTCAGGAGGCAGAGGCAGGTGGATCACTGTGCCTTCAGGGCCAGCCTGATCTCAGTGAGTCCAGGGATGTACAGGGAAACCCTGTCTCAAAACAAACAAACGTCGTCCTGTGCCTGCTAGATGGGACACCCCAAGGTCCACTCCTGTCGTGGGGTTCTTTGACTTGGGTGTCCTTCAAGGACCAAGGAATTATGGGAAAGAAAGATGAACTTGGTGGAGGAGTTCCGGGTTTGTAGGAGCAGTAGTGAGCCGCACAGCCCAGTAACCTCCATGTGCTTCCTGTCTCCAAATTTCTCAAGACACTAGGGACAGTTTCATGGCCGGGTGACCTTTGCCACTCCACTGACAGCTAAGATTACTCTGGCTAATCTAAGTGGCTCATTGGGTAACCTCCGAAGCCTGATGCCGAGTGAGAAGGTCAACTTTCTCAGGGAAGGGAGCAGCACAGCCTTCATTGACGGCTCTGGAGAAGCCGGGCCCTCCCCAGCCCTGAGGATGGCGAGCCAGACTCCTGAGCACTGTCTGTGGACCAGCTTTGTTGGAGTGAGGAGCTCATGGCTCACCCTGATGGTGCGAGAGGAAACGTGGCGCTGCTCTTGCCATATGAACCAATGCTCTTTCTTTCTCTCCCTCTCTCTGTCTTAAATCTGCTCTTTGGAACCCCAGAGCACCAGAACTACTTTGGAATAGATGAAAACCTTGGCCCTGTGGCAGTCAGCATTCGGCGGGAGAAAGTAGAAGACCCCAGGGAGAAGGAAGGGTCCCAGTTCAACTACAGGGTGGCCTTCAGGACCAGTGAGGTAAGAAGCCGCTGTGGGAGTCTAACCCTCCATACTCACTGGCACTTTAGGAAAGCGTTAGAAACCGAATTGCAATGTCGGTCCTCTGCTGTTTAAGGACACTGAGCGGCAGTTCCGTGGCTTTACCCTAAGGGCGGACTTGGAAGCCTGCCCTGGGTTTTAGGTGGCTGTGGTCTTACCACCCCACACACCACGACATCGTGGTGAAGGAGGAAGGCTCCAGGGCTGAGAGAAGACCACAGTGAGCTACACAGTTCCCATCAATTGGCAATGAGTTTAAAGCTGAGTGCAGAAGATGAGCCTGCAGTGGGGCTGGCCTCTGGCAGGCACAGGGAACCTGAATGGCCACGTGTCCATCCTGCCCACACCACGCAAGAGCAGCTTGCGGTACCCACTGGCCTCGCAGCAGGACACAACCAAGATACTGCGTTCATTTTGCAGCTCAGTGCCAGACGCCAGACACCCTGAGGCATGTCAGGACCTGGTTCTTTGGCCCAGGCAGTCAGAGCAGGGCCTTCCAGAATGTGCCAGCTGACCGCCTTAATCCAGAGGAAGGAACCTTTTCTGGTTCCCGTTGCTTCTATAGTCACAGTGCTGTGTGTGACTCAGCTGGTGTGTGCAGGCGTCCTGTTGGCATTGCTCGCTGCTGGTTACGCTCCTACAGGCTGAGCCCTCCCCGTGAGTGACAGCTTCGAAGACAGACCTGTGCAGACTGACGTTTAAGATAGTGCTTAAGTTTAAATAATTGATGAAAGCAGCTGTGCTGGTGGCTGTCACTGCAGTCTCCTTCCTGATGACAGCATGGCTAGTTCAGGGCACAGCCTTGCTGATGCACAGAGAATACTGTGAATGTGCCAGGTGTCATTGTGACACACTCTGTTCCCATTGGCCACTGCAGTGGCTTTTCCCTGTCATGATTGGAAGCCTGACGTCACCCAGGTGTCTTGATTACTTTTCTGTTTCTGTGAAGGTGCCGTGACCAAGGCAATATCAAAGACAACATTTACTGAGGCTCATGGTTACCAAGGGTTAGAGTCCCTGACTGCCGTGGCAGGGGTTGTGGCCGCAGGCGGGAAGGCAGACACGGCACTGTAACCAAAGCTAAGAGCTCACACCCTTGGTCTGGAAGCTGGAAGCAGAGAGAGAGCTAGCAGAACGGGGTGGGCTCTTGAAACCTCACAGCCTATTCCCAGTGGCACACCTGCTCTAAGCAGGCCACATCTCCTAATCCTTCCCAAACAGTCCCCCCAACGAGGGACCAAGCATTCAAATACATGAGATGATGGGGCGACTGTCATCCAGACTGCACACCAGGCTTCCAAGGTATAGAGCAAAGCCCAGGCCTGGGTCCGGTGGTCCTCTCAGCCCCAGGAGTACTCAGCTGATACTCAACAGCAGGCCCAGGAAGGAGTGGAAGGGAGTGGACAAATGTACAGAGAAGGGTTCGGGCTTGCCCTTTTCTCCCTCCTCAGCTTCAGGGCATTTGGTGTAGCTCTGCCCTGCCCCCTTCACCCTCAGGCCCTCGTGGTGTCTCCCTGTCCCACTGGGGGGCTGTTGTTGATAAAGAGGATGCTGCCTCTGCTTTCAGATGGAGTGCCTGGCTTCCATTTGTTAAACCGTTAGGTCCCTGTGAATACTCAGCAACAGGCGCTAACTGGAGTCTCATTTGCCCAGCTCACAACCCTTCGAGGAGCAATCCTAGAAGATGCGGTCCCCTCCACAGCCCGGCACGGCACTGCCCGGGGCCTGCCCCTCAAGGAAGTCCTGGAGTATGTGGTCCCGGAGCTGAGCATCCAGTGCCTGCGGCAGGCAGCCAACTCACCCAAGGTCCCAGAGCAGCTGCTCAAGCTGGATGAGCAAGGGGTATGTGCAGGGTGGGGGGGTGTGAAAATGGGGCTTCCCTCTAAAAGGTAAGGTCTCACTGTGTCTTTGAACTCAGAACCCATCTGCCTCAGTCTCCCAAGTAGCCAAAATTACAGACATGAGCTGCCACACCACGCTCTCAGGTTCTTGTGTAAGGCCATTTATTGGAATGCCTCCAAGTGAAGGGTACAGTCCCAGAGGCAGCTCTAGAAAACCCCACTGAGGGCCCATTTTCCCCAAGCCCAGGGGGTCTTTCTGGGTGGGAGCAGAGTAGTGAATCCAGTTGACAACTGCGGCCTGCCGTGTTCCCACAGTGAGGCCGGAGGCTGTGCCGGGGGCTCTGAGACCTCGGCTGAACACTGTCTTAGCGCTGGGCAGCCGTGAACAGATTGTGGAGGCAGGGGCCGCAGCTGTTTTCCTTGCTTTGTCTTCCGGCTGCGTGATGCTGACTTGTCTTTATTTTGTGGTGATGTTTGGACCTGAGTGCCAGCTGACCTCTCAGCTCCGGCAGAAATCAAGGACTGTGGGAAGAGAGGCTATTTACCCCTAAAAGAGATGCGGTTCACCACTACCCAGACGCTGCCCTCTTCCTCCAGGCACCGTCTCTCCTGTTTATTTTCCTGAGAGCAAATCTGCCTGTGAAGGCAGCAACACACCAAAGGAGAAGTCCATGTATTTGAATAGTCACTGACCTCGCTGTGGCTCCTCTCTCCTGGGGACTACAGTCATTCTGCTTCCTGTGGCTGGTGCCTGGCCATCTCATTTCCCCCAGGACACAGTCAGTGGAGATTCCAGCTTGTTCATTTTGTTGTAGGATTTGGGGAAGATGTTTCAAGCAGGGAGACAGAGCACTGTGGAGAACTGAAAAGAAGTTATGATGTAAGGCCTTGAGGGGTTTGACACATTGTCTTTATGTATTCACCTCTCAGCTTCTGTAATGCGTGTGTGTGTGTGTGTGTGTGTGTGTGTGTGTGTGTGTGCGCGTGTGTGTGCGTGTGTGCCCCACACGTATGTGCTGCCTGTGGAGAAAAGTGTTAGATGCCCTGGAGCTGAACTTAGAAGCAGATGTGAGCCCCCATGTGGATGCTGGGAGTTCAGATTGTCTGGAAGGTCAGCAAGTGCTCATAACACGAGCATCTCTCCAGCCCCCTTCCTTTCTGCTTTTTTAAAAGATTTCTTTGGGTTTCTGTGTGTGAATGTTTTCCTGTGTGTATGTAGGCCATGAGAAGAGGGCACTCAGTTCCCTGAAGATGGAGTTAGAGCTGACTGCCATTGTGTGGGTGCTGGGAATTGAAGTTATGTCTCCTGTGAGAGCTCTCTGTGCTCATTGCACACTCCCTCCTCTCCGTTTTAAAGAAACTGTTGTGGTATACACAGCGGGGAACTCATAGGCTGGCACACACACGCTCATTACAGCATCTTTGGCTGGCACACACACACGTTACAGCATCTTCGGCAAAGTCTGTCCTAAATGAAGCTGCCACTTGCCCCTGAGCCACATGGCCCAGATACAGGTGGACCTCAGGTTTGCTCCCTAAGGGCATCAGGTCCACACGGCCAGCTGAGCTGAGTTGCTGCAAATGCAGCCTGACTGACAAGAAAATTCATAGGCTTCCTTTCTTTTCTCCCTTCATTCGTGTTTAAATCTTCTTGTTGATAACAACAAAGTGTCTTAGTCACTGTTCTGTTGCTGTAGAGAGACGCCATGGCCAAGGCAGCTCTTGTAAAAGAAAGCAGGTAACTGTGGGCTGGCTTACAGTTGTTTCATCAGGGCATCCTGACAGACTTGGTGCTGGAGGAGCTGAGAGTTGTTCATCTTGATCCATGAACAGAGAGAGGCTGGTCTGGGTGACACACTTTCCCAACAAGGCCACACCTCCTAATCTTTCTAATCCTTCTCAAGCAGTGCCACTCCCTGATGGCTAAGCATTCAAATCTATTCCTGCGGAGGCCATTCTTGTTCAGAACAGCACCTAAAGCTTCTGGTGTCAGGGACACAGTGTCTAGCCATGACCCTGCCCCAGGAGGAATAGATATGGCTGAGTCCCTGCTGTCCGTGTGTCTGTCCTGTTCAGAGCCCTGAGCCATGGGAAACCTTGACAGTCTAGTGTTTGAGTGTGTCACAGTTCTCACATCCCTGGCTGCAGTTTATCTGAGACAGGCTGGGGTGGGTCAAAGCACAGCTAAGTGTTGAGATCAGCCTGGGTGGGCAGCTGAGAATGACAGCGTGGTCTGGGAGTTATCTGTGTGGACGTGGACATGAGCAGCGGAGCCTGCTGTTGGCCTCCAGGGAAGTGTTATTTTTGACCATTTTTCAGTATCTAAAAGAGGCCAAGTGCCAATAGGTTGCCTCCTGAATCTCGGTAGAGTGTTGCCAGCTTGTGGTGACTGGCTCCGCATCCCTGGAAGCTCTTCTTTCTGAGCTCTGTCTTGCTGGCAGCTCACTAGAGAACAGACACCCACGTTCCATGTGTCCCTATATCTATAGGCTCTGTATTCTGATACCTGTCCTCACATTTCCCAAAGCTGTAGATACCTCTGACACAGGTATAGGTCCAGTCACAGTTTGGGGGTTTGGGGTTCTAGGATGACAGAATGTAAAGTTGACAGCAGGATTCTAAGCAGGGAATCTCCCAGGATTTCATCTTCGGGTAGCTACCTTTGCTCAAGGAACAGCGTGTGTCTACCAGGCGTGGGGAGTCAGCAGACACATGCCAGCCCATGGGGAGCTCTGCTTAGCCAGCTTGAAACCACACCTTTGAGGACACAGGGCGTGGCACTGACGGCCCTGGCGTGCTGTGGTTTTAATGGTGGGCACTGCAGATTCTCGGGGAGTGCAGGGAGAAGTCGGGAGGTGAGGGCTGCCTGTGTCTGCACAGTCAGGTTTGGGGCCTCTTGATGTTAGCCTAGCCTTCCCCGGAAGTCAGGTGCCTCTGTCCTAAAGCTCTGAACACCCTAAAACATCCCCAGAGCAGCTCAGGGCACCTTCGGCTCATGAGGAAACAGCGAAGCGATTTTAAAGTGTACTTGGTGATTTTCTTTTGGGGGAAGTTTCCTTTCGTGACCTCAGTAAAGAATAAGCCGGCATTACCAGGTGTGCGGTCGTAGCTGCCACACCCTCTCACAGCCAAGGCCAGAGTCTCTGTCACCCTGGTGACAAGAAGCTGGTGGCCCACACTGCCCACCCAGCCTGGCACCTGTCAGCAGAGAAAGCTGCTTCTGACATGCTTGTGCACCCATCCAAGAGAGAGAGAGACTTCCGGAGCCCACTGTGGTCACCCAGGAAGCACCAGCACTGTCTTGCCATGGGTAAAGAGGTGATGGGACTGTTGGCTGTGCTCCTGCTCCCCGAGCTGCCTGTCACTGTGCCTTGCACAGTGCTGGAGTCAGCGGTGGGGTTCTGTTAGGCGCTGTTTCCCACCTCAGCACTGAAGGCCGGCCCACTGAATCTGCCATCTGCGGAGAGCTGGCACCCTAAAAGTTTGTCAGTCTTCCTGGCTGCTGCTGCTGCGAGGCTCAAGGCCTCTGCTTGCAGGACCGAGGGGTGGGTCTTTGGGAAAAAGAAGCCATTGCTGAAGCTGGATCTAGTTTCTCTCTGGTTCCTGAGGAAATCGGTGGCTTCCACTTCTTCATGGTAGGATTGTGAGGTAGGAACTGCTCAGTGGCCGCTTCCGCTCCTTCTGAAGTACCGTGACCGCAGCCAAGGTTTTCTTTTCAAAAGTCAAAAATGTGAGAAATGACTATAATTGTACAACCAAACTTGCCATGGCGGAAACAAAACACTTTCTGTGCATGCGCACGCACTACGGTTCTCCCTGGAATCCTTTTCTTACCAGACCTTAATTTGATTTGATTTCCCTCATTTCAGCCAACATTTTTCCATGGATGTTCAAACAAATTACAGAAGAAAAAGACAAGAGAGCCAGAGAAAAAAAATTCTAAGTCCATGGCCTTTCCCTCTTTGGAACTTGGAGAATCCCAGTTACGCCGTGCTGCCCGTTACACGGGCCTTTGCTCAGCTGCGTGTCAGCTTCATGTCTGGCTGGGGCTGCCCACTCTTTCTCTCAGAGTCTACATGGCTCCAGCCATAGGCGCTATTCCCTGGGGCTGTCGCTCTTCTCTAGCTGTTTCTGGACTTGGTCCTTATTCGTAACCTCTTGCTCAGTGAGAGCTGCTTTGAAACTTCTCCCAGCAGGCTTTCCTGGGAACCGGATCCCAGGCTTCCGCAGCCTTGACTTGGCTAGCAGCCGGCCAGGCTGGAGTCTCGGCCAAGTTCATCATGTTTCCTCTCGTTCCAGCTGAGCTTCCAGCACAAAATTGGGATCCTGTACTGCAGAGCCGGGCAGAGCTCCGAGGAGGAAATGTACAACAACGAGACCGCGGGGCCCGCCTTCGAGGAGTTCCTGGACCTCCTCGGCCAGAGAGTGCGGCTGAAAGGCTTCAGCAAGTACCGGGCTCAGCTGGACAACAAGAGTAAGCGCACAGGCACGTGTGTGTATGCTTAGGTTCGTGTGCATGTGTGCAGCTCGTGTACTTCAGCGTGCGCCCCTCCATGCCCCGTATATATTTTAAAGCAGTCAACAGTCCGGATACCACCACCTCCTTTAAAACACTTGTGTGGTGCGTGGGTGTGGACATGTCTGTGGACATCGCACGGGTGCATAGCTGTTCCTGTGCAGGCCAGAGGTCAGTGTCAGGACCCTCCTGTATTGCTCTCCACCCTGCATGGCTTTGACTCTTATTTCTCAAGGATGAGTCTGAACACGCATGTACCGTCACAGGCACGTGGAGGTCATAGGGCAGCTCTGAGCAGTCCATTTCCTCTTTCCGTGTTGCTGGGGGGCAGGTGTCTCCTTCCTGAGGCTGCAGGGAGGGTCCAGGCGGTGTGACCCCTGGGTGTGGGCCAGTTCTCTTTCCACATCCTGTCTTGCCATAGAAATGCTGGGGTTAGGGGTGTGTGAACCCCGAATCCTGCTGGCATGTGTGGGTCTGTGGATCAGACTCAGATTTTCTGCCTCGTGTGGCCGTCTCGCTGGCCCGTCACTGTACTTTTAAATCAGCTCTTTCCGAGAACCTGGAGCTCACTGATGAGGCTACAGTGGCTGGCCAGCGACCTCCAGCTGCCTGTCTCCACACCCATCAAATGTCAGCCTTTCACACGGACACTGTAGCCTCAACTCAGGTCCCCACACTCACTTGGCAAGCACTTTGGTGGTCTCTCCAGCCTCATGGAAGGATGATCAGAAAGACGCCACAGTCTCCTTGCTGGGTCCCTGAGTGTGAGAGCATGTCAGTAGAAAGCTACCGAGCAGAGGCCCGGGGCCCGCTCTAGATGAGAGCCGCTGATACCCAAGCAGAGAGTGCCAGAGGCTGCATCCAGGCTCACACACGGGGCGCCTCGTGCTTCCCAGCTCACACACTCTGCAGAAATCACCAAGTGGAAGAGCCCTGAGCATGCTTGCCTCACTAGTTCTTGAATTACTTTGCTTTCAGCGGATTCTACAGGGACTCACTCCCTCTACACCACATACAAAGACTTTGAACTCATGTTCCACGTGTCCACGCTGCTTCCATATATGCCGAACAACAGGCAGCAGGTAAGGACTCTGATGCGCATCGTAGCATGTTGCCACTCCCACGGCCACCAGCGCCTCCTCCCAGGGTCCCACAGCCACCAGCATCTCCTCCCAGCACCCCACAGCCACCACACAGGTGGCCCTGTGTAAGAGTGAGGCTGAGCATTTACACTTAAGCCATTGGTTGCTCCTGTTGTGCTGACAGTCTCTGGCTGTTACAGGGGGGTGGTAGTGTATTTCTCATTGATCGGGAAACTGAGAAGCTGGCCACACAGACTCTTTAGGAGAACCCCCGGGTCGACCATGTCTCTATGAGAACAACTGTGTTGAGCGGACAGGTTTCTACACACAGCAAATAACTTCTTTATGAGCACTAGCTGCAGTGGGGGCTGGAGCTGTCCTTTGTGCCGGTCCTCATCAGGGTTTATGTCATTGTCTTAACGATGCGACGTATTGACCCTCTGTGCAAGGAGAGCCTTCTGCGCTGGCAGTCACTCCCACAGACTCAAGACGTGTTGAAAGCTTAACGATGCCTAAAACATCACGAAGTAATTAACAGGATGTTTTGTATAGCTATAAAACCGGTTGAGTTCTCTCCCTGAAACTGCTGGAAGTGATATCCAGTGCTCCCAATGCTGTGGCTGCACCGTGAGCTTAGGAGTTTGGGGGTGTAAGGTGGTCCTGGGGGCAGCAGCTCTACCTCGCACCTCTAGAATCTGGGCTCTGTCCAAGGTAGAGCTAAAGGCTGAAGGAGGAAGGCTGTCTGAGTACCATGAGCTGCTGCGGGGTCACGGTGGTTTGTGTTGGGATTAAGGCAGGACCGAGACACTTGCTTCTGGAGGCCACGCCTGCCTCCCTGGGCAGATCAAAGCAGGGACCACAGAGTGGCCTGAGCGTATCTGAAAAACGAGACAATTAATAGCAGAATTATCCCATTTCCTTTTTATTTTATTTTAATTTTTTAGACTTATTTTATGTGTACCTTAATTGGCGTCTTATTGCTGTGAAGAGACACCATGAGCACAGCAGCTCTTACAAGGAAACCATTCACCTGGGGCTGACCTACAGTCTCAGAGGTTCAGTCCATTATCATCACGGAGAGAAGCATGGCGGCTCGAGGCAGACACCTGCTGGAGAGGAGCTGAGAGTTAGTTCTCCATCTCGATCCACAGGCATCACAAGTAAATGCCACACTAAGCCTGGCTTGAGCATCTGAGACCTCAAAGCCACCCCAGAGCAACACACTTCCTCCAACAAGGCTACACCTACTCCAACAAGGCCACACCTTCTGATAGTGGCTGTGGGCCCATGGAGACTGCTTTTTCTGAAACCTCCAGTGTGTGTGAGTGTGTGCTGAGAAGCATCACTGCAGGTGGTTGTGAGCCGCCATGTGGTGCTGGGAACCAAACCCAGACCATCCACAAGAGCAGCCAGGAGCTCCTGAGCCAGCTCTCTAGTCCTGAATTTTCTGATTTCTTAAACTTGTGACATCCATGAATTAGTCAAAACTTATAATTTTTTTCCCAAGCAAAAAGCCAGCTACCTCTTCCCCCTGTCACTAGTTCTGAGCTCCTCAGCTCCTCAGGCCAGGATATTGGGGAGCAGTGAGGAGAGATGCTCCGAGCTTCGCTACCTCCTCCCTTCTTGGTATCCGACAGCTGAATATTTTCTCTCAGACTCCTGCCTCAGTCCCTGACCTTCCTGAATGATCCACAGCATTTTCCAGTGTTGATTGCTCTCTACCTCTGAAGCTCTGTGCCTACATGTGCCTACTGGCTGTCATCCCCCGGCTCACACCCCCGGCTGTGAGCCCCTGAAACAGTGTCATGTGCAGTGTGCCCAAGTTCTGCTGTTACTCTTTATAATCTCGTGGATGTTTTTAGGTGACAAAATTTGCATATACTTGTTGTCCCTTTTCCTAGAGTTGTGTTGTATAAAGGCCAGCCTGGATGCAACAGTCATTTTAGAGACATCTTTACACCTGACATGTAATAGGCTTTTGCTGGTCGAAGGTTGCTGTCGAAATGTTCTGTCTGCACTTAAACAGTGGCGCTCTCTGATCTTGGGCGTGGGAATTAAAATGTTGTCAGGTCAGGGCTTCTCCTGACTCTTCCTGTCCCTCCCTCTTATCCCACAAATGATGCCCATAAACCAAGAGCAGGAAGGTCTGAAGGACCAGCGGGGTGGTGACCGCCATAGGCCTCGGCCAGCTGGAGCCCCAGCCCTTCCTGTACCTGTGGTCTTATTAGCAGATTGTCTGAACCTTGTTAACTGGCCCATACTTGTGGGCAGAGGACCTGCTTTCACATGTTTGTCCCTGTAAGAAACCAGTCAGGCGCTGCTTGCTGAGACACTGCAGTCCTGGGATTTGAGCAGACCTGAGCCCCTTCCCTCAGAGGAAGCCCTCCTGGCCCCGGGACCACAGACCCCTCCCCCGGGGCCCACATCTCTACCAGGGTACACAAGCACTGGCCTCTCCTAAGGCTGTATGTGCGTCCCTTCTCTGAACAAACCACAGCTCAGCCATCATATGATGTCACCAAGAACTCTACAAGGCAACGTCACACTTCACCGTGGCAGAGACACCTTTTCAGAGAAGGCTCATAAAAGAGCTGATAGCATGGTGCCTGGCACACGGAAACCATTTCTTTCTTAGTGCATGTGTGAGGTTCAGGTAGCCCTGACTGGCTGGGCTTCAAGCCCAGACTTCAGCCCCAGCGTGGCTCTGCAGGTTTTGGTGTTCTGCTCATGGTGGACTTGCAGGCTGCAGTGCTCTGCTGGGCCTGGGCTGGTTAGACTGGCCAAAGCCCTGCTGTAAAGGCTTTCGCACCTTCTGGGTCCTGGTTGCTCCCGCTGAGGGGACTGTGGGTGGTGGACGGCCTGCCTCGTTCAGTGCTGTCTAAGCAGATTGCACGCACGCTGTCTCCCTTCCAGCCGTCACTCTGCAGGGTGAAGCACACAGGTGGCTGTGCTTAGCGGCTCCCCGCCCCTGGGCGGGAACATCAGTGGGAGGGTGGCTGGGGAAGTGGGGGGCTGGCTGGCCCCATCAGGAAGACACTGAAAAGCCACCGTCTGGCCTATGTCTTCATCTTTATTGTAAAGTGCCATGGCGTGGCTGGTTTACTGCCGCAGAGTGTAGCCACAGGAGGTGCTGCATGCTGTTGAAAGCCTGAAACACCAGTCAGGTTTGAGGGGCCTTGTTGATAGGGTCCGAGAACTGCCGGCTAGCTTCCGTGCTTCTGTGGGGAGCAAGAAAATGCGGCCGTGTTTAACTGTGTAGTGGCTGCCTGCCTCCCGTGCTCATAGGGCATTGGTCTGAGTGCAGGGGCACAGGCACAGTGATTGCCTGGACTCGGGTGCTGCAGAGCCCCCCTCCCCCCACCGTGGTTCTCCTAGCTCTAAAGTCCTAGGCCCTCTAAGTGAATAGTGTGCAGGAAGGCTGTGTCTTCTCTATTCCGTAGGTGTGTCCAGTGGCGGCACCAGGCTGGTTTAGTAGCTGCCTTGTTTCTGTTCTTCCCATGTCTGAGCACAACACGTGAAAATAAGCATCTCCAGAGTCAGGAAGGGGGATTGTTCCATCTAGTACAGTTTTCACTGTATTTTTCCCATGAATTTTTTCCCCTGATACTTAGAGGTGTATCAAACTGTGTTAAAAATACAGATTTGGACAGGGGATCAGGGGATCTGCTTCTGTATATTAAAACATGTTTCAAAACTTTTCTGTCACAGAACAGTGATTTCCCTGTGCCTGGAAGTTCAGGCACAGGATATAATTAGGACTTGTTCAGGCCGTGACCCTGGGTGTCACTGGCCCTTGGGGGACTCTGAGAGAGGAGCATCCCATTCTCACTTCCCTGGCTCTTCACTGTCTTCACAGTGAGCCAGGGAACGCACCGTGGAGCCTTTTACTTCTGGCTTTAAAGGCTTCAGAGGCTGAACTTGATGCTCTGTGGGTGCCAAATAAACTGAGGGGCCAGGCTGTGGCCTTCATTGTTGCCCGCCTGGCAGTGTCAGCACCGGCTCCCTCAGGGTGAGCGGCTGCTTCTGAGTGTGTGGCGCTCACACCCACTGCGCTGCCAGGGCCTCCCCAGTGCAGGTCTCAGCATGCGGTCACAGGAAGGTGAGCATGGTTCCAGCGCACGATGTGGGGCACGAGGGTGCGTGCCTCACCATTCATTTAGCAGATGTTCCCTGGTTCCTGCTTGGTGCTGGTGCCTTTGGACGGCAGGAAGCCTGTCGCATGCCTCCCAAGCTCGGGCAGGCCGCACTATAGAAATGTAAAACAGCCAGTGAGAGAGAGTGGGTGACATAGGTACAGAGCGGAGCAGAGCTGGAACCTCCACAGACTTCTCACTGACAGGATGTCTGAGGATGTCAGTGTGGATCAGGAAGGACTGATGGGAACACACAGCCTCAGTGTTTCCTCCCATGGTCGCATGGCTCTGTCTCTGCTCACTGTGGTGAGGCAGAAGGGCCTGTCGGAGAAAAGCTAGGTGCCTTCTGGTGTCTTGGAGCCTGGGCTGGACGCAGGGTGCCCCCAGGGCCTTCCCCAGGGGACTGCATCCTCCAGCCAGCCCCCTTCCTCATTTTCACCCCTTCTCAGTAGTGCTTTTCTCTATGGATCCTTCATAGAGTTATCCAGTGGAGGTCGGAGCCCTGAGTCTCGCTCGCTTGCCAGTTTCCCTGTGAGCACTGCAGGTGGCCATCAAGCATTCTCTCATGAGCTTTTGGGAGACGGTTCAGAGCCAAACCTCAAGAGCAGAGAGGTGTGTCCAGGTGGAGTGTGCCCGGCTTCCCTCCACCCTGACACAGGAGCTGTCCAGGAAGCACTTGGGGTGAAAAGCATTCTTGGCAGAAGTGACCTCAGTAGGTGTTTTTAGAACACTGAAGTCCCCTGGACTATTCAGTTTTGCAGGATTATAAAAGGCTAGGTTGTCCGGCTACTAGTGTAGTGGAATTCTGGATTCATTAATTAGTCTATATCGCATCAAAAGGCCAAGTTTCAGTTAATTAGTTTGAAGACCTGTGCTACCCATGGAGGCAGCTTCCTGGTTTTCTTTCGGAAATGCCAGCCAGCATGGGAGCCTGTGTTGTAAGCCAGGGCTGTGTGTCCTCCTCTGGGTTGAAGTGCTTAAACTATAACATATATTATAAACTATTTTGAACACTAATTTGCTATTTCAGAATGAAAGAACTAGCTGGATAAAAGGAGAGAAAATAGAAAGGTTTCTAAGTAAAAGGGATAGTGGGGTGTAGCCCAGGGGCGTTCCTCGCAGGCAACATGCTCTCTCCGATGACACTGGACGTTCAGGTTTCCATTCCTGAGGGTCTTCTGTTGTGGCCCACCCAGCTGGAGCAAGCAAGCAGGAGGGCTCTGCTTGTCCCTGTCCTCTCTCCGGAGAGGAGCAGCCAGCTGCATTAATGTGAGTGTGTCAATCTGGGCATTCCCTTCCCTTGCAGCTTCTGAGGAAGAGGCACATCGGGAACGACATCGTCACCATCGTCTTCCAGGAGCCAGGCGCCCTCCCGTTCACGCCCAAGAACATCCGCTCGCACTTTCAGCACGTCTTCGTCATAGTGAAGGTGCACAGCCCCTGCACGGGAACCGTGTGCTACAGGTGGGCCTGCGACCGCCTCCCGCTGCCCCAGCTCCCTCACTTCCCTCCCGCAGCCTTCCTTTCCTCCTTCCTCTCCCGCCGAGTAGCCGAGGCTGCCAGGAACTCAGCTTCTCCAGTGCTGGGATCGTAACCTGCCTGATAATAACTTATCTTTATTTTTGCTAGTGCTGGGATTTGAACCCATGGCCTTGTGTAAGCTTGCCATGTGCCTGACATTCCCTAGCCAGCCTCATGCCATTCTAATTATATTTTTGCAAGCAGTAATTGCTTTTCTCCTTGAGAAAGGAAATGCCTGGCAGCTTAGAAGAGAAGGCTTTCATTTTCTGCTCTCCTGAGAGACTGAACCAGGGCCCATGGCCGACACTAGCCTCTCAGCAAGATGGTGTGGCCTGTCAGGGATGTGAATGGCAGGCAAACTCCTAGGATCTCCTAGGCAGGGCCACTGAGGCCCAGAGCCACACTCACCTTGATGACTTTAAACGCCTGTGTGCTTCAGAGCCCCAAGACCATCGTCATCAGCCCTGCCACATCCTTGAGTCTCTGGGGCTGTATCCTAGGAGGGCACGAGGTGGGGGCAGCTCTGTCTGTTGACGGGAGCACCCTGCCGCCCTGCTTGTCTTTCTGGGTTATGGGGCTCCTTCTTTTTCTGGCCTTTCCCATCCTCTCTCTCTTTCTCTCTCTATGTGTGTGTGTGTGTGTGTGTGCGCGCACACACACATGACTATATGCGTGCTCTGGATGTATAGTACACACCTGCTGGGGGTCCACGTTGCCTGTGTGTGTACATGCATATTGAAAACCACGGTTATGTTGGAGTGCTTTTTCTTCTGTCTTCAGACCCTCTCAGTTAAGCCCTGAGATCACTGATGTCCTTTCTGGGGATGTGAACTCTGTTCCTCAGGTTTGTGCAATAAGTGTGGGAACATGTCACCGCAAGGAAGGGAAAGAGCCACAGCTCGTCTCATGTTCTTTTTCTTTCCTCCTCAGCGTTGGAGTCTCCAGGTCAAAAGACGTCCCTCCCTTCGGTCCCCCAATCCCCAAAGGTGTAACTTTTCCAAAGTCAGCCGTGTTCAGGGACTTCCTTTTAGCCAAGGTAATCAATGCAGAAAATGCAGCCCATAAGTCAGAAAAGTTCAGGGCCATGGCCACTCGGACCCGGCAAGAGTACTTGAAGGACCTGGCCGAGAACTTTGTCACTACTGCCACGGTGGACACTTCTGCGAAGTTCAGCTTCATCACACTGGGTGCAAAGAAGAAAGAGCGCGTGAAGCCAAGGAAGGACGCGCACCTGTTCAGCACCGGGGCCATCATGTGGCATGTGGTGGCCCGGGACTTCGGCCAGTCGGCTGACATCGAGTGTCTGCTGGGGGTCTCCAATGAGTTCCTCATGTTGATAGAGAAGGACTCCAAGAACGTGGTGTTCAATTGCTCCTGCCGGGACGTGATTGGCTGGACTTCGGGGCTAGTGAGCATCAAAGTCTTCTACGAGCGGGGGGAGTGTATCCTGCTGACCTCGGTGGACAACTGTTCTGAAGACATCCGAGAGATAGTGCAGCGGCTCATGGTAGGTGTGGCCGAGCCTCCCACTGTATGTGGCTCGGCCTGGGCCCGGCAGGCTGTGCGGGAGCCCCACACAACCTCAGGGCTCGGCGGCCAACTGCTAGCCAGTGAGTTCCGGGTCCTTTGTGTGTGTGTTTCCCTTTGGAGGCAGTCTCTCATAGCCTAGGCCAGTTTTGGACATAGCCAAGGATGGCCTTGCACTTGTAAGCCAGCTGTGTCCTCCGCCTCACGAGGGGTGGGGCTTACAGCTGTGTTCTACCATACCCAGCTCTCCATGGTGCTGGGGGCCACACCCAGGGTCTCCTGTGTGATGGCTGAGTGTTCCACCAGCTCCGCCACATCCACAGCCCTGCTCAGGTTTTTGTTTTTAATGAGAAATAGTGAACACAAATGGGGAAGACGCCATCCATAACCACATGACTAGAAAAGCTGAGCCAACTTCAAAAGAGTGTTGGGAACCATTTCTGTAATAGTTGAAGAAAATCTAGGACAGTTTTAAAAATACTTTATGAGCTTGTGTGTGGACATGGCACACCTTGGAAAACACAGAACTGCTCTGTGCTGGCAGCTGGCCCCTCTCTCCCGATCCCTTTCTGCAAGCTGGTATAGCAGATGTTTAATTTAAATATGTTAGGTTAAATATGGTGTTAATACCTCATATTTCACAAAAACTGGGCATAAAATTAGAAAAACTAAAAAAGAAGATAAAAAAACAGTCATCAGTCTGGAGAGAGACTCGTAGAAAGATGTGACGTTTTGGGGGTCTCCTCTGGGCGGATGGGTTGCTTAGTGACGAGAGGTACAAGGATGAAGCCTGCCTCCCCTGAGCATGGTCAGGCTATGTGCTGCCGGGCACCTGTCATCCCGGCACTCAGGTGGAGAGAAGAGAGTTCCCTGCGCCTGCCGGCCAGACAGCCTCACCTCAGGGAGCCCCAGATGGCAAGAAAGGGACGTCACCCCTTAAGCAAGGAGGGCATCTCCTGAGGAATGACACCCAAGGTCGACCTCTGACCTCTGCACACATACACATGTACCCTCATGCACACACAGACACACACACACACACACACACACACACATAACTGTATACAAGATTGCGTGGCCCAGGCTGTCTGGGGCTTCCAGTGTGTCGAAGGCCAGCTTCAAACCTGAGCCCCTCTGGCCTCACCCTCTCCAGTGCCATGGCCTAAGGTGACGTTTTAGCCCCAACCCCTGCATTGTACACAGGTGTGAAGCAGTCACGTCTTTGGGTGAGTGCGGTAGAGCCCCAGCAGTACACGTGCTGTTTGGACTGCTGGAGTGTTATAAGAAGACAGCTCCTTTCGGCCAGGAAGCCTCCCGCTGAAAAACCTCCCCAAGGAGGATGTATTGCATAGCCAACAGAGAGTCGTTGAAAAGGTCGTGGATTGCACTTCCTGTGCTTCCTTCCTGCAGAGTGAGTCTGCCTGACAAGGCAGCGGGAGAGAATAGAGAGTTGGCACCAGTCGGTGTTGGAGTGCGGACAGGCCTTGCAGACAGTGTCTGTCTACAAGGCCCTCGAGTTGAGGTGGAGGCACTCACTTTCTCGTAGGTGGCAAGCTTACCGTCTGCTACAGAGTACAGCCACCTGTGAGGCCTGGACAGCCACCCCGGAAGGGCCAGTCTCGGGCGGAGGGTCTCCACCGCATGTTCACCTTCTAAATGGGTGTTGAGTGAAGACCTACGCTTGTATTGTCCGACACTCCAAGGGTATTGTCCAGTTATGGGGCTGCTCCAGGCTCATGCACAGGAGCCTGCGATTCCCACAGGCTCATGGGTCCCCATGAGTGTGCGGGCACTCCAGAGTCAGGGACACCTGGTCTGCTTGAAGGGCTGTCTGGACACAGAATGGTCCCATATGGTGATGATGGGGGGCGGGAGTCGGAAACATCACCCAGCTGATGCCCTGCAGCCCAGTGCTCCCCCTGGGTCTCAGGTGCATTCCCACCTGCTGGGACACAGTGCGAAAGGAACTTATTCTCCTGGTTCAGTTGTTGTCAGGGAGGCTTACTGCCTCCTCCTGCTAGCCTAGACCTAGTTCTGGAAGCTTCCAGCCTCCATCAATCTAACCCAGGTCTAGAATATTTTCAGCATTTCTGAGACTTACTGCTGAGTAAGCTCATCCTTTCTTATTCTTTCTGAGCTCTCGATGGCTGGTTCAACTCAGCTGTGCTGGCTCAAACTCCTCTCCCAGCTGACCAATTCAATCTGGCTCTTCTCTCGGCCTCTGAATTGCTCTGCTTGGCCTCAGACTAACTCTAGCAGTCTTTTCTAATCTCTGGATCCTTCTCATTCTCTGGCTCGTTCAGTCTTCACCTGTGTCTAGCTTGTTCTTTCTCTGAAATCTGTCTTTCTACTACTGTCCTGGTAAAACTGCCTTCTCTCTCTCTGCATTGCCTCTTAAAGAGCTCTCCTCTCTCTTCTCATGAGAGTTGGCCATATCCTATTCTGTCAAGTCTTCATCACTGTTCCTGCACTCAGGCATCACTTTCAAGCATGGCTGCTTCCTTCTACAGACTCTTCACCTTCATTGTTTGGGATTAAAGGTGTATAACCACCACACCTGAACTTAAGCTTTTCTTTACCTGAAACTTGCTCTATCCCAGGCTGGCCTTGAACTCAGATCTGCTTGCCTTGGTCTCCCGGATTAAAGGTGTGTCTGTATTCCAGTGGGATCACACAGACCTAGAAGGTCTCTCCCCAGAGCAGACATGTTCTGAATTAACATTCCCCCACAGTGCAGGCCTCTTAGATGCCATGTGTCTTAGGGTGGCTTAGAACAAAGTTGAAAAAGAGGTGAGGAAAAGGTCTGCCGAGGTTGGACCCTACAGAATTGCTCTGTTAACAGTTTGAAATTAGTTCTGATCGTAGAAAATGTGAGCCTTTTGGAACTTCCCTCCTGACTGACCCAGTGTTCCTTTCTGCTCAGTCCCCAGCATCATGCTGGTCTAGGAGAAGCCAACTGGCAGTGTGTGCACTTTTGTAACCATGGAAACCTGGGCCAGATGCTGATGCAGGGTGCAGGCCACAGCTGCACTCACAGCCACGGGGCTCGTTAGTAGGAACGTGTGTGTTCAGAGCCAGGGTCCTGGAATCGGAGAGTTTATTGAGCTGAAACTCCGAACACTGCCCCAGGCCTTTGGGGTGGGGTGAAACCTCCCAACATGAAATTTCCCACAAAAGAGTGATGTCATCATCTTCAGATGATGTTTCATGAGCCATGTTTTCCTTTCATGGCGTCGCAAGCCTCTGAGGGCCAAAGGGACTAATTACCTCACTTGCAGCTCCGAGCCACTGAAATGGCTCTCACGTTCTTCCCGGGTACCTGTCAGCTCCAGTCTCCCAGCTGTCACTGGAGCTGCCTGGGTGGCGCTTAGACAAGGTGCTCCACGCTGATAAAAAAAAAAAAAAAAGGGCCCTGGTACCAGGAGGACATGATGGTCACTCTCTGGAGGCCCGATGGGTTTGCTCGAAGTCTTGTCTCTCCTGGGCCCTTCCGGAACAGGGCCAGCCCCTGAGTGTGAGCTCAGAAGTACGTCAGGCCACATTTTGCTGTTGTTTCCCTCTGAGTTAAGTACAAGTAGCCATGAGGCCTTAGAGTTTGACGGTCGAGACAGAGAAAACTAGGTCATCGCATTCTTTCGCTATTGCACATCTAGAAGAGTGGACTTAGAGTGCTTCCGAGCCCTGCTCTCCCTGGCCGGAGTGGGGGGAAGGGCGCAGCTCGTGCAAAGCCCCCACTGCAGGTCAGCGGCTTCTCAAGATTCAGGCTGCCTGCCACAAGGACCCATGCGAAACTGGACCTGCCAAGGGCAACCGTGGTGAACTCTGGATTCAGATCTCTTCTAGGTCACTTGGAGGGCAGAGGGCAGCTGAGGATGGAGCAGGGGACAGGGCCTCACCTGGACACCTGTGTGTGGGCCCCCGGTAGCTCTCATGGAAGCCACTGAGAAGGACCGTGCTGCCTAACGGATCCCTTCCCCCTCAGATCGTGACGAGAGGCTGCGAGACTGTGGAGATGACGCTGAGGAGGAACGGACTGGGCCAGCTGGGCTTCCACGTGAACTTTGAGGGGATCGTGGCTGATGTGGAGCCCTTCGGCTTTGCCTGGAAGGCAGGCCTCCGCCAGGGGAGCCGGCTAGTGGAGGTGTGCAAGGTGGCTGTGGCCACGCTGAGCCACGAACAGATGATCGACCTGCTTCGAACGTCTGTGACCGTCAAGGTGGTCATCATCCAGCCGCACGAGGACGGCTCTCCCCGAAGGTAAGACCAGGAGTCACAGTGCCAGGCTGCCTGTCGGGAGGGCTGTGGGGCAGCAGGCAGGGATAAGAGGCCATGCATTCTCCACAGGAACCTGGTGGTGCCAGCTGGGTCTGGGGCATCCTGTGACCGTCCTGAGAAACCACTGCAGGGCCTGGAGCTCAGAGCCCAGTGGGTGGGGGCGGGCGTGGAAGAGGGAAGTGGCCTGTGCTGCTGGTCGTGGGACTAGGCCTGGCGGAAGCCCACAGCCGTGTGCTGCCTGTGTCCCTGGGCTGGACTGCGGGGCGTCGTGATGCACTCACAGCATTGACCTTTCATTCTTTGTGTGGTTCTTTTAGGATACATGAGGGGGAGACAGGGTTGTGTTTCAGTGTCAGAAGTTTGCTTTCAGTCAGACCACAGTAAACATGGTGCTCCCTGCAGACCGTAGCCCATGCTGCTGTGTGGGGCCTTGGGGTCGTGTCACCATGCAGCTTGTGTCTCCATCCACACTCAGAGCTGCCTGTTGAGAGGCTGCCAAGGCCTGCTGCATGATCATGGGGAACACGGACGCTGTGCGGTTCCTTTCACATCTGCAGCATAGGGACCCTGGGACCTGGTGTCGGTGGTTTATAAACGTTGGCTGGCACGGCCTCTCAGAGCACTCGGAACCTTCTGGCATCACCAGTGTTCCCTACATTTAGTTGAGAGGGGAAAGACCTAAAGTCACCCAAGTTTCTGTCATTTCTTATTGATTTACTCTTCTATATCACAACACAACTGCAGTTTCTCTTTCTTCCTCCCCTCCCAGCCCTTCCCCCACCACCCCAACAAGCTTCTGTTGCATTGAAGGGACTTTCCTATGCAGACAGTCGGTTGGCTGGATCCACTTGTGGACGCCTGACACAACTGTGCCCTTCTCCTTCCTCCTAGTGGCACATGTCTGAGCCACAGGCAGCTGTCACACACTCGGAGTGCGGCTGAGTGTTTTCACTTTAATTAATTCAGTTTAATTAACCACAGGTGGCTCTCCTAGCTGCCCTTTTGGGGTGCTCATCCCTAAACGGGATCTTTTAGACAACAAAGTGCTCTGTGTCATCTTGCTCTCTGCGGCTGATATGCCGCAGTTTGTTAGGTTGGGCTTCACATTTGCCCCCATTTGCTGCTGTGTTTGTTTTCGTGACACTGGGGATGGAACCTGGTCCATGTGCTCCGCCCCTGGGTGCAGCCAGAGCCCCTGGTCTTTCAGTGGCTGTGTTTCCTGTATCTGCCCAATATGTGTGTAAAATGAAGGGTTAAAGTGCTGAGTCCCTGCAGCATTAAAGATCCACAACCGTAAAGTTCCCATAGATGTTTCTCACAGCCTCACCTGCCAGGTCTGCCCGTTAGAGCCATGCTCCCTCACGAACCCCAGGAGCTACACTGAAATGTGTGTGCAAAGAAAGACCAAAAACTGCCTCCCAAGGACAGGCTGGGGCTGACTAAGAGCATACCTTCCTCTCGGCCTTCCTGTAGGCTAACGCACTCTGTAAGTGCACAGAGTGCACTTCGCAGCCACTCCTGAGCCCGTCTGTGGTAGGAATACACAGGGGCAACTTCTGATGGTCTGCTGTGGAAACACACACATGTGGCCTCTGATGGTCTGTGGTGGGAATACGCAAGTGTGACCTCTGATGATGGGGTCAGGTCTTCAGCGTCTCTCAGAGACTGAGTAGTGCAGAACTGAGTAAAAAGGTTTCCAGACCTTGTGTGGGTTTGGTCTGCTGTTGATCTGTGAGAAGTTCTGGAAGCTTTCAGGAGCGTTTGGTAATAAAAATAGTAACATTCTCATTATTCCTGGCATTTCAATCACATGAGTTCAAAGAATAGAATTTCCTAAGGAATATTGAATTGCTTTTCAGCTAAAACAAATAAACAAAACTATAGTGTGAATGTTCTTGCTGCTATCTTTTCCTCAAGAGCATGTTTTTCCTCTAAAGAGACTCTCTTATCTGCCTGGACCTGCTTATAATGAATTCTTTGTTTAATGCAGTTTAGATGGCGTGGGTCTTTATTGGGAGACTTTGCCTTCGTCCCTGCCCTTCCCCAAGCGCACGGCCTTTCTTCTTCATAGCTCTCATGCTCGCTCTCCTCACCTTCAGGGAAGGTTCTGGGTGTTTTAAACCCACAACACATCAAGCAGGGTTCTCGGCTGTCTTCTTGTTCTTTGAATCTGAATCTGAGCTGTTTTAAAGTTCGTATTCACTCTTCCTTATTCATTTTCACTTGTGATGTGTATGGGCCGTGATAACAGCATTTGCTGTACTTAGCTGTGCTCTGTGGCCTGGAGCCCCGTCACACCAGCCCTTGGCTGTGGAAGAGCTGCTGTTCTTTCTGTCAGCACAGTCCAGCCCTGTAGTGTCGGCCCTGTTGGAAAGGAAGAGTGCCTGTGTAGCATGCATGTACGTGTGTGTGTGTGTGTGTGTGTGTGTGTGTGTGTGTGTGTGTGTGTGTTTTGCTAGAGGTCAAGTCCAGGGCCTCAAGACTGCTAGACAGGTGCCACCCAACAGTTCTGAGGCCACTTGGCCTTAAGCTGGCAGAGCCTCTCTCTGAACCTCACAGCTTTGTCCTGCCTCATGCGCTATCAGATATCTTAAGAAACCCAGAAGAGACGCTGAAGGGGAGCGCGTAGCCGCTGACGCATCCTCACTGTTGTGTTGGGTTTAACTTTGGCTTCTTGAGGTGGGGTAGCCAGGCTGGCCTTAGACCCTCCTCTTCTCACCTTAGTGTCTTGAGTGCTAGGTATATAGCCAGGCCCTGATGCACCGAGTCTGCAGTGCTCGGTGCCGGAGGGCTAGGCAGTTAGGAGCACCCGTGTTTGGCTGCTCGTCACCACCTCTCTCTAAGTCCTGGGGAGCCAGGGCCCTGTTCTGGATATCCCTGGACATCAGTAACAAACAATATAAACCTTTAATAAATCTGAAAACTTTTTAAGCACAGCTTACTTTGGTTCCGTGGTCCTAGAGAAAAGTATGCCAGGACTTTCCTGAGGCTCTGACGTCACATTCGCTCTGTGGCGTGGAGCATCAGCTCAGTGTTCTTTCATAAGTTGCTCTCAGAGTCTGTCAGGAAGGAAATTTTAAGTGAACAGTTATGTGCATGCGTCTGTGAGATTTTCCTGTGAAGTTGGCCTCACTGCAGGTTTCGTGAGGATGACAGAAATGGCCAGACTCATTAGTTAGGAGTTGTAACCCTCACCAACACTGTGGAAACTGCTTTCTTTCACACGTATTTACACACACACACACATATATACACACAATAGTCTTACAGGGTAGCCAGGAGAAAATGATCTGACCCAGCACCCATCCACCCCCCGCCCACAGCCTGAGGGGCCTGTAGGTCAATGGGCACTGTGGCTGTCCTCCTATCGGAGGAGCCCGGCTGTGGCTCTCCACTACTGTGCTGGCTGAGTCTTCTGGGGGGAAGGTGTTGGTGTTTCGAAGTCCCGTCCCGACCCAGTCTCCAGGACAGTCCAGCCCCACCATACCACACCCCAGCTAAGAGGAAGGCAGAGCCTTTGGGTTTCTTGTGGAGTTGGGGTGGGTCTTGTTAAGGGACACTCTGTCAGTGACAGCTTAGCGAGAAGGCATCCTCTGTCACCTCTAAGAAGTAACGACTCACAGGAATCATGCCTGACTTGCCACACACTGCTAGCAAGTTTAGTGAATACGTCCAATAAAAATGGAAATGAGCCTCCAGGCCATACGCCTGGCTCCTGAGTCTGTGCTTTGCCGACAAGGATCCACATTTCCATGTGACAGACAACAGAATTTTCTGGAGTCACCTCGAGTCAGAATGGCCGCTTTCATGTGTTCTACAGAATTAAGGCTTCGTGTGCAGGCCTTTGTCTCCTGTTGCCTGACTGCCCGACTCTCTGAGCACAGGGGGAAGGAAAGATGGGAAAGGAGAAACAGAAGAAACCTCCAGTGAGCTTTACAGTTCTGATTTGTCTGTATAGATAATAAGATGGCTGCGGTGTCTCCTCCTGTCTTACCAGCCCTGTGATGATTTTGTTGTGAAATGCAGAACGAGTTGGGGATGTGGGGCTGTAGTGGCCACCTGGTCACCTGGCCACGCTCAGAGTCACAGCGTGTCCTGCCAGTGAAATGGTGCACCATTGGCCTGTGTGTGTCCATTCACTCACTTGTTTATCCAGTCACTCGCTCTCTCTGTCCTTTGTTTATTCATTCATTTGTTCTTGGTCCTCCTTTTTTATATATTGACAAGAAGCTTCTATTGGAAAAAATGTGAGTTCATTTGATTCAGCTGTCAGGGTGGGGAGAACAGGAGGGGTGCTGGGAATCAGATCCCTGTGTGGGATCCCTGTTCCTCCCCACTGGGGCGGTTGGTGACGGTGTGGTTGACAAAGCTGACAGGAAGACAAAGGCCCTGGTGGGTGATGTCGTGGGCCCGTCGGGGAGGAGGGCTCCTTCCAGGCCCCGGGCCAGGCCAGAGGCTCATTGGCCTCCTCACTGGCGTCAGTCCTTCCCTTTCCTTTCTTGGCTTGGGTCGTGACATGGTTTTGGAGGTGTGAGGCTTGGTCACTCGGATGGTCTCCCGGCACTGGGCATTGTCCTGCACCTTCTTCAGGGGCCCTTGGCAGCCTTTGGTGCCAGTGCCCCATTACATGCCATCCATCTCTCAAACTTGACTTTTCAGTCTGCTCCAGACTCCTTCTTTCCTCCAACTGTAGCCTCTCTGTCCCTGTCTCTTCATGCATTCATTTGTCCCTGGCTCATTCATTCACTCACTTGTTTTTTCTTTCCCTCATTCCCTCTGTCCTCTTGTTTGTTTATTCATTCTCTCGTTTGTTCACTGGCTCATTCATTCACTCGTTTATTTATTCATTGTTCACTCATGCAGTTGTTTGTTGGTTCAGTTCATTCTTTCATAACTGTCAACAATTTCTCGTGCCAGAAATTGCTGATCATGTGCGTTGTTGACAGGACAGCGTCATCTTCACCGCGTTGGGACCCCCTTAGTCTGCTGGCACCCTGCATGTCCTTCCTGTGCAAGTGTTGGCTCTTTAAAGCAGAGTTTTGCTAACTGAAGCAGCGCCTTTTTACCTGATAACAACGGTGTGCAGCAGTGTGTAAGGCGGCCTCCTCCTGTTGGCCGGCTTCATTTTACATTTCACATGTGGTGGGTAACACATTAGATAACGGGATTGTAGAGAGTGACACGGCCTTCTCGTGCTGGCCAGGCTATCCTGGCCTTGACGGTGGGCAGCTGCGGGCTCCCCCCTTAGACGACCCTTCATCCAGAGTCGGCCACAAAAACCTGCCAGGACCTTCTTCATGTAACTTAGACGAGTTACAATGCGGCGAACATTTCTTTTCTACGCTGAGTTTCTGATCCTTTCCAGTCTTGTGCCATGTCCAGGGGGTTCAGAGTCCCTAGGAGGAAAGGGGGGCAGCTGAGGAGCTGCTCAGAGCTAGAAGGCCTCATGCCTGTGTGGCACACATCTGTCCCACATGCTGCACACCCATTCGATGCCAGACCTCTCCCTCCTCCTGGCTTGACAGGGGTTGCTCTGAGCTCTGCCGGATCCCCATGGTGGAGTATAAGCTGGACAGTGAGGGCACACCCTGCGAGTACAAGACACCTTTCAGGAGGAACACCACTTGGCACCGTGTGCCCACCCCTGCCCTGCAGCCAGTTTCCAGAGCATCGCCTGTGCCAGGCACTCCTGACCGCCTACAGTGCCAGCCGCTGCTCCCGCAGACCCAGGCCGCCATCCCCCGGAGCACTTCCTTCGATAGGAAGCTGCCAGATGGCACCAGGTAACCCGCTGTCTCCCTCAGACACCGCCTCTCGTCGTGGCTTGCTTTCCTGTCCTCTGGGGCCATCCCTGTGCTCTCCTCTTAGACAGCAAATGCCCACTTACCCACATCTCCTTCCTGGGATGGATTGCTGGGGTCAGAGGGCATCACCGACTGTTGGATGACGCGTCCAGAGTTAGCTCCTCTCACACCGTGAAGTGATGGGCTCGGTGGCATGGGCAGAGCGGATTTGCCTGTGGACACTCGGGCCAGGCAGGCAGGCTAGACGGGCTGCCGCTGACTCTGCTCTCTCCTGCCAGGAGCTCGCCTAGCAACCACTCCTCCTCCAGCGACCCGGGCCCCGGTGGCAGTGGACCCTGGAGACCGCAAGTGGGCTACGATGGGTATGGCTCCCCTGCTTTCCTATCTCCCTGGGGGTCTGTATGCATGCCTGGGATGCATTCCAGAGTGTTTCCCATGGGGGGCTGCGTGGAAGGCCCCTGAGGAGAGAAGGAGGAGCGGGCACTTGTGGCAGCGCAGAGTCCAGCCTAGGAAGCGCCATTCCCTTTGCTTGAACAGAGTCTTCCGCTGTAGTCCACGCTGCTCTCCACCTTGTGGCAATCTACCTCTGTCAGCTCTCAGGCGCTGGGATAATAGGCGTGTGCCACCATGCCCTCAGGGAAGCTCTGTTTCCTCGGACACAGTGTTCACTGGTCTTTCCCAAGCTCTGCTCTCTTTGTGACATGGGAAGGACTTCTGAACACCAGAGTGCAAATCTGAGGACTTGCTGGCCAGGGGCCCGCAGAAAACCCCTGACTTGACAGCAACTCAGAGCCAGAGAATGAGGCTGTCATTGAAGCATTTCCACTAACTGTTGGAAAAGCAAAGCAGAGGCCATCGTGGCAGTAGCCTTTGTGGTTCGTGTCATACCCCAGGAGTCAGCAGTGTGGGCACAACTGGAGACCCATGTGGATACTCGCACACGTGTGTGTACGCGCACTCAAGCACACGCACACACTGACCTTATGTGCGGCTCTTGAGGTGATGTGTACTATGGCAGCCAAGTTGTAGCTGTGCTTTGCGGTCACTCCAGTCCATCTATGGTGGTCAGCAGCCGGGCCCTTTTGTGAACAGAACACAGTCATCCCTGGAAGGCCCAGGCAGCCATGGTGCTGTGTTAAGGTGCAGAGCAGAACTCGAGTCCAGGCATTCTGCTGTCCAGTGTGGGCATTCTGCTGTCCAGTGTGGGCATTCTGCTGTCCAGTGTGGGCGTAGAAGCAGACACTTGTTTCCCTGGTGATGGTTCTGGCCTTTGGATAGCAGACAAAACTCTCCATAGCTACTAAGTATCAAATACCGTTTCTAAGTGGAGCTGTGTATTAGATGAGGAGAGTGGTGTTTTGATTTGTTTTTATGTAACTAGAAAACCCTGTGTGATTTAAGGTCCACAGAATCCATAAGAATCAGGTAGTAAAACACACTCTTGTGTTACAGAGGCCGTGGCCTCTGTCGTGTGCCTGTCCCTGTAGAGGCAGCAGCCATCCCGGGCTGGCTGGGGGTGTCAGGGAAGAATGGCTGGGCTCTCTCTTCGCAGATGCCCCTCCCCTCTCCGGCTCGAGCACCAGGGCCCGGGCTCCGTGGAGTGTGACGGAGCCAGGGAGCACGAGGACATCATAGACGGAGGCAGGCTTCCAGGTGACATGGAACCCCTTGGCGCTGGCCCCCAAAGCTCCCCCACCACCAATAGACCCCTGTGGGCTGGGCCTCGGGCTTGGCTGGCCCCAGCAGAGGAGGTGGCACCTTTGGGTGGCTGAGGGGCCCGGGCGGCTTGGTGTGGTGCGGCTCAGACAAGTGTGTGAGAACACCTGTCGAGACAGACCTCTGAGGTGGCTCTGCCACCTCCTCTGCACACCTGTAACCTGGACGCTGTGAGGCCGTGACTCTGCTCACCTGCCCCACCTGTCTGTTAGACTCTGCCTCACTTCCTCTTGCTAACACTGGGAACTGTGGGTTCGACTCTCTCTATGTCACAGACACCAAATGGCATGGCCCACCTTCCAAAGTCCTGAGCTCCTATAAGGAACGAGGCCTGCAGAGAGATGGAAGCTGCAAAGATTCCCCCAATAAGCTGTCTCACGTGAGTCCTCTTCAAACTGTGCGATGGTGGGCGAATCACTTCTTTTCCTGGGCTGTGTACGTCAGCACAGCACACCTTTGTACAGTGTTCAAGAATAGGCCACATCTCAGCACACAGGAGGACTACATATGGTGCTTCCATGCTTGGGCGTGTGGGATGCACGCCAGCATACCGTGTGGCAGCGTGTGTGTGTGCGTGTGTGTGTGCGTGTGTGTGCTCGTGTGCACGTGTGCGAGTGTGTGTGTGTGTGTGTGTGTGAGTGGTTACTCAAGAGCATGGATTGCGTACCTCATATAGTAGAATGACACACTTGCCAGCAGCACATGGGAGCACACATGTCCCTGCATGCAGCTGGCCAGCATGTGCCCAGTGTGGTGCTCAGTGCTGTGTGGGGAGCATCCCAGCACACAGTAGGTGGCACACCGTGGCAGTGATTGAGAGCGGTTACCACTCAGGAGAATATTCACAAAAGAAGTGAAAGGAAGTGAGAGAAACTGCCTTTATCTCCCCGTTTTTGAAGGGTCTCAAAGAGGCTGTGCAGCAGATTACTATAAAGCCAACACTTATGCTCCCCTGGGAGCCTCGCTGTCGGGGTGTTGGTGACGAGATCCTGTCCCGGGTTAGATAGGCAGGTAACCCTTAGCCGCATGGGACAGTGCGGTGCAGACAGGCAGCCAGAGGAAGCGCAGTGAGGCCTTCTGTTCGAGTCCCTGAGATGTCGGAAAGGCTGCAGCCTGCCGGCGGTGCTGAGGCCAGCTGCTGACCGCAGTCTGTGGTACTCCCACACACTGGCTTATCTAGCCCGAGGCGCCCCAGAGGCGAGCCCCCTAGGAGACTGACTTGAGAAGAGCTTCCGCTGAGCCCTGTACAAGGAGCTGCCTTGCACAGTTTGAAGATGCGGGCGAACGAAGGTGAGCAGATACTCCTGGGTGAGGCTCAGCTCCCTGCGGGGTGTTGGCAGCGAGCTCTGCAGCTCCCATAGTCCTTCGGGAAGAGACTCGGGAAGCCCTGAATCCCTTCCCGAGTTTCCTCACCCACCATTGTCATCACAGTTCTGTCAGAGGAGCACAGCATGTGGGGACCGGGGTGAAGCCGAGGGCCAGCATCGGCATAGGGTCTGGAACCTACCTGGGAGGAGGGCGTTGTCCTGGTCCTTCTCGGGCCGTAACGAGAGCCGATCACAGTGACAGAAGGGGTCTCTCTTCTGTGGCGTTTGCCATTGGTCTTTTAATGCTCCCCTAAAGCCTGGAGATTTTCAGACAGCTGGAATCCTCCTTCTGGGGACATCATTCGGCTCCAGCTCCCTGAGAGCAAGCCCGCGTGCTTGTTTGCAGAGCATCTCATGGCTCCAGAGCACTTCTGTATGGGACCCAAAGGCACTAGAAGCCCAGAAAGTGCCCAGGGGCTAGCTAGACGTTTCTCCATAATGGCTGCCTGAGTCTCCTTCCCCAAACTTGGGGCTGGCACTGGAGCTTTCAGGAGAAATGCCACAGAGACTGTAAATGGCTGCTCTGCTCCTCTACCTAACTTGTCCATCCTCCTCTTCTGTAAATCCTGTCCAGTGGCATTTGTGTGTCACATACCAGTCACTGACTGAAAAGGGATACTGTGCTCATGTCAGGGATAGGAGGGTCAGGAGGCAAGACCTCTACGTCAGACCAGCCTGGCAGGCTGCGGAAATGACTCAGCTTAGTGATGGCCCGAGGTGTGAACTTGAGAGCCAGGGTTCAACTCCCAGCACCCACTAAAAAGTAGGTGCGCTGAGGCACACTCTGAATCCCAGCACTGGGGTGGCAGAAACAAGCAGGTGGATCCGGCCAAGGTCAGATAAAAGTCAGACACTGACTCCAAAAGGAAATAGACTGGCATTCTGAGAAGTGAAACGGAACCTGACCACTGGTGTAAACACACACACACACACACACACACACACACACACACACAGAAAAAAGCCCTGTGTCTATGGCTGGCTCCAGAAGCACATAGCAGTGAGCGCAGGCCTGGCTGTAGCCTCATGTTTGGGGAGGGCAGTGCACTGGGTTTACCCAAAGGCCGCTGGTCTGTCTGTCCTCTGCAGGTTGGGGATAAGAGCTGCTCCAGTCACTCGAGCAGCAACACCCTCTCCAGCAACACCTCCAGCAACAGCGACGACAAGCACTTTGGGTCGGAGGACCTGATGGACCCCGAGCTGCTGGGGCTGACCTACATCAAAGGCGCATCCACCGACAGCGGCATTGACACCGCGCCGTGCCTACCGGCCACCATGCTCGGGCCCGTGCACCTGACAGGCAGCAGGTCCCTGCTGCACGGCCGGTCGGAGCAGTGGGCAGACGCTGCCGATGTCCCGGCTGACAGCGAAAGCGCCAAGGCGTACGCGCTGCACGGCTACGCCTCTGCCATCCCGGCCAGCGCGGCAGAGGGCAGCCTGGGCGACCTCAGCGAGATCTCGTCTCACTCCAGGTGAGCCTGCTGGGGCCAGCTGGGCCTGCCGATGCGGGGGCCGCTCCTGCCGCCCACCTGACAGTCTGCCCTCCTGGGAGCCCCTCTCCCAAACTCTCCAAGTGTACATGCTTACTTCTGTCCTGGAGATCTTGTTCTCCCTTTGCCTTTGAGGGTGATGTCACGTCTCTCCCCCAGCTCAGCCTGGGACCCCAACATCTTTGACAAAGAGCTGCAGATGGGCACTCTTCGTGTCTTGAGTCACGTCCACCTGTCCCAGAGTAGCTGAGGGCAGCAGCACCCCACCTGTCTCTCAGAAACCGCTGCAGACCCCTGGGAGAGGGAAGGCATAGCAGTGGGCTCGCCTGGAGTCACCCCCGCCCAGGTGTGAGCCTGTGCACTCTGCAATGTTCTGTCCTGAAACACACTTGAGGTTGCTCTGTGACCATGAATATACAGCAGGGATTTTGGTTTCGTGTCTGTGTGTGTGTGCACAGAGCACATGGCCAGACAAGGGAGATGGGTCCTCCTGAACTGGAGTCTCAGGCAGTTGTAAGCCATCCAGGATGTGTTCTGGGGACCAAACTCACGTCTTCAGGAGGAGCAGGAGACACTCCTGACTGCTGAGCTGCCTTCCCAGCTTACCCCTGGGATTTTTAAGTACAGAGTCAGCTGGTGGGCCTCATGGTCCAGGCCTATAATCCCAGCTATTTCAAGACCAGTCAGGGTCACCTGGGACAGACTCCACATAAAGGTCAGCTTGGATGCTTTAGTGAGACCCTGTCCCAAAATTAACTGATCTGCTTGTGAAGGAGCTCGAGGCTGTGGCAGAGTCAGCCCCGGGTGCTGGGGTTGAGAGGAAGCTAAATATAAAAGGAATTGTATTCTAAATATAGAAGCATAGTGTGTGTGTGTGTGTGTGTGTGTGTGTGTGTGTGTGTGTGTGTGTGGTTTTGTACTGACAGACACATATATGCCTGTTGAAAAGCTGATAATTTCAGGTTTCTACAGTCTTTTCAAAGACTTGGAGAAGAACGTGTGTCAGTGTCTGTGGCATGGAATCAGGCGGCATGACCTCCTTGTCTCTGGTGCTCTCCTGGCTGGGCTCTGGCTCACTGCCTGGCTTCTCAGAGAGTCCAGCCACAGAGCAGGGCTAGACAAGCCATAATGGGACAGTCCTTCAGGACCTGATGGGCACGGCTCCAGGCAGTGATGCGAATAGGTCTGGGGTTTCTGGTGACAGGCCTCTGTTCCTAAGCAGCAGTTGCCAGAGCTCTCCCTGGAGCCCTTCTCTGCCCTTTCTTGGACATTACCAAAGGACAGTGGCTGCCATCAACACTGTAGACACCAGCAGGGGAAAAGTGCACCCTCATTTTTTCATATAATCAAGGGGGAACTTTTTTTGTCACTGTGACTCATGTCACCCAAATATCTTGAACTGTTGAGGTTTGGCTTGGCCCATCAGGCCAGTGACATCGTCCAGCACCAGACTCCCTAGCTTTCGCCTTTCACACTGTGAGCATTTTCCTTGTGGCTAAAATGTATTGCTACCTGCAGGCCTTGCGTTCCTGGCTGTCCCCAGGTGCGTGGAGCTTTTCTCCAGAGTCTGCAGAAGACATGGTCTCCCTGAGGCATCCCTGTGACCGTTTCTTTTCTCGTTGCCATGACGAAATTCCTGACAAAGGCAACTTAGGGAAGGCAGGGTCTGCTTTGGCTCTCGGTTTGTGAGACACAGTCCGGTGTGGTGGCGGAAGAGCAAGAATGCTGTTCACACAGCGTGAGCCTTCAGGAAGCGGGGAAAGATGCTGGTGCTCGCCTCACTGTCCTCAGGTCCCGGATCGTCTGTGGGATGCTGCTGCCCACATCCAGGACTGTGACACACCCTCAGGCACACATCTAGTCAGGTTGGCAAGACTTAACCATCACACCCCCACCCTCACCTGTCCTTGGCTGAGGGTGTCTGGGCACAGCTGGGGCTGCTGCTGCGTGGGAGCTGCTAAGCAGTGGTGAGAGAGCGGCCACCACGCCAAGGGCGGAGCCCAGAACCAGCTCCTGTGTGTCAGAGTGGCGGGAACAGGCCGAGTGCCGAGAACATTCTACCTGCCCGTAACAGAGTTCCTTCTGCTTAGTAAAGTTCAGGCTAGGTAACGTCACTCAGGACTCAGGGAACTCTGCTTCCTAGGTAGTCCCGCCCCCTTTGCAGGATGGGACACAGTGCAGCTCTGAGCATCTTTTCAAAGTTCAGGGCCCTCGTGAGAGACCTGGAGTCAGGAGCGCCTCCTTCAGTGCGTGTTCCTGGGTGTTCCTGGCTGCAAGAAGGGTGTTCAAAGGATTGAAAGCCATGGCGAGCGGGCTGACACTCCTTGGTGGCCTGTCAGACTGGAGGTGTGGGCAGCTGAGGGCGCCGCCCCCTCCTTCCCTTTACTGTTTCCGTGTGTGTGTGTGTGTGTGTGTGTGTGTGTGTGTGTGTATCGCTGTTCCTGACACAGCAAAGCCCACATACGAGGGGTCCTGCTTCCCATCCAGCAGGCCGTGTGGCCAGCTCTCCCGCACCTGATGTGTCGCCCCTCTGCCTCTCCACAGTGGCTCTCAGCACTCAGGCAGCCCCTCCTCGCACTGCCCCAAGGGCACTGGCTCCCTGGACGGCTCCAGAGTCTACATCGTGACTCACAGCAGTGGGCAGCAGCTGCCCACAGCCACGGCGAAGCCTTACCACAGACAAGGAGCTGCAAACAAGTACATCATTGGCTGGAAGAAGGCAGAAGACAGCCCACCACCTGAGGAAGCCGAGGTGACTGAGTGCCCGAGGTAAGCAACACCCTGTCACGCCCGCATTCACCTGCACCCTCCCTACCTCGGGAGGTACAGCATTTAGGAGGTCAGCCAGGAAAGGCCTGTTTCAAACATGTGTGTGTGTGTGTGTGTGTGTGTGTGTGTGTGTGTGTGTGTGTGTGT
>NW_026593947.1:3100388-3154355 GCF_907164565.1 Psammomys obesus
TGTGTGTGTGTGTGTGTGTGTGTGTGTGTGTGTGTGTGTGTGTGTGTACACATTTGTACACAGTCACGTGGAATCCAGAGAACAGCCTGTAACAATATTCTTCCAGTGTGTCTACCTTCTCTGACCTAGAACTCAGCAAGCAGGCGAGGCTGCCTCTGAGCTGCAGTGATCCTCCTATCTCCGCCTCCCCAGTCTGGATTACAGGTGCAGACACCCCCCGGCCCCACCTCTCGCTCAGCTTTTCACCTGGGCGCTGGGGTTGGAACCCAAGTCCTTGTGCAAGGCAAGCATTTACCCACTGGGCCGTCCTTAGTCCCGGCCTGTTTTCAAGTCTTTAAATGGTGGGAGTTGTATCTCTCTCTTTAAAGTCTTTACTATGATGATGATGGTGATGTGGTGATGATGATGTTGGTGACGGTGGTGATGATGATGGTGATGATGATGTTGGTGATGATGGTGATGGTGGTGATGGTGATGGTAGTGATGATGATGGTGATGAAGATGATGGTGATGATGGTGATGATGATGGTGGTATGGTGATGAAGATGATGATGGTGGTGGTGATGATGGTGGTGATGAAAATGATGGTGATGGTGGTGATGATAGTGATGGTGATGGTGATGATCGTGATGAAGATGATGGTGATGATGGTGGTGAGGATGATAATGTATGGAGTTGATTTCCTGCTTCGACCGTAGGGCACCTGGAACTGAGCTCAGTCAGGCTTGCACGTGGAGACGGCAGGCCCTTACCTGCTGATCAGTCTCCCCAGCCCTTGGCTTTCACATGTAACAAAGTGTAAAGCTCTGCTGTCTTTGATCCTGTATCCAAAAAGCTGTCTGCAGTGGATCCGTGGTAACAGCTGACCATGGTGTGACATAGACCCTACGATGTCTCAAGGCCAAGGGCAGCATGAGTCCCACAGTCAGAGCGTGTAAAAGCAGAAACACTTTACCTGGCTGCTCTGCAGGACTCTTAAGATTTGCTGGGGTGGGGCAGGGGGGTGCTTCATGTCTGTGTAAAGGAGGGAAACGGAAGGTTTGGTTTCACCCAGAGAGGCCTCAGAGCCCGTGTGTCATAGGGTCTGAAGCTTGTGCTCTACAGTGTGAGCTTGCTGTGAGGCAGGCGTGACTGCCTGGGCCTGTGAGTGCTCAGCTTATGGGGGAGTGCAGACACTCTTAGTGGAGACACTGCGGAGATTTGTAAGCTATGACTCGTGTGCGAGCACTAACTTCTGATAAAATGATCCCGTGCTAACCCCAGCTCTCATGCGTAGAGTCCTAAGTCAACCAGGTTAATGTTTACATCATCCTGGGCTTTTGGAGTACAGAGGATCATGTCACTTTGTTGCAAAATGTTTGAGAAGGCCGGTTCTACCATGCCTTCACGCAGCTGCTAAGGTCAGGAAAATGCGTATGTCACAAGCAGGTCTTCTGTCGAGACTTTGTACGTCTTGTGGATGCTTCACAGCAGTTCATCCCAAGCATTTTGTCAATTCCAGAAAGCACTGTGGGAGCCTGGTGGGGGTGGCACAGGCTCTGCTTGTGTATGAGTGGGCCCAGAGTGAGGCCTCAGGAAGAGGGTGACGGGAGTGTTGAAGGGGAGCCACTCCCAGATACGAGATGGGGCCCAGCACGACCCTGCTGCACCCCTCACCTAAGAATCCTGGCACCATGGCATGAGGCAGGTGGCACTGTCCTGTGTGTGCTCAGGCACGTGTGGCAGGGAGATCATCTGTCCTGTGCCCACTTCTGAGGATTCGAGCCAGTTATGTCAAGGCAGCGTGTCAGTGCCGGACTCCAGCCCTATCAAGTGTGTCATGCTGGGCACATCTGGCGGGTCCTAAGGACTGCAGGGCTAGGTTCTGAGTCCTACAAGGCACCCCCCACCCGGGGTCAAACCGTCTGGGAGCTTCGGGCTGCTGAGGCTAGCAGTGCTGGGATCACACACTGGCCGTGGCCCGCTGTGCACAGAACCGAGCCTTAGTATTCATTCTGTGGGAGAAGTCTGTAGCTCCGAGGTTGCCAGTGGGCTGGGAGGTGGCTCTTGAGTAAGGTGCTGCCGGCCCTCCCTGCCCTCCTCGAGGGAGGCAGGGTGCAGCATGCATGGCACCCACCGAACCCCGGCCAGGCTGTAAGCGTCAGGTTCAGCGAGAGACCCTGTCTCAAGAACTACGGTGGGGAGCTCCAGAAAAAGACACCAGCCTGTCCCAACCCTTCACACACACAAATGCATAGATGTGCACACACCACAGAAAGAAAAGAAATGAGCAGTCACTTTACAGTTGTGCTGCAGAGCCTTCTGTGCTGACTTTGGCCAGCAAAATCCTATGTTTTAGAACAACTGAGGCAGAGTTGTGCCTGGTATCCGATTGTGCCCCTGCTCACTGCGGAAACCTTGAGTCTCCGCACAGCGTCCCCCCCAGGTGGGCTCTTCTCTGCACCTTCTGTGTCCTCCCCATCTACATGTGTGCACACTCAGCCTCCGGATCATCCAGGGCCCCAGACAGTCACAGGGACCAGCACAGAGTAAACCCTTGGAGCATATTTATGGGTGACTGTTGAACACATTTCTCCAGAATTAGCATAGTGGAGCGTGGTCATCTTATCCACTGAAGCTAGAGCGCTGTCTGTGCCGACATGATGGTTTTGTTTTCTCTCCATGATGCAGCTGCTGATAAAACCTGCACTTTTCCTATGTCCCCGTCGGCGCAGGGCATGAGCCTCTTGAGCACTTCCCAGCCCCAGTATCGGCACCCCGAGTCAGGCACTAACTGAGGTGCTGGTCCTAACAGCCACCGGGGCTCACCTGCGAAGTCCCCAGGGTCTTTGTCTCTCCTGCCATGCCTGTTCCTCTCCAGTCTTGTCCAAAAGGTCTCTGTTCACACTGTCTGCATCCCCTGTACTTCAGGGTGGGGAAGGACAAGTGGAAGGCCACAGAGCATTTCCCATAAGGCCCCGCCACTGTGAGCAGGCCCCATCCCTGTGAGCAGGCCCCATCCCTGTGAGCAGGCCCCGTCCCTGTGAGGAGGCCTTGTATGTTTCCTGCCATCCCTCCGCACCAGCTGTCACGCTGGGCTAAGGTGGCATCTCACTGAAGAGGTGGGTCAGTGCTCCCATGCCTCGTGGGCCACCCTCTGTCATTCTCCACTGTGGGCTCCATTCTCTGAGCTTGCCTTCATAGCTGTGCACACGGATAACCAGCCCGATAGCCCCGGGTCCCCAGCAGCTGCTCGGGGCATGTTCTGACCGCAACCTTTCCACAGTGTCTCCTCAGTCTCTCCCTGGGAAGGACCTGGGCACAGGAATTCGACATGGCAGGCTTGTGTAACTTACAAATACATTTTCATAAGCTTGTAATGGAAGGGGCTGTGCTGTTATTTATCCAGACAGGTCTGTGAAGGCCCCAATAATGAGCCTGCTTAGCTCGGCCAGCTTCTCTGAACCCCAGGCCACCTGGGGCAGCTGCCTCTTCCTGGCGGCTGCTGGGCCTGCCACGCAGCCTCCGGGAGGCTCTGAGGTCTCTGAGGGTGCAGAGCTGCTGCAGAGGCAGCAGTGTCCGGTAGTCCTGTGTGCTTTCTGACACAGATTAACAGAGAAGTGTGGCCTTAATTCAAGTTGTAGGATTTTCATCTTGGGCTTTGGGGATCTGAGTTGTCTCTGAATTATTCAGAAATCTAACTATATTTCAATTCATTTCACGGATTTGAGATGTTGTGATGGCACACACTCAGCCACGGTGAACTGCGGAGCTGAGAATAAATAGTGTGTATGTGTCAGAGAATACCCTTGGCCTGTGTGGGTCTCTACCCACTAGATTTCTGAGGCGGTGTCTGTCACTGGCCTGGAGCTGGCTGACCAATGAGCCTCCAAGATCTCCTTATCTCTGCCTCTCCAGGACCAGGCTCACCACCATGCCGGACTTCTTTATCTGAGCTCTGGGAGATTGAAGTCAGGTCCTCACACTAACTGAGCCATCTCCTGAGCCTTCAGATGTGTCCTGGGCTTTGATGTGACCCCCAGGGCCTTACAGGGTGAGCACAGCCCCTCTGAAGCTGAGCTGTGCTTTATCCAGCAGAATGTATGGCGAGTTGGACCTCATGTCCACAGTGGCACAGCATCCGGCCGTGGGAGATGCTGTCCCGGAGACTCAGCATGTCCTGTCCAAAGACGACTTTCTCAAGTTGATGCTCCCTGACAGCCCCTTGGTGGAGGAGGGGAGACGAAAGGTGAGTGACCTCGAGGCCGTCCTGGCACACTTAGCACAAGTGTGACTGCGGGAGCTGTGCCTCCCACAGCCCTTTCTGGGGCCCACCAGCAGCACTGTGCGGGCGTCGGGCTTTGTTTTTAGTGCTGAGGAGGGAACCTCAGGGCCTCGCACGTGCCAGGCAAGAGCTGCAGTCAGGCCTTGACCTCGTCACTGCCAGTCCCTTCAGAAGGCGAGCAGCCTGCAGAGCACGGGCGGGCCGCCTTGGGTCAGCTCCAGCTCTGACCGGCCAACTGAGCTTATGCAAGTGGGCCTTCCTCTGCTGCTAAAAGGTCATGGCAGAGACTGTCTTCCAGGGCCAGGGCAGCTCAGGCCCTGGCAGTCATAGCTGGCAGTCAGGCCCCAGCAGTGAAGGTCACACTGCTTCGCACACCCAGGGCCTCCAGCCTGTGCCCTGCCAGGGTTGGGGTGGTTCTGTTCCAGAAGTGGATGGCTTAGCTGCAGCCCACCTGCCAACCCTGTATACATGCAGGCTACGGCAGAGAGACAGCCTGTCTCGGCCTTGTGCTCTGCAGCCCTTCTCAAGGGAAGAGGTCGCTGCTCTCTGCTTTCTCTCCCAGACTCTCTAAGTCACCTTTTACAGTAAAGCCAAGCAAGACCTGCCGACGTGGCATCGACTAAAGGTGCTCACTGCGAAGCCTCACGACCGAGTTCTGTCCCTAGGACCCACACGATGGAGGAAGGCTCCCCAGATTATTCTCTGGCTCCACCAGTGTGCCATGGCCTGTATGTACCCCACACAAGGAAAGGAGCAGAGTAAAACCACTTTTAAAATAATGCTGAGTGTTAAGAGAGCCTACATCAGTTTGGCCAGTCACTTCCAACTCAAGTGGCAGAATGGGAAGCACACTCCCATTTAGTTCTAGAACAGACTTGTCTCGCTTAGTCCAAGCTTCTGTGCTTTCAGCAGGAAAGCGAGGCAAGGCATTGCCTGGGGTGAGTGTGCAGCCGGCCGTGCGGTCTTCCCACAGTTGGCTGCCGCACGTTTGCTGTCGGACACTGCCCGTCCGTGCACCTGCGCGCAGAGGACCTTGCCGAGAAAGGGAATCCCGCAGAATGCCTCACAAGCCTCTTCCTGAGGCTCCTGTCAGATCCCTGAGGGAACTGTGTGTGCGTGGGTGCAAAGGCAGAAGCCTCCACAGCGTGCACCGGCTCAGAGTGGGTGAACTTGTGCTTGGCCGGTGTGTTTTCTTCAGACAAGTCACTTCCTTTTCCCAGTACAAGCGAGCTATGCAGCGCGTGCGCACGAGCACACGTGCGCGCGCGTGCGCACACACACACACACACACACACACACACACATAACTGTTTAATTCTTCACTGGAAAGGCCAGGCAGGTGGCTAGAACATGGGCAGTAGAAGCATTTCTGGCTCCTTGCCACATGCAGAAGAGCTCACAGCCACTTCTGTGTGTCAGAAAAGGGGTGTGTGTAAGAGGAATCTGGTTTCGTGTGCCAGGGGAGTGATGGAGTTCAGCTCAGGTTTGACTTCTCTTGAGTCCTGCTTCTTTGGTTGCACTTTGCTTTGCTGTGTCTGAGATTTGACACACAGTGATGTTTCCGTATAGCTGGTTGGCCTAGTTCCATGTCTCTCTTGCTGGGGAGAGAAGGGCTGTGTTTTGTCTTGCAGTTCCAGGTTACCATAGGTAAGTGTGGAAGTCAGGGCAGGAACCTCAGGCTTCAAGCAGGTTCATATCACACCCACATACGAGCAGAGCTAAGTGGGTATACGCATGCCGGCACTCAGATAGGGTTCTCTACCGCCAACCCCTCGAGTAGGGAATGGTGCCACCCACAGCAGGCTGGGTCACCCGGGACAGCTTAACACACCCCATATACTTGCCCACAGGCTCACAGGGTAGACTTCCGGACACTCTCCCGGGATATCTAGATTCTGTCCGTTGACAATGCTGACCCTCGCAATGGATTTGTCCTGTTAACTGTAATCCAGTTCCCAACAATTATTACACAGACTTTTACAAGTGGAAATTTTTAAGCAGACAGCAGGATTTGCTGGATTTAAACTACTTTCTTTAAGCCCATTTATATGGCTCAGAAAATGTCACTGTTCAGGATGAGTTTTGTTTCTTAGACTCAGTTGGACACCCCTGCTGCCTGATATTAAAGTGTCGTATTTGCAATCCCGTCCCGCTACAACATGTGCTGCTGTGAACACTGGCTGCCTGAACAAACGACAGCCTTGTCATTTCTGGGATCACTCACCTCTGTTGGGTTCCATCTGACAGTTCAGAATTAATAAAGTGGGGCCTGTCTGTTTGTGCTAGACGGAGGAGGCAGCTCTGGAATCTAGGGTGACCCGGGGGCCTCGCTGCATGCTTGGCTTTCCTGAGCCCATGGAGATGCTGAGGAACTGTCCCACAGCACAGACAGACGACTCTAGCCGCACACTTATTTGGGGTGTTTGGTTTGGTTTGGTCTTACCCTGGTAGCACAGAGCTGCCTTTCCTTGCCATCTAACTCGGGCTGGCCTTGAACTCTCAGCAGTCCCCCTGACTCAACTTGCCATGTATCGAGGTTACAGGTATGAACCGCTGCTCCTTCAAGCTGTTAATGTCCCATGCCTTGCTCCCCCAGTTCTCGTTCTATGGGAACCTGTCTCCTCGGAGGTCGCTGTACCGAACGCTGTCGGACGAGAGCGTGTGTAGCACCCGCCGGGGCTCCTCCTTCGCCAGCTCCCGGAGCTCCATCCTGGACCAGGCCCTGCCCAACGACATCTTGTTCAGCAGCACCCCGCCCTACCACAGCACGCTGCCTCCCAGGACCCACCCTGCGCCCAGCATGGGGAGCCTCCGGAGTAAGTGGAGGCCAGGACACCCGGCTGTGTGGGTGGGCATGTGGGAACCTGTGGGTCCATGTGCTCCACTTGGCCATTCGTGCTGCACACGTGGAATTGGATGTCGGTGGCTTACATTGGACATCTCTGTCAGATCCTGTCTCTGCTTTATCTCTGAAGGAAGCAAGAGCAGAGCCTAATTCTTCCAAAGAGGACAGTTGGGGGGGGGGGGGCTTTCAGGTTGTGCCAAGCATTCCAGCTCTCCTCCCCATGGTCCTGGCAGCAGGATGTCGTCATGTCACCTCTGTCACCCTGTGTCCCAGCTCACAGAGTACCACAGCCACACCTCAATCTGATGATTGCCAGGTCAAGTTTGAAAACTAATCTTTAGTGGTGTGTGTGCGCGCGCGCATGGTATGTACATGTGTAGAGACAGGGCTGAACCTGCATTTGCTCTTTCAGCTGGCCTGAGTGGCCAGCAAGTCCCTGGGTTCTCCTTGTCTCCATGCTGGCACTGTGGTTACAGGCGTACACCAGCATGCTTGGCTTTTCTCTGGGTACTGGAGATGCGAACTCAGGTCCTTACGATTGCCCGCTGACACCTCTGCAGTCTCACGGTTGGTTTCCAAGCCCCATTTCTGTAGTGCAGAAAAGAGCAGGTTAACCACACATTTACATTCTGGTTGCTTTTCAGTTTCTCACGGAAAGAACTCTCTCTAGAACCGCAGTGTATCTCGCGCAATGTATAGAAGCACCCGGGTTATCTGACGTAGGCTTCCCGTGTGTAACACCCTGGGAGAGCCTGTGTGGTGGTTAATGTGCTGCGTGTGCCCTGCCTGTTAGAAAGCCTCTGAGGTTCTCAGTAGCAAGACAAAGTTCAGACAAACACATCCCGTGTACCTTCAAGGCTGTCGCACGCCTACCCCCCGCCCCAGCCCCACTCTTTGGAGACAGGGTCTCAGGAACTCAGGATGACCACCAAGTGTCTCCTGAGAGCTTTTGTGACCCTGCTAAAGTTCTGGTTTATGCTCTTGCTATTTTTCCACTTCCACACTACAACTGTGACTAGCACTTGAGTTCTGTGCTGCCAGGTCTTCCATTCAGCCATTTGTTAGCTTCAGTTTGTTAAAATAAATAGTGATGATGAGGAGGAGGATGGTGATGGTGAGGAGGAGGATGACAAGGAGGATGATGATGACAATGGTGATGACAATAACGATGAGGATGATGGTAGTGATGATGGTGTGAGGATGAGGATGATAAACTTCTTAGGCTTCAGGTTCATGAAGGGTTGAGCAGGAAGCGCTGTGGTGTCCATGTACTCCATGCTCCTGGAATACTGTCTTTATTAGTGTGAGGCCCCACCCCCACAAGCAGCTTGGCACATTGGCTGAGGTGGAGCCACTGTGGGCCTGGCCACCGTGTGCATGCTCTGCACGATCCTTGGTGCCTTGTGTCGGCCTCCACAGCACGTCCACATAGTTGCACAGCCCTCCACAGTCCTGTGCTTGGCCCTCCTCCTGCCCTCTCCCCGATGGCACGCACCAGCTGCTGCGGTGTCCTGTAGCTGTCGTGCGTAGCTTTTTGTGCTGGCCTCTTCCTCATAGCAGCAGCCGAGGCTCCTCTCTCTTTTCTCGTCTCTGAGTGATCCGTGCTTTCTGGAGTCCTTTCGTGTATGAACACAGTGTCAGGCGCACTGAGGAGAGAAGCAGGTGTACGGGTTCCTCTGCTTCCTAAGGGCCCTGGCTGTTGGGAGCACTCTCGAAAGACACCCTTTCTTGGTAATGCGTCTCCTGGAGCCTGGCGCTGCTCAGACGCTGCTCTGTGCAGAGCTGTGAACTGTAACGTAGAGGTGTGTAAATAAGAAACCTTGAAATAACATGGAGTGGCTTATCTCCCCCACAAACCCCTCCCTGCTGCCCGTGGACTGTGAGCATGGAGGATCCAGTTGGAGGATGCTGGTTCCTGGCCTGTGGCCACCTCAGGTCCATGACAGTTTCAGTCTGCGCCCTCCTGGTTGTTCCCAAGCCCCTCTGGGGCTCTGAGAATGCGGCAGCAGAGTTGCTGCATCAGGAATCTGTCTCCAGGGACAGTCCTCCCAAGGAACACGTGCCGGAAGACATCTAGATCCTCAGAGACAGAAACTTGTGTCACGAAGACATGGAGTGTCCGTGTGACATCTTCTTTTTGCCAGACTCATGCAGACTTTTGACATTAGGAGACAGCATTGCCCTCTGCAAAGCTCAGGACCAGGCATGCAGAGCTGTAGCCATGCAGCACTCATCGTAAATGACACAGGAAAGCGAGACAGTTGGCATGCTGGGCACTGCTGTGAGCCCACAAGACTGGTGCCCAGATAGGGCCTGTGGGCCAGGGCTGACACACCAGCCAACCTCAGAGGCTAGCCTCGGGCAGTGCAGGCACTGATAGTCAAGCGTATGCACTCTGCCCAGGTCAGGCTGGTCATGGCCCACCTGTACCCAGAAATGTGTTCAGGCCAGCCATGCCCCAGCCTGCTCTTCACCCCTCAGCGGCCCAGAAGTGCCCCTGTTAGAATTTCGTGTATCTCCCATGTGCAGCCTCTTACCTGGCCTGAGTGTTAGAAAGCACTGGCTTTCTTGGCTCCGTGTGGAGCCATGTGCTATTCTGGGAGTCAGTCACGTGCCACCAGAGACTGCAACCATGTCCAGGGAGCTAGTCAGTGCTGTCTCCCGGCTGCTCACCTTCCTCCTGACTCTCCTGAGGCACCCAAGGCTTTGGGAGCCAGAGTTGAAAGGAGAGCTGTGGGTAGCCTGGCAAGGGAGCCTTTTCCTAGCAGCTGCCAACCCTGGAGGGCAGAACAGGTGCAGGGTAACATCACAGGGTAAGGCATCACAGCCATAGCGGTGGCTCCTCCTTCCCATTTCCAAACCCACCAGACCGTGCTCTGGCTCTGGCTCTGGGCTCTGGCTCCACAGTGCTCCTCTGACCAGGGACCGCACTTGCTGGCTTCCCAGTGTAGAGACAGTAACGCAGGCAGTGGCACCTGGGCCAGCCAGTGGCAGCTAACACACTGCTGCTGCTTTGAGAGTTTGGAAAAAGAGACTTTAAAAAGGCAGCTCTTGTTCCTAATTACCCTCTTTCCACTCAGTGGAAGAAAAACTGTTAAGTGTGCCTGACCATGATTACTGGGAAGGGCACAGGTGGCTCCTGAGTTGTCTGAGAGACAGCCACAGCCTGAGGCTCTCCCTGCTCGGGTCAGAAGACCCACACTCATCTGAGCTCTTAGTGAGGCAACTACCAGCTGCCCTGTTGCTCGGATCCCAGCCGAGTGTCCCGTCCCTAGACACGACTCTGTCTCACAGCACATCACCTCGCCTGTCACCTGCAAATGGCTCGGGAAGCCCGTCTGTGTTTGTTCTAGTGACAAGGCCTCTGAAGCTGAGCCCTAGCTGTGCCGAGACTGTCCCATGGTGAGATGGAGCAGGCTCTTGCTGGAGGGGACCCCCATCAGCCCCTCTGTGTCTGCACAAGCCCTCCCACAGGGGAGGGCGGGCATAGTGCGTGCCACGTCTGCCCTTGGCTGCCTGCATGACTGGAAGCTGGCTTGCCTTGGGGCCTTCGGGCCACTTCCTGAGGCCAGTGCCCCTTAGCAGAGACCACCCTGTGTTCTGGAGCAGTCCAGGGCTGGCCAGGCCGTACCCGTCCGCATGCGCAATCACTCACCTCTGCCCTCTGCACCCAGATTATTATTTGTGTCTTGCTTTGATTATTTAGCCCAAGACTACCAAGTGGTTGCATCATCAAGTAGCTGGGGAATGATCTTTCCACAGCAGGATGCTGACTGCACCAGCACGCTAGATTAGGACCAGCCGCTGTCCTTCCATTGTCATGAGGCCGCCATCCCCCCTTATCCCCAGCCAGCCACTGTTCTTTCCTTCCTAGCGCTGGCCAGGAGCCCCTCAGAGGAGGGACCCAGAAGGCCTGAGTGTCTTCTCTCCCAGCCCCTGCTCCAGCCTTGCTGCTGGCTTATCACTTGACCCTGGCAGAGTGCAAGCGTGAGTTGCTGTTGTGAAGACGTGCAGGGAGGGACTGCCATAGTATTCCCTCACAGCAGAGTTGGGAACACCCTGGCAGACATCACCCACCGCACCTCAGCATGGTCGCCTGGAAACAGCACTGACCGAGCCGGGTCACTGTCACTGTGAGAGCGCTGCTCAGGCTGCGTTTGTGGAGTGGGAGCAGACTGTATTTCCTTCAAGGCCACGTGTGTAAATGCTGTCTGTCCCATTCCAGATGCTAGCCCTCACGGCCTCCCCGAAGGACAGAGGTGCAGAAATCGCAGGGTCCTGTACTTAATTACGCCCAGAACTTCATTGCAGGGCCCACCAGCCAGGCGACTGGGACTTCAAGTGCTCTCTCTCATCAGTGAAGCACAAGCAGCTGCCTGTACCACCTGCAGTGCTCCGGGCAGGTTCTGGAAAGGCTCTTCCAGTACATCAGGCCGGTCCGGCCCTTCAGAACTCATTCCCGATACAGGCCAAGCTCTTAATGAGTGTCACTAATGACCCCAGCTCTTAAGGAGAAGGAATGGGGGGACACGGGCACTGCAAGAGGACAGCGTCTCTGTGAGGGGGGAGGAGCCATGGGTTTCTGGTGTGGCAGCAGCAGGACTGTCCTGTGGGGTCAGGAAAGTGGGCCAGCAGCCACCTCTGCCTCACTGCATTCCGGTGAGCAAAGGGCCCTCTTGATGTCTGTAATGGTCACCGTTCAACTTTGCCGACCTTGCTCAGACTTCTTAAGGCCTCAGAAAAGACTGCTGCCAGCCTTTCTCAAGCAGTGTGAGAACCAAGGCTTGAGAGGCCGGACCCCTGAGAGAGCAGGAGCTGGTCAGATCTGGGGACTTCCTGCGAACCACCCTGCTGGCTCCTCGCCGGCTAGTATGAGACCTCCGTCTCTTTGGGGTGACAGCAGCTTAAAGCTCCCCATTCTAGCAGGTCATGTTTTACACGCCTTCCTGGGCCTCTGTGTGAGATGCAGTACCTTTGCTGTGACCAGCCCTGGGCACGGGGGTGTTCACGCCATGACTGAGTGTGGGCATGCTCTCCACACTGACTGACCTTCCGACCCTGATGGATCAGCAGTGCTGGTGCCGGAAGTGGCTGACTCTGGGGACGGTGCTGCCCGTGCAGGGCCTGATGGACTGACAGGTCAAGACTGACAGACTCGAATGGTACGCACAGTGTGATTGGCTGATTGTGACGAGGGCAGTACATGTGACAGCCTGCCTGCCTGACCGTGTGTGCGACAGTGCCAGTTCTGACTGGTAACGGTGAGGGCAAGGACTGACTCCAAACAGGGACACAGGGACTGTGGGGCTCACACTGGGACTGTGTGCGAATGGTGCGGTGGAGTTATGACGACTGACTGACTGACTCTGTGGGCAGCAGTGCTCAGGCTGTGATTGACAGACTGGCTGACTGTACTGGGGACTGTGGCGCTCATGTTCATGTACTCTGTGGGAGCTATGATCTGACTGACTGACTCCCTGTGATGGTAGCACTCATGCTGTGACTGACTGGCTTTCTGAGTGACTCTCTGTGAGGGCAATGGTAGCCGTGTTCTGACTGACTAACCAGTGGGTTGACAGAGTCTGGGGACAGTGGTCCTCTTGCGGTGCTTCTGGGTCACTAGATACACTGACAAACTTGTTTCCGGTTTTGTTTCTGCTTAGCCGAGTTCTGGTTCTCCGACGGGTCCTTATCGGATAAGTCCAAGTGTGCCGATCCTGGCCTGATGCCGCTGCCAGACACAGCTGCAGGGCTAGACTGGTCCCACCTCGTGGACGCTGCGCGCGCATTTGAAGGTAAACACTCACTCGCACCCAGGTTCCTCGGTGTGCCCACCTGCCGGGCCTGCCCTGCAGCTTAGGACCACATGTCTGTGTACGGGCTCGTCTGGCAAATGTTGAATGCTCGCCATCTTTGCAGATGGAAAGGGGGCGTCTCTAAGGACGAGTCTGGAGGCTGCGTGCCACGATGAGTTAAGCACTAGGCAGGGGCCTCAGCCCCAAGTTCTGCTCCCCAAGTTGCCACCTGATCCTCAAGCCCCTCCTCCTCCTTGGCTATCTCCCTGGGTGAAAAGCAGGCACACCTGCCCAGCTCACACTGTCTCTGTCCTTGAAGCACACCAGGGTAACGTGGGCCTTGAAAGGCCAGATGACTCTGCAGGGTTGTTTGTCCCATGCAAGTCTCTTCTCTCCCTGTGGACCTAGGCTTCCTCTGAGCCTGTGCCTGCGGGCTGTGCTGGCTCAGTTATCCCTGTGTCTGTGCTGGCTCAGTTAACCCTGTGTCTGTGCTGGCTCAGTTAAGCCTTTGTCTGTGGGCTGTGCCTGAGCAGAGTTAAGGAATATAATATTGTTGTTGTTCTCCTACTATTGAGTAATGGTGAAAAGAGTGCTAGGTGTTAAGTGTTTGGCCGAAAGCTCTGAAGAGGAGTTCCTAAAGAAATACATGCTGTTTAGAAACATTTTAATGGGAAAGTATGAATGCTAACGTAGCTATGTTCAGAAGATTCCAGGACACTGCAGAGGGTCCGGGGAGACGGCTCAGCAGGCCTGAGTGCTGTCCATACGGGCACAAGGACCTGGGTTTGAATCCCGAGCACAGGCCGGCGCTGCCTCTGCACAGCTGTGACCCGCCTTGTCGGGGAGCAGAGGTGCGCAGTTCCAGGAGCTGGCCAGCCAGGGACCGAAATGACAAGTCTACTGAGATGGCGACGCCCACCTGTGCTCTCGGAGTGCTGTGCATGGGCATGCTCACTCGTGAGATGCAGCATACACACAGGCAAATGAAATGAAAGAGGCGACAGCAGTTAAAATACCAGGGCCTGTGTAAGTAGATCAATGAAGAGCTTTTCTTTGAGCTACTGACATTTAATAGATACCATTCCAGATATGAGCAAGGTGGAATTAATTTCGGACAGAAGGTTCCTGGGCTGCAGGCTTCACCCCTGGAGAAGACACTGGCATTCTGGCTTGTGTCCTGAGGCCTTGTGCTGCATGGGGTCTTGCTGTGCTCTGCAGAATGCCGACCTGGCCGGCCCAAGCCACCAACCTAGCAGAATAGTTTCCCAGGCAGACCTTAGCCCAGGCTCGTGTCCCACTACTTGAAGGTCTAAGCAGGAAGCGAAGCCCAGGCTCAGTGCCTGCCTAGGCAGCAGACAGGATCCTGCCTCCGAACGCACAGGATCCAGGATTCTATGTCTGCTACCATAGAAAACAGAACTTAGCTCCCTAGGAAGCTCAGCTGCAGCTCCCCAGGGCCAGGACTTAGCTGAGAGACCAAAGGGAACCTGTCACCAGACAGTCTATAGGTGGCAGCTCAGAAAGTCCCTTGGTTCATGGTCCCCATGGCCAGTGCCTTAGCTGTCACTCAGCAGTGTGTCTTTGTGCCTTTCTGACACTGTGCTGCAGCCTCTGCCCACTGGCTCCATTTGCTCTGAATCCTAGGTGCCCCCTCTCCCTGTCCAGCCCATCCTTCCTCCACACTCTCTCATTACGTGTTCCCCACGTGACACTACAGAGAGGTTGAAAGGCGTTATTGAGGAATTTCAACTACATGGGAATTAACTGTGTGGTGACATAATTGAGTATTTATTACAGGAACAAATGAGGGATGAGGAAAAAAGGCCAAAGTGTGGAGGTCATTGAAAAAGCATGCGACAGTTTTCCAGACCAGCAAATGTCACTCAAAACTACCCAGTTTACAGTGAATTGTTTTCCATTTCAGAAAATAATAGTGCCCTTGTGCAAGGCTTCCCTGAAATCTAGAGGCAGCTTTCTTGTGGAATAGAACTGTTTCTTTTTTAAATCTCTGAGAAAGAGAGCCTCATTAAGACAGCCCCAGTCTGAACGATTTCGGTGAGGAAACGTACATGAAATTCTGTAGTAGGTTGAGACTGTTCATTGTTACAGGCAGGAGTTTAACTAGTTTAATAAAAGAAAAGCTTTAATTATTATAAGTTATAGCAGGTGGAGTAATTAAGAGTGATTATCCCAATTTCCTAAAAGTATTTCTAATAGAATTGGGACCTGTTTCTAATAGAAGATAAGACTTGAGCGATCCTTCCAAAGTCTCCTGAAGGGTGAATCCTCCTTCCTGGATAGTGTACATAATGCAGTTGGGAATATGGTGACAAGCAGCGCTTTTGTCAGGAAGTTATCGAGGGAAGTGCCTGAGCCACGCTCTCATTGCTGGAATAAAATGCTGTCACAGCAGCATAAGAAGAAAGCATTTGTTTTGGTTCACGGTTGCCGAGAGGTGACAGGCCATCATGGCAGGGGAGGCATGACAGGGCCATCCACAGCACCAAGAGGTGCTGACCTGCCGTGTTCACACGCAGGAAACGAGACAGGGAGCAGAACCGGGCCAGGCTCTAAAGACCCAGGAGAGCCACATCTTCCACCCATCCACCACCTCCTCCAAGCCCTCCAACCTTCCCAAACAGCGCCCAGCCAGGAGCAAGCATTCTCGCACACAAGCCTGTGGGGACACACGTGCAAGCCACAAAGGAGCCCTCTGAAACCACAGCCTTGATCTTTGTAGTGCTGTCCTTACACACAAACAGTGCAGGGTGGGAAGGGGAGAAAAGTGAATATCAGTGGTTGGAAATTATAGTCATGCTTATACAGCTAGGGATGGAGGATCAAACGCAAATGATGAAAGCTTGTAAAATTGCCATCCCAAAATGTGTGACTGTGACTCAGCGCTCTGTTTCTTCCATGCTGCGCGCTAAGGCTTAGCTGCTGCTTCTGCCTCCTCGGCTGCCAGAGCACATGCTCGGAGCCTTACTGTGTCAGGCTAACCCAGAGGACCCTGGCTGAAGTCTGCACCCCTGGGATCATTGCATGCGTGTGGAATTCCCAGTACAATAGCAGCAGTTCTTGCTTGGTGTCTGATCCGAGAAGTCCCAGGCTGTGATGCCTGGTGCCATCACACGGACAGTCAGGCACTGGGGTTCGGCTTGGTCAGCACCTCACAAAGGGGTCATGTTCCCATAGCAGGGGAAGGTCTGGTTGGCTCAAATTCCACACAGTCACTGGAGCAGCCACGAAGGACACTTTAAGCAAATCAGCAAGATCCAACTATGTGTTCGTTGGAAATCAAGCCATCATTAGAATTACAAAGAGAAAACGGAGACGCTCTTAACTGTAGTCTTAATATAGACAAGGACAAGAATGGATAGAGTCCTCTGTGGGAAAATGACAGTCCTGTTTGAATTAATTTGAGATAAGTGCAGTTTCAACTCGGCTATCTAAAGATACGCTAAGAACTTAATTGCACCCATTTTGAAAAATGATGAGCAGTATTCAACAAAAACCTATTATAAATCAATAATAATTAAAATAGCATACTAATGATTCAAAAATAGACTGAGTCCTTTTGAAAAAATAAAGAACGTAGGCATCAGAATGTATTTAACACCTAAAGGAGAAAGCAATTTATATACACCATTTAGATTTAGGAACTAGAAAAGCCGGTGTTGTAAAAACGGAATAAAAATCAATATTACCATTTGGAAGCTTTAATTACAGAGTAATGAGAAATATAATTTGTGAAATATAATTTGGCCAGATAAAAAATATATAAGTATCAGATCTTTTATGAGCCTGAAGGAGTAGATTTTAAAAGGGACGCAGTGAGCTGTGAAGGGAAGTTTATAATGAAAGTGCTAGCAAAAGCCAAGGTGTGTGCAAGGCATGAGCGAGCAGCAGAAGACGCCACCTCTGCTACACAGATGAGGTGTGTGGATGTGGCACGCTGAAGAAGACACACGTTAACTCAGTGTGCAAACAGTGTTCATGTAGATTTAAGTGATAACGAGCTATGGGCACCCGCCTGCCCACTGTGGAAAACGCTTCTGCTGCTCCGGGAAGCCACCAAGAACACTCAGGCCAGTGTCAGTCTTCAGATTATGAAGCAGTCCATCTTCTCGTTCAAGCACAGTGACAAGTCATAGCCAGTCCAGAATGTGCCTCCCCCATCCCCCTCCAATAACTGGCCAGTAGCCAGTGATTTAAAGTAAAATAATACAGCACAATTAAAATCCATCAGAAGTCGGTAGAGAGCCCGATTGTAGCCCAAAAGCACACCGTCAAGAGTGAAGATGTCTCCTTGGCCCAGGAGAGCTGACCTAGGCACCATCGGTGTCAGCCCAGCCGGCCACTCCCCTCTGCTGGACAGTCACACTGGAGACCCAGCTGGGTCACCTGCCATGCTTTGTCAGAGTTCCCAAGCAGAGCTTTGGATTTGCCCAATACAGCAGAGCGAGGCCCGTTAGCCGTGTGCCGCGCAGGGCTCAGCTTACCTCCTGCTGCTTGAGAAGATGTGGTAGACTCATTTTCCTAAAGACTCCCTTGCTGTCCAGTGGTTCAAGAGCAACACACCCTCCATAGAAGCTGCCTTTAGGTCTGCAGTGCTTTGAGGCCCCCCTCCCAAGGGATTGCCTGCACTTTCATCAGCCTGTAATCACAGTGGGACACTGCAGGCCCTCTTCAGCGTGCTGTGCCGCTGTGGAAGCCTGTAGGCAGTGTGTGAAATGCATTTCTGAAAGTGTGTAATAGTGTTCACAAGCCAGGTTCAAAGGTGCACGCCTGTGATCCCAGCACTCAGGAGACAGAGGCAGGGGGATCTCTGTGAGGTCAAGGCCAGCCTGGCCTACAAAAAGAGTCCAGGACAGCCAAGGCTACACAAAGAAACCCTGTCTCAAAAAAAAAAAAAAAAAAAAAACTAAAGTCTGCACTGGCTTCTGCCCCCTTCCCAGAGGATCGTGTGACCCCAGAGACCGCCGGAAGAAGCCCTGTCTTCTCTCCTGGGGTGGGAGGGGAATTAGAGATTAAGGCGGAAATAGCTGCAGTGGCTACATCATTTCCATCCAGGTATTTAGACTTGACCCTCAGTGTCGAGCACCTGAAAACAAAGGAGCCTTGGCTGGATTGTCACCAGGCCCCACACGGTGACACGAGTCCTTGAAATTCTTCACAGCGTAAAATGGCAGTGGGTCATTTTACCTGTTTAAACAGCATTTTCTCCTGGTCAGTAGTAACTGGGATTAAAAGCATTCTCTTGACATCTGTGTGCAAGCATGCACATGGAGGTCCGTGGGTCTGTGTGGGCACCTGTGGAGGCCAGACTTGACTTCCGGAGTTCTGGGCTAGTCTTCCTCCTTTTTTTCTTTTTCCTTTTTTCTGTTCTTTGAGACAGGATCTCTGACCGAATCTGGAATTCACCGTTCTGCTAGACTTGCTGGCCATTGAGCCTCTGGGGTCTGCCTACCTGGCCCCAGCACTGGGTCACAGACACATACTCATGGTGCTCGGCTGCACCCCATGCACGCTTGTCTGGGTCTTGGTTGTCACTTTCTAAAGAACGCAGTGTCTTTTGGGGCCTCATGGAATGAGGCTGAGCAGAGCTCTCCATGTGCTCTCCAGGAACTGGCGCGTGAAGGATCCTGCAGCCACAAGGCCTTCCTGCCTCCCGGCCAGGGTCCCATTACTTCATCCTCACTCTGTGCATGGGCACTGTGTTGGCTGTGGCAGTGGTCAGACTGCAGCACCCAGTAGGCTGCAGGCCATTTCACTGTGTGCCCGCCGAGGCTCCAGTGCTTAGTGGAAATGCAGCTCTGTGTTCACTGCGTGGTCACAGGGTCACTGTCGCGTGCCGGCTACACTTGAGCTTCACAGAGAGGTCAGCTGAAGGACCTGTGTGCCCATGGCACGCGTTAGGCAGGCCCATGCACTTAGAGAACCCCACTGTGAGGGCTCAGCAGGCCTCCGGGAGGGCCCAGGGCCCTGTGAGCAGTCTGTGCCTTCAGCATTCCTCGGCTGCACTGACTTTCCATCATGCGCCTCTGGCAGCCTCAGCCTCGCCGTCCTTTTTAATTAACTGGTAGTGTGTGACCCTACATCAACCAAACAGGCAGGTCACCTCATTAGGAGGCCCGACAGCGGCCGGCAGGAGACAGCTCCCGGGAGCCTGGGCACTTCTCCTCCCCAGTAATCAATCCCTGCGAGAGGGCCTCCTCGGCACTCTTCGGCAGAATCATCCCTCCCTCAGAGCCAGGGCCCAGGCCGCATCCAGGGCGGCTCCACATTCTCGGGTTTGTCCTGGGCTCCCGGGCTCCCGTGATGAAGCCTTCCCGCCTACCGTGCAGTGTTGCTGGCCCGAGTTCTGAGTCAGAGGTTAGCCAGGCCGCTCTGTCTCTTTTTCTCCTGCCCAGCTTTCTGGAAACCTTGAATGCCAAGTTAATAATGCCTGTGGGTGAGAGGGGCTGTTTCGGCTGGCCGTGGGGGTGGCTGCCAGCACTGCGGAGCCCCTGAGCTTTGCAGCGTAGACTGAGCGGGCATTGCTGGTGGCTTCCCCCACTGTTCTTGTTCGCGGAGTGGACCATTCAGGCAAACCTGAAACGATGGTGTCTGTGTTGAATATGTGTGCGTCAGACACTGCCACCCTACTACAGAACGCTTAAAACATGAAACGTGTTCTCTCACGTGGTGTGTGAAACCACTAAAGACTGCGCCAAGCTGTCCCCTGGTTCCTTTGCACATGCATAGACAGGAGCTTGCACACCCACACAAACATGCTAGCACACCGTGCATGCGCCACTCCCACAACGACCTGATCCCTCGAGCCCCGGAAGGGTCCCAGGATTCTCACGGTCAGAGAGATTCCTGTTCACGGGGGATTCTACATCTTATTTCAGGTCTTGACTCAGAGGACGAGCTCGGGCTTCTCTGTCACCACGCCTCCTACCTAGGTGATTGACACAGCTGGCTCTGCTGTCTTGTAGCCTGCTCCGTTTATCTCATATGTCTGCACGCCTGCATGGTGGTCACGCACTGGGGGGTGCTCAGGCATGTGTGCCCTGGCTGTTGTGTCCCGGGAGTGCTCCCAAGCTCTCGGGAGCTTACAGCAGGGTCCATCTCCATGGTCCCGTCAACAGACACATCATCAGCTAAACCATGCCCACCCAGGAGCTTCCGATTCCTTGGGGTGTGGGGGAAGGAAGCCGACCTGTGGCCGTGGTTTACACACATGCACCCGTGGAGGGCAGCCGGGCTCCTGCCGCCTCATTGCCAGCAGCTTGCCTGAGTTTCTGTTTCCCCGGTTTGTTTCCAGCAGGGCATTGTGGTACGGAGGGTGGCAGATTCCACTTAGTAAATTGCTCTGTGCAGAGTCATGGCACCTGGCGGCTCTCACCAACCTGCTTTCGGTGTGTATCTTCTCTCCAGACCAAGGGGTGGCATCTTTCTGTACCCTCACCGACCTCCAGCATGGACAAGAACTGGAAGGGGCCCCCGAGCTGTCCTTGTGTGTGGACCCCACCAGCGGCAAGGAGTTCATGGAGACAGCTGGGTATGTGTGCCCTCCCACTCCCCCCCCCCACACACACACACATACACACACTGTCCCAAAACTCAGGGATCCCAGACCAGGCTGCAGAGTCTCTGACAGTAGGCTGACCTGGACTCCTGCTGTGCTAGAAATGGTCATGCTGATCTGTGTAGCGTCGCCCCGCATAGACAGATCCTGCCTGGGGGCCCTGCCTGTGCCCACCCTGGCAAGAGGAGCCAGTGGGGCCTTAGGTTGGCCACCTAGCTACCACAGCAGCACCGGGAGTGGCCCCTCGTCAGCCCCGTGGCCCAGCAGGCCCCTCATGCTGTCAGATCTGCCTGGGCACAGTCCCTCCCAGACCCTGGTCCTTGACCCGGCCACCCACCTGCCATTGGTGTGTTCAGGAGTGCACCCACTGTTCGCAGTGCATGGCCCCTGTTTCTGACGTCCCTGTGAGCTGAGGCATGGATAACTTGAGCCTGGTTCTGTCTTCAGGACAAAGGCGAGTTAGGGAAATCAGCTACCGCTGGCTCCCAGGACCCAGCTCCGGCCTGCCTCTTCTCCATTTAAATGAGCCCGGCTCTTGTTTTCCTGCCAGCCTTTGTGTCTTAGATTCTTAGGCCATAGTGGCAGCTCTGGGAGCCTTGTACCAAACCGCCAGCTTATTTAGGGGAACCCTTGCGCGCTCTCTCTCTCTCTCTCTCTCTCTCTCTCTCTCTCTCTCTCTCTCTCACACACACACACACACACACACACACACACACACACACACTGTCCTGGCCTTGGGTCTCTTAAGTCCTTCATTGTACTTTTTCCAGGGATCGGTCGCCGTCCACGCTGACCGGGAAAGTCAACCAGCTGGAGCTGATTCTCCGCCAGCTGCAGACTGACCTGAGGAAGGTAGGTGGGCCCGGCATCCTCCAACAGAGTACCGTGCCACATGCAGCCCCCTCTAACCCCTGGGGCGACCCAGAGAAGCTGGGGACCCTGAACAGTCCTGGGCACAGAAGGGAGATTGCCTGGGTCCATTCTCACGCCCCGTGGGCATCTCCCTGAGGGCGCCTGCGGTCATGCTGAATGTGAGTCTTCTAAGTGTGAGGTTGGGGTGAAGTAAGGCACGGCAAGCTGGTGTCTGGATTCTGTGAGTTGTCACTTGCCATGTGTGAGGCAATCCAAAGGGGAGTCAGTTGCTCCCCACGTCAGAACAACTGCCTTGTGCTGTGGTGACGCAGTGCAGCGCACTGTGGGAAGGACAGAGAGGAGGAGCCGGTCTCTAGAGCTGCCCACTAATGTCAGAAAGGTCTCAGACACGGGACACGGACAGCCTGAGGGAGCAGCCCCGATTCCCCAGGTCAGGCTGTTGAGAGTGGGGGGAACGGCAGCAGCATGCCCCGGAGAGAGCCATGGCTGCGAGCAGGAAGAGGACAGGGTATCGGGGGTGTGGAAAGCATGGGTCTAAGGACTACTGTGGGCCCGGGGACGGCAGCTGTGCCAGCTGTGTGCCAGCAGGGTGGTCTGAGGACAGGGTTTCAGGGCCCGGCTGGCCTTACAGCGAGCCTTGTCCAGGCTGCAGTTCAAAAGGTTCCTTCCTCTTAGAACTGGGGACTTGTGGGGAGGGTGGTGGGCTTGGGGTGAACCCAGAAGCTTTGAGGAGCCGGGAGGCCATTCAGGGGTGAAAGCAGAAGTCCTAAGGAGGTGAAGCGCCCCCAGTGGCTCTGCCCTGCTCTCTGTGAGAGGTAGGACCGTGACTGAAGACAGTGGCTGGGATTGGCCTGCCTTCACGGAGCTGAAGCAGCTCATGTTCCTCGTGGCTGTGTGTTAGAAGCACAAGTTATCTGTTGTGACCTTTGAGTGGCAAACTCTGAGGGGCAGCAGCAGCAGGCTAAGGGTGGAGTGAGAGGCTGGAGTGATGGTTCCAGAATTTGCATGCGTTGCCCCCACACTGCTGCCAGTTTAGGTAGAGCGGAGGGCGGCTAGAGAAGCCTGCACATCAGGAGGGGCCCACGGCAGCTAGCTGCGGCCGCCCCTTCCAGGCCTTCCTGGAGAGCAGCTTCCTCCTTGAGGGCATGCCAGCGGAGGCCAGGGTAGGGTGCCTCCCAGCCCTGTGTGAGTGGCAGGGCCTGGGGCCCTCCAGCTCAGGGGGAGCAGCTGCCGAGGCCCTGTGGCGTGACCTGACCGTGGTCCCCCAGGAGAAGCAGGACAAGGCAGTACTGCAGGCTGAAGTCCAGCACCTACGGCAGGACAACATGAGGCTGCAGGAGGAGTCGCAGACGGCCACGGCGCAACTGCGCAAGTTCACCGAGTGGTTCTTCAGCAGCATCGACAAGAAGGCCTGACCAGCTCCTCACTGGCAGAGGACTCCCGCCAGCCCGCCCTCCCGCCTGCGGTCCCTTCCCAGCCGGCCATGCACTTCACGCGTGCTCTCACCACCCGTAGGTAGCCATCTCTGTCTGTCTGTCTCACTTCTCGCCCCAGCAGGACAGGGCAGGGCCTGGACTCCTGGGTAGCTACAGCAGAGCGTGAATGTACCTCCTGGCAAATGCTGACTGAAAGGTCAGCTGCAGCTGAAAGGTCCCCGACAATGTCTGGCCTCGGCTTTTCTCCGGAGAGAGCTGGGTGTCGCCTTCAGCAGGCGCCCTGCCGAGACACCCGGCCAGAGCTCGGGGGCAGGGCTGTGTGGAGGCGGAAAGGCGGGCGCGCTTTCATGTTAAAGGTGCTCTATTTTTTTGGACGTGCAGTAGTTTTCTGTCCACAGCCACATTTCCATAGCAATAAGAAGGTGCAGCGAGTGGCCTGCAGCGCTCTGTGGAGAGGAGCCCTGGAGTCTAACACTAGCTTGAGTGCTGTTGCCCTAGAGACGTATTTATTCGCAGGAACAAACCGTGCCTGGATCTTAACAGTGTTCTGAGTTTTTAAAGAGATACATATGCCTGTGAATGGCCAGACTGTCCGTGGTCACTTCAGTGCGCAGGTCACTTTCTTGTAGTTACTCTGCTGAGGACAGAGTCCGTCTGCCTTCCCCACTAGAACCCCGATGCTGAGGGCCGGTGGGTCCCGTGTGCAACCAGATCTGTTAGTCTGTACAGAAGCTGACAAAGTGTCCTGTATTTAACACTCTTATTTAAGCTTATTTAACCCTGACCTGTTGATTTTCTCTGGTTTGATTCACCCACTTCAGTTGGGAGGCGGAGGCAGGCAGTGACTGAGCCCCGGGGACAGACGGGCGCCGGGGCCAAGCGTTGTTTGTTTGCTTTTCCACTTCTAACTGTTGTATTTATGAGGAACATACATTTTGCTTTTTTAATAAATGTTGAAAAGACGCCGATATGGGAAGTAGTGTGATGTACCTGGTGTGCGCGCGCTGTGTGTGTGTGTGTTTGTGTGTGTCTGTGTGTGTGTCTGTGTGTGTGTGTCTGTGTGTGTGTGTGTGTCTGTGTGTGTGTGTGTCTGTGTGTGTGTGTCTGTGTGTCTGAGTCTGTGTGTGTCTGTGTATCTGAGTCTGTGTGTGTCTGTGTGTCTGAGTCTGTGTGTGTCTGTGTGTGTGTGTGTCTGTGTGTGTGTGTGTGTGTCTGTGTGTGTGTGTCTGTGTGTGTGTCTGTGTCAGTGTGTCTGAGTCTGTGTGTGTCTGTGTCTGTGTGTGGTGCGTCAGCCCTCCCTGAGCTTCCCGCAGGGCACCTGGCGGCCTGCTGTGTGTTCAGCGCTGGTGCCGCCGCTTGGCCTCTTGCTGGCTGAGAGTCCTAAGGACGCGTGACTGCACACACTCTTGTGTAAGCCTCTGGTCTCCCTGACCCCAGGAGCATCCTGGGGGTCTGGAGGTTCCACTGTATAACCAGATAAACTGCGCCAGATAAACTGGGTGGAAGCTTACTCAGACTCCTTTGGGTGGAAGCTTCGGCTTGCTGGCCGTAAGCCAGGGCTCCCCGTGCGGCCCAGGTTCACCCACCCTGGCTCCTCCTGCCTCAGCGTCCGAGCCCCAGACCCGCAGGTGTGCGCCCCTGACTCACTCTAGGAGTTCACTCGAGGAGTCCGGAGCTGTTGTGAGGCAGTCGCGCAACGACAGCGTGTACTGCACAGCAGTAGGAGTGGGGCCGCGGCAGCCCAGTGTCCGGCCTGGGCACAGCTCTTCCCAGTCCTTGGTCGAGAGCAGGTGGGAGCTTTAGTGTGCAGCTGAGCAGGGGGAGTGAGCACGCCTCAGAGAAAGTAACACTCCAGCGGGGGCAACCACGGGGACAGCCACGGGGGACAGCCACGGGGGACAGCCGGGGACAGCCAGAGGGACAGCCACAGGGACAGCCACGGGAGACAGCCACAGGGACAGCCTCGGGGACAGCCACGGGGACAGCCACGGGGACAGCCGGGGATAGCCACAGGGACAGCCACGGGGGACAGCCACAGGGACAGCCACGGGGGACAGCCACAGGGACAGCCACGGGGATAGCCGGGGACAGCCACGGACAGCCACAGGGACAGCCACGGGAGACAGCCACAGGGACAGCTGGGGATAGCTGGGGACAGCCACAGAGGACAGCCACGGGGACAGCCATGGGGACAGCAGCTCTCATTAGCTCCTCCCTCTGTCTCAGGTCCTGGCCCGGCCTGGCGAAGGCAGCCGATTCTGGCCTGTTTCTCATCAAGGGTGATGTCTCCGCTTAGCCAGGCTACCTGCACGTGGCTTCCTCCTGTGGCACATGTTCTTCTGAGCAGCTTTGCACTGTGCTAACTGTGCTTGGTGACTGGCACCTCGTAACGCAGCATGTTAGCCTGCCATGAGGACGCACTGGTACAAACTGATATTGGAGTCAAGCCTCTAAAAGTAATTGCTTTTATTTTAGAATAATTACGCAGGTGTCGGTTTTCTCCTCATCTTGTGGGGTGAACTGTTGTGTGTCGAAGCCTTCCTGGTGCGCGGCAGTTGAAAATAATTAGCATATTGGATTTTTTCCTATGGTAGGGAGAGGCTTATTAAAACCCAAGTTGCCATGAAGACAACAATGGCGGGCTGCTTTGCCTGTCTGTTGAGTCACCACTGAGACAGAAGAAGCCCTGGTCCATCCGTCACTCAGAATACACTTTGACCACATGCCCTTCAGCAGGGTGGCGTCAGGCTGAGGGAGCCACCGCTTCTTAGCTGCAGGGCCTGAGGCATGGCTGCATGTAAGGACGAGGACATATGGGCTGGGGGTGGCACAACATGCCAGACAGGCCTGGTGGCCTGCGAGGGCACTGTCTGTGGAACCCACACAGAAAGCTGGACGCGGTGGCGTGCAGTCCCACGAGGCTGTGGTGAGGCGGCAGGATCCTCCCTGACAGTGCAGAGTGTCTGGGTAAGTCGGGTGTCCTTGCGAAACGGCGGCCTGAGGAGCCGAAGCCAGCGCCCGAGGAGCCGAAGCCAGCACTGAACCTCAGGCACAGGCAGCAGCACATTCTCTGGTTTGGAAAAGCCATGGGGCCTTCCCGGGGAGCCAACCGTGTGCTTCCAGCCAGGTGGAGGATCCACGTCCTTGGAGATGGGCCATCTGAGGAAGCCTCCATGTCCCTCTTTACACAGTGACGGCTGTGCCGTGACTGTACGTGTGAGATGTCTATAAAGGGTGCCACGCCAGTTCCTGCCTCAGGAGACCACTGAGTGGCGCAGATTCTCGGGAACTGAGCCACCTTGCGCTCCTCAGCATCCCCGATGGCTGAGGCCGGGCACAGTAAAGACCGCATAGACGCGCCACCACAGGCTTACACGTTAGCAGGAATCCATTTCTTTTGAGCGTGTGTAAAATTTTAAATTGGAACCTTAAAACCGGAACCTCATTCTAGGGATGCTTAAAAGTCTACAGCCAGCTCTAAGGAAAGAAACACAGGACAGCCATGAGGGAAGCTGGTAAGAGGTGTGCCCAGACAGACCAGGGAAACACACCCGCCTGCCACCTGCAGCCTCCAGATTAAGGCAAAGGCCAAGTTTCCCAATTTTCCATCATAGACACTAGACGGAAACTGGCACGTGGAAGGCTTCAACAGGCATCACCTCAAATGTCACATTCAGGGGATGGTGTGCAAATGCGTGTGTGTGTGTGTGTTTGTGTGTGTGTGCGCGCACATGGAATCCAGAAGACACCCCTCTCTGCTGTGCTTCAGATGCCACCCCCCTGTATTGTTTGAGGCAGGGTTCCCCCGCTGCTCTGGAGTGGCCCTTTGAGCCAGGCTGGCCAGCAAGCCCCAGGCTCCAGCCCTCCAGCCCTGGGATTTCAGTGTACACCATCACACCTGGCTTGTTCTGTTGATGGTCCTGGGGCCTGGAGTCAGGGAGGGCCCCATGCCTGCACCGTGAGCGTGTTACAGATGGAGCCCAGCCCCAAACATCACATGCTTGCACATCTGAACATGTGAGGCCCTCCCCTCCCTTACATTACCCCCCCCCCCCTTTTCCCGCGCTCCCCTCGCCTCCCCCCCCCTCCTTTCCCCCGCCCCCTCCCTTCCCTTCCCCTCCTCTTCCCTCCCCTCCCCTTCCCTCTTTTCCCCACTCCTCCTCTACCCTACCCTCCCTTCTTCCCTTCCCTCTCCTCCCCTCCCCAGTTCATCCTAGCACACCAGAGTCGCTGGCCTCTGGAACTATCCAAGTCTCTGCTTGCTCATTAACACAATCAACTGAAAACAACTGGACTTTCCATCCCTGATGCCAGGGATCTGCCTGAGTCTTGCAGAGCAGCCTTGTGTGGCAGAAGAGCCAATGAGAAGCAGTGACCCCACCACCACCACCCTGAACACACGCAAATGTCCCTTTAACTTGTCCTCAAGTTGCTACAGGACAAATGAGTTAAAACCAGACTTCAGATGCCCAGGGAATCGGTGCCCACCATCAGCCTGTGAGCAGCTGGTGCGGGCAACCTTCGTGGCGCTGAGAGCCTGAGGAAGCCTCTCCAAGCTCAGAGTGAAGGAAGTTCAGCATCTGTGGAAGGGAACAATGCATCAGTCTCCATAAAGCTGAGCTTCAGGAGGGCCGCTCCGTGTGAATGCATCACTGGACGTGAGCACATCTGTGGAAGGGAACAATGCATCAGTCTCCATAAAGCTGAGCTTCAGGAGGGCCGCTCCGTGTGAATGCATCACTGGACGTGAGCACATCTGTGGAAGGGAACAATGCATCAGTCTCTATAAAGCTGAGCTTCAGGAGGGCCGCTCCGTGTGAATGCATCACTGGACGTGACCACATCTGTGTTTACACATGCCTTGTACGTGTGCAAGTGTGACCATTCTCCAGCTTTTAGTTCTGTTTTGTCGCTGCTGCTTCTGTTTGGACATTCAAACAGGGTTTCTCTGTGTAGCCCTGGCTGTCCTGGACTCACTCTGTAGACCAGGCTGGCCTTGAACTCATAGAGATCCACCTGCTTCTGCCTCCTGAGTGCTAGGACTAAAGGTGTGTGCCACCGTGCCTGCCTTTAGCTTTGTTTTTAAACTGTATTATGTGGGTGTTGTGCCTGCATTCGTGGGTACTGTGTGGATGCTCGTGTCCTCAGAGCATGAGTGTGTACTGTGTAGATGCCTGGTGTCATCGGAGGCCAGAAAAGGGTGTTGGATCCCCTGGAGCTGGAGTTAAACACAATTTTGAGCTGCCCTATGGGCACTTGGAATCAGACTCCAGTCCTCTGGAAGGACAGCCGTGCACTGAACTGCTGAGCCATCGCTCCAGACCCTCCTTTTGGTTTATTCTTATTACACTAGCATTGAGTGTGTGTCTATGTATTGAGTCTGTGTATCTGTGTTTGTGTGTCTGTGTGTGTGTTCATGTCACAGCATGTATTTGGGGGTCAGAGGAAAACATTCAGGAGTCTACTCTTTCCTTCTACCATGTGGGTCCTGGCATTTTCAGTATTTCTGTTTGAAAAATTGTTCCATCAAGCCTTTCTGCAGTAATTTTTTGTTCATACAGAAACCTGTAGTCTCTGGTCTTCTGTAGACTCCATTATATTTGGCTTTGTTCCCTCCTGAGTCATGGTGCAAGTGAGAGAGACAGGAGGGAGCAGTGTTTGGGAGACTGCGACTCCAGCCCCACGTCTGTATGCAGACCAGAAGGCTGAAGGAGAGGCTGAGAGCGGCTCCTCCGTTCATACTTACACAGCTGTGCTCACAGTAGCTGGGAGATGGCGACACCTCAGGTGTCCGTCATGGACAACAGGAAATCAACACACACATACACACACACACACACACACACACACACACACACACACACTAGTTAATACTGTCAAGTTGGCAGACTTTGGAGTCACCTAGGAAACATGTCTGGGCACATCTGTGAGGGGTTCTCTAGACTGGGTTAACTGGGGTGGGAAGACGCACCCCGAATGTGGGTGACAGCACCCCATGGCCCAGGGTCCTGGACTGAAGAGAAAGGAAGGGGCGAGCTGAGCACCAGCTCATCTCTCAGCTTCCTGACCTCGACATTGCGTGTCTAACCGCCTCATGCTCCTGCCTCTGTGCCTTTCTTGTCCTGAGGGACTGCAGCCTGAAACTGAGGTAATCCCTCCCTCCCTCCTCCTTTCCCTCCCTTCATCCCTTCCTCCCTCCCTCTTCCCTCCCTTCTTTTCTTCCTACTTCCCTTCTTTTCTTCCTTCTTCCCTCCCTCCCTTCCTCCTTTCCTTCCAGTTGCTTTTGTGAGGTGTTTTGTCACAGCATTGAGGGAACTATGGCATTACCAGATACTGTTCAGCCTTAAAAGGGAGGAGACGCTGGCATATGGTATAATATGGATAAGGACGCTGCAGTGGGACATAAGCCAGCTACCCCAACAAGTGACCATGTGACATCACTCACATGAGGTGCTGGTGTCAGACAGAACAGGTCTGCAGAGCCTCGGGAAGGGGCGGAGTCCAGTGAAGGGCCCCTGGCGCCCAGCTCTTATGTTGCCATCCATTCGCAGAGGCCTGGGCTATCAGCAGCTTCCTGCACCCGCAGGAAGAGCAGCAGGGAAGAGAAGCCCTCCCTGAAGACTGATTAATTTAGTAATTAATGCAGGGAAGAGGAAGGATGATTCTGAAATGTTTGCTTCAGGCCCTAAATTTTAGCTCTGAACCCCGCAATCACAGCATCTGGTGGGATGAGGGTTGTGGAAGATCAGACAGGGAAGCAGCAGGAGATTAAAGATGAAGGGCTTCAGGGGCTGGAGCTGCAGAAAGGAGACAACACTTCACACCAGATGACAGCTGTGAAAAGCCTGGGTCCTCCATGGAGTGGGAACCATGGGCAGGAAGAGCAAGACCTTTACCACTGTGGAACCAGGTTTACACGGGACGGAGAGGAGGCTTCTGGGAGATCAGATTCACAGCATGGCCTCTGGAAAGGTAGTCCTCAGAGCAGGTCTAGTGAACAGACGAGTGTTGGATCGCATTCTGTGTAAATTGTCTGTACTTCAAATTTGATTAACCTTCGTGTAAGTTAGGACAAGTGAGACCCTGTAAGTCAAATTTCCAAGAGGTATGTGTTTGTACATGTGATGGAGTGTGTGTGTGTGTCTGTGTATGTCAATGGTGGTTATCTTCCTCACTTGTTCTCCACATCATCATGATTATTTTGAGGCTGGGTCTCTCATTGACTGAAGATTACCAGTTTGGCTAGACTGGCTGCTAATAAGCCCCAGGGTTTCTGTCTCCAGCCCCACCCCCAGTGCAGGGTTGCCACTGGTGTGGGGTGTCCACCAAAGACTGCTCGACATGGGTCTCGGCTGATGGAGCCTTTATTAGCCGGCTGGCTTCCACACGGGGGTTCGGAATCCCAGGGTAGCACTGAGCCTTTCTCAAGGGGAGCTTTTTTAAGCACAAAACCATGTTCTGGGTTGACATACTTCAGTTAACAAGTTAGCCAGAAGCAGAACAGCCGAAGCTAAAAAGCAGGCTTAGTGCGTGAGAGACTTTCCCAGAACTGTGGACTTCGATGGATGAGGTCTTTGTTTTAGTTTGGGCAGGTGGTGCTATCTATATGCTGAGTTTTATGGTCTGAATGGTACTTCCATCATGAAGTCAGTTGTGCTAAGGTCTGGGGCCTGTTCTAGTCTCCATGCCTGGCTTGCTGGGAGTGAAACTCAGGTTCCCACACTTATGGAACCTGCCTGTAGCCTTAATTCCAGGGTGATCCCCACCACAGAATTCCTGAGAAATCACAGCAGAGTTGAAGGACAAGGAGTCAGGTCTCCCCATGGCTGTGTCACCGTTCCAGAGGTTCTGGGGCCATCACCCACTGTCTGAGCCTGAGAGGAGAAGCAGAGCTCAGCCCTGGACAGGGTGACAGCCAACAAGGCAACCTGTGGGATTTATGCTGTGGGGACATTGGCCAGGGCCACCATACCTCAGCCTCCTGGGGCTTCCCAAGTGCCTGCACTTGAACCGGTAGAGGTCTGCAAGGCCAGCGCCTCAGCAGAGTCTGAAGAAATGATGTTATCTCTGGGTGGCCCTGTGGAGCCTGAGGGGACAGGGAAGTGTCCACAGAGTGCCGAGAGCATGGGAGGACCACCACGGTCTTCCCTTGGGCAGGCTGCCTTGGCCAGAAAGGAGGGTAGATGGCTCCGGTGTCCCTGGCTCCTCACTCTTGTTGACTGGTGAGCCTGGACGCTTGGCGGCTTCCCTTGGCTGGCTTTCTCTGGTTGGTGAGATGGGGACAGCGCCCCATCAGACAGAGAAGACTGGGGGAGATCTGTGATCATCACCCTAGCTCTTTGCCTTTTGCAAGGCTCGTGGCCTCCGTGAGGGACAGCGTGGCCACAGCTGGGTGGCATCAGGCCTGTAGCTTCTAATTCAAGGTCAGCCCGAGAAATCCCCAGTGTATTTCCACAGCAGGTCTGGGTAGAGCGCTACTGAGTGGACTCCCTCTGTCTTGTAGAGAAAAATCTCTGGAAGTGTTCTCAGTCACTTCAGCACTCAGGGGCTTGAGTCCCTAATTCAATGTCAGCGTGATGGGCCCAGAACCCCACATCTCAGCTCCTTTTTCTCCTCCTCCTCAGCCCACCTCTGACTCCACGGCACCCAAGGATGAGCCCTTCCTGGTATAAACACCAGGGGCTGGGACACCATGCAGTGGGTGTCTTGGGAGATGGCATCTTGGGGGAGCAGCCTTATGGGGAGGGACCAGGCTATGTAGCCAGGATGCATGCATGGTTGGGAGAAACAGTACCCAGAACTGGGCACAGTCCCCCTGCCTCAGCTCCCTGGCTCCTGCCCCACCAGGCTGAGGCACAAAACCAGGACCCCACCAGCAAGAAGAGTGCCTGGGAGCCAGGGGTCACAGGGGCAGGCTCGGTGTGCACTGTGTGAGCGCGCTCCAGAACATGGGGACTCTGAATTGATGTCTCACATGTTTGCACAGTGCTGCCCAGGCAGACAGCAGGGCAGCTGGCCACAACGCACTGCGCTGAGGCTCGGTGAGTGGCCTCAGCAGAAGCCGGTGCCCTGGGATCAGGCTGGGCACTCAGGTGGGCATGTCAGCTTCTTTATTGTCACTGTGATCAGATTCTTTACAGGAAGCAACTGAAGGGAAGGAAGGCTCCTCAGATCACAGGGGCACAGTCCAGCATGGGGGAGGGGGGATGCATTGCACAGCAGGGGGCACATTCCAGTATGGGGGGGGATGCATTGCACAGCAGGGGGCACAGTCCAGCATGGGGGGGCATGGCACAGCAGGGCAGGGGTCATGCTACGCCTGGGACAGAAGACAAGAACAGGGAAGAAGGCTGGACTATCACCCACAACTTCCTTCCACAGAGTTCTCCAGCCCTGCAAAACCAGAGCACTGTGTAGAGACCAAGTGTTCAAACACATGAGCCGGGGACATCTCATGCCCAAACCTGAGGGCATGGCTGGCACTCCTGGGCAGGTGAGGCCTGCAGCCTCTGCCCTACGCTGGCAACACAGGGTCTGGTGGAAGTGGGCTGTTGCCCCTCTACTCTTATCCAGGGCTGGATGGGGACCCAGCTGACCTGCTGGCCAGGCCAGGCCAGGTCAACAGTCACTTCCCCTCCAGCCTTCTTCTGTGGTTGGTGGCACTGACTCAGGTGCGTACTGCTGGCAGGAGCTGGTGTGGCTGATGCGCCAAGAAGTCCTTTGTAATGGGCACTGACCCCTGAAGTCATCTCTGGGGTCACTGAGTTAGTTCCTTAGTGCAGACAAGCCCAGAGAAAGTGATAGCTTCAGCCCTTGGAGAGGAAAAAGCTACAGTAGGGAGTCACTAAAGAGTGGTCTTTTATAGGACCCCTGGGCCCTCCCTTCCCACCAGTTCTGTTTAGATGCCGCCTCAGGACCTTCCTGCCTTTTCTCCTGGCTGTCTTCCAGGGTCAGAAAGCTGCCATAGGGAGCTTATGCCCCTCCCCCAGCTCTCCTTCACCTTGATGGCTGGCTCCGTGCATGTCGCATCCCACTTCAGGGAGGGAAGCTCCTTTCAGGGTCACTGCTTCTACTCTCATAGTGAGCAGATGCCAAGTTTAAACAGAGGGACCCAGGGGCGTTGCCGCCCACGGGAGGGGTCAGCAGGCCTCAGAGTGGTTCAGAAGTCAGTCAGATTCCCAGACCCTAGCCCCTTCCATGGCTGCTCTGTCTCCAAGAGCTCAACTTTGCCTTCCAAAGAACTTCCTACCTGCTCCAAAGAGGCTCACCAAACTTCCCAGTGTGGCCTGACTTCTTCCTCATCTCCAGAGAGAGGAGGGAGGAAGGGAGGGAGAGACGGAGAGTGGGAGGGAAAGTGGAAAGGAGGGAGGGAAAGCAGGGGAAGGAGGGTTGGTTCAGAACAAGAGGCAGGCTCTCGGCCAGCGTGCTGGTGCCCTATTTCAGCAGCCAGGCCAGGCCAGGCCACTGGGACCCTAGGAAATGGTTAGGCCGCTCCCCCAGCATGAGCACACACAGCGTTTCCTCTAATGAGAGCTCCATCTGGCTCTACCCTAGAGTCCATGCCAGAATGCTGATCTTCAAAACCTGTGTGATTCTGCGCGAGATGCTTAGCCTCTCAGTGCCTCAGTTTCCCTGTGTATAAGGAAAGTTGATCATGGTAACTACTTATGGCAGCTGTGAGAACTGAGGGTGCCCTTAGAGCACAGGCAGGAAAGCTCCTTCCAGCTGCTGGAATTGCCAGACCCCTCACAGGCCAGATGACCTGTCCAGCACTCACCAGTGGTTCAGTGAATTCACACTGACCACTCAGAGACCAGCTGTGACTGTGCATAGCATGAGTGGCCACCAGAGAGCTGCTGTGAAAGGGCTGGTCCGGTGCTGCTGCTGGGATGGGTGGAGCCTGAGGAGGAAGAGCCTGGAAGGGCTTTGGGTTATTGGGTGTGTCTTTGAAAGGGGGTGTGGGACCCCGGCCCCTTGCTCTGTCTTTGGCTGATGAGGTGAGCCTGTGTTGGACCACTGGCCTTCCTGGGCTACCTCCTCAGGCCCTGGCACTGGCTCTCCCACCCTCAGGCGAACCTTCCAAACTGAGCAGAAGATATCCTGTTTGTGGTCAGGGTGGCAAGAGGCTTCGGGCACACTTGGCCTGCACACCTAGCTGCTGGCCTTGTGTGTGACAGTCCCTCCAACAGGCCTGAGGTTGCTTCCACAGCCTCTTCAGTATTTGCCTCTCCTCAGTGCACCTCCAGGCAGCACGCGCTTGCCAGGTCTGGGGTGTCTGGGAATGAAGCCCTGCAGGCAGCATCCCGCTCAGGCCAGGGACGCGCCTCCTCACCCAGCCACCGGAGGCCACATTAGCTCAGCTCTCTTTGCTGGCGGCTTTTCTGCCACCCACTCAAGGGGACAAGTGGCACAGCTGGAGGAGCGCTGAGCTGTCAGTGTCGCCATCAATAATGCAGCAGCATCTCGCTCCTTGCTGGGCCTCATTCCACGGCACCAAGCAGACGTGACAAGGCACAGTGGCCGCAGCTCCAGCTGCGCCTCAGGCCCTGTCCTCAGGACACAAGGACGGAGCAAGGAGTGGCCCCAGCCCCTGAGAGCCCAACCACCGTGTGTATGGTTGAGTGTGCATGCACCTGTGTGCACGTCTGCGTGGACAGTGTACATGTATGTCTGTCTGTCTGTCTGTGTGTATCTGCCTGTGTCCCTGTTGGGGCATGTCTGGGCTTTTGTGTGGGTGTGCATGTGTATGTACGTGAGAGTGCATGTCTGCCTCTTCAGGAGTAAGTGCGGATGTGTGTGTACATGTCCGAGTACCTCTGTATGTATGCACACACGTATGCACAGAATGTGTCCCTGAGTGCATATGTGTGCAAATGCATGTGTCCACTTGTGTGCACATACAAGTGTGTGTAATAAGTGCGTGTTTGCCCCTGTGGGTACACTTGTGTGCCTCTGTGTGTACTGAAAACCTTTCATGCATACAGAGTTTCTCTTCAGGTAGAGCATGGTGGTCCCCTGTGATCCCAAGGCTGAGGCAGGGGATGGCTTCCAGTTGGAGACCAGACTTGACTGCATGGCTCATTCTAAGTCACCTGGGCTGCAGAGTGAGACCTGGGTCAGCTCTTCCCCGTCCTTGGTTCTTAAGATCCTCAGCTCCTTAAAGACCAAACCCAAGTGACTCCCCTCTGCAGCAGACCCTCTTCAAGGTCTTGCCCATCTTCCTGGAGGCAAAAGCACAAAACATCCCTAACAGAGAAGCAGGGCCAAAGATGGACGAGCTCTCAAGGGCGGGACTGCCAGAGCAGCTCCAACCCAGAAGCGCCCCTGTTCCAGGGGACTGCCCACGTGCACAGCCAGCCGATGTCTCAGCCGATGGCTGAAGGAGACGTCATTGCAACAACTGTCCCCTGAGCCGACAACCACACCTGCTCCACACTCACACACGGCATTCTGTCTGACCCCAGCTCTGCCACATACCAGGCTGCTGGGTGACCTGCTTGTTGTCAAGGCCACAGAGTGCTGATGGGTCATGAGAATGGCTCTTGGAAGAGGGAGGAGGGGCAGGGTGGGCCAGGTCCTCTGGGACCAGCAGCTCAGCAAGTGCTGGAGGCCTCTGGGGTGCCTGACAACACTGCAGCCTTCTTCCCATTCGTCCATGAGCTGAGATCCTGGCTCCTGCTCCCTTACCAGCTGCTGCCCTGGTGAACAAACAAGAGTAGCTGCTATTTGTTCTGCACTCGGAGTCCTGGGTAAGGGTCTGAGTCCTGGGGAATGCCTGAGGAAAAGCGAGGGAGAAATGCTATTACTGCCCCTGCTAGGCCCAGGCTGGCTGTACCTGACACCATGGCAGTGCCCAGGCTTGTTGCCTTCTGGGGAACAGCAAACCCAGGAAAGTGCTGTGCCTCATCCTTGTGACCTGGAGCCCAGCAGAGAAGCCTGAAGCAGCCAGCTCCCTTCAAAACAGTATGTTGGCATCACAGCCTGGGTCTCAGAGGTCAGGAAGGCCAGTCACATGTCCAAGGTGAATAGACCCTACTGAGGCTGAGGTGCCCTGGTGCATCTCCCTCCTACCTGAAGACAAGCCCTGTGCTTGACAGGTCAACAGGGTGGTCGGAAAAGCTGTCCTGGTTTGTTTCTGTGATAAGATATCCTAGCAAAAGAGCAATGTGAGGAAGGGGGGAGGGGTACGGCTTACAATTCCAGAATGTAGTCGATGTAGTCAATGGCAGCTGCTCACACCACATCCTCAGTCAAGAGCAGAGGGCCTGATGTGTGAGCTCGCTCACTTGCCTGCCTGCTGTGCTCAGCTTGCTCTCTCCACACTTTCGCAGCTTGGAACCCCGAGCCTAGGGAATGGTGCTGCCCCCAGCGGCTGGGTCTTCCCTCATCTGCTGAGATGTGCCTACTGGCCAACCTGACCCAGACAACTCCTTACTCTTCCCAGCTGAGTCCAGGCTGTGTGGACCTGGTAGTTAGAGCTGACCCTCCCACACCAATCAGCCAGCACAGATCCCCTGGGCTCACGGGACAGCTGACCTACCCTCCCTCTCCCCATCAAAGAAAACCGAACAAAGCCTGAGAACAGCACAGGTGCTGGCTGGCTTTGTGTGTCAACTTGACGCAGGCTAGGGTCATCAGAGGAAGGAGCCCCAGGTGAGGAAATGCCTCCATGAGATGCAGTGTAAGGCATTTTCTCAATTAGTGATTGATGGGGGAGGGCCCACCCATGGTCCCACCCCTGGGCAGGTGGTCCTGGACGCTACAAGCAGCTGAGCCAGCCATGGGGAGCAAGCCAGTCAGCAGCACCTGCCACGGCCTCTGTGTGAGCTCCTGTCCTGACTTCCTTTGATGACGAACAGTGATGTCTCCAACTTGCTTTTTGGTCATGGTGTTTTATCACAACTAAGACAGCACCCAAAGTTGTCTTCTGGCTTCCTATTCATGCACACACAGGTACACATGTATGACTGCACAACCGCGAACACACACACTCACAGTCAATGATCCAAAAGTACTGGCTGAAGAGCCCTAGTGGAGTCCTTGGCAGCACAGGCCCTGGCAATGGCGCCTGCACACCATCTATATAAACAGGACTGTCCTGTGTTTATAATTTGAGACTTGCCTTTCGGTCTCTGTGGAATACCTTGTAGGTCATTCTGTGCTCCCCGGCCACCCCACCTCCCATCCCCACCCACACCCCATCCCACACCCCACTCCCTATCCCACACCCCATCCTCCACCCCACTCCCCACCCCCTGCCCCCTATTTTTCAAGACAGGGCCTTACTTTGTAGTTCTGTCTTAGAACTATGTAGACCAGGCTGTATCTAAACTTGGAGTGCCGGTTTCTGCCTCCCAAGTGCTAGGACTAAGGGGGTGCGCCATCCCCCTGCCCGGGGTGTGTGGACAGTCACGAACTGTTCCCTGGTGGGAATCTACCATGGCTCATGTGACCCTCCAGCAACAGTCTCTTTAGGGGCCTCCATTTTCCCACTGTTACAATCAGCTGCTTTGTTAGATGCTGTTTACTTGTGCCTTGCAGTCCTTTGCAGATGTTTGCTAAGTCTGGATTTTTAATCTGCGACCTCGAAGATAACACAAATATAAAACTGTATCTACAGCCCCAAGGTTTGCTGACAGGCAGATATACCAATGGATTTTTTTTTAATGTGGGTTCTGGGAATCAGCTCAGGTCCCAAGTTTGCTGTAGGAAGAACTTGGCCAACTGAGCCTTTTTCCCAGTTTCCCAGTCCCCCAGTCCCCTATCTCCTTGTCTCCCTGTCTTCCTGTCTTCCCATCTCCCCATCTCCTGTCTCCCTGTTTCCCCATCTGTCTCCCTGTCTCCCCTATTCTCCCCAATTGTCCCTCCTTCTGAGCTCGGAACTTTCAGATTCCGTCCACTCAGCATTCCCCACAAACGCCGCGCCTTCACCATCTTGCTTGCTTTTAAATGTGCTGCTCTCCTGGAGATAGGTTGTTTTGATTGAGAAGGAAAAAGAATCACTTGCTGTTTCCTTTAGAACACTTAAGTCTTTTTTTCTTGCCCATTTTCATGTGTGTCCGTCCATCGGGAATATTGTTTATGCTCTGAAAGCACACTTCAGTCTTTCCCGGAGAGATCCACAGGATGTCTGATACTGAGTTAGAGTTATTGGGATGGTTCTGCTCTTCTCTGCTGATTCGGAGTTCAAATTCCACCACAGGCTCAGTTGGTGACGCGCCCCTGGCCAGCCTTTCCACAGAACCGCTGTTCTGGTGACTAACATGGGTGGGAATGTGTGCTCCTCGGAGATATTGTTAGTCATGTCACTGACTTTATTGAGAAATAATTCACACGCCATACTGCGTGTCCAGTTCATACAACTGCTCCCCAGTCCAGTTCATGCAACTGCTCCCCAGTCCAGTTCATGCAACTGCTCCCCAGTCCAGTTCATGCAACTGCTCCCCAGTCCAGCTCATGCAACTGCTCCCCAGTCCAGCTCATGCAACTGCTCCCCAGTCCAGCTCATACAACTGCTCCCCAGTCCAGTTCATGCAACTGCTCCCCAGTCCAGTTCATGCAACTGCTCCCCAGTCCAGTTCATGCAACTGCTCCCCAGTCCAGCTCATGCAACTGCTCCCCAGTCCAGTTCATACAACTGCTCCCCAGTCCAGTTCATACAACTGCTCCCCAGTCCAGCTCATACAACTGCTCCCCAGTCCAGCTCATACAACTGCTCCCCAGTCCAGCTCATACAACTGCTCCCCAGTCCAGCTCATACAACTGCTCCCCAGTCCGGTGTGTACAACTGCTCACTAGTACACAGACCGGGACAACCATCAGCACAGTCTTAGAATGTCTTCACACCTTACAGGGAAGCCTTGTGCCCAAGCTTGTGTCCCTGTCCGATTCCTCCCAGGCAGCCTGGTTCCGCACAGACATGCTTCTGCCTCTGTCTGTGGGCTCACTGGCCTGCGCCGTCCACTCTCGGGAGCCCTGGAGAACGGGTTTCCACCTGGCACGGAGCACCGTGGTACGTGTCCAAGCTGCCCCGGGCCGCAGCGTCAGCCAGCTCTTCCTTCACCCCGTTTGCTGGGTTTATTCTCACGTTCCCACACACACTCGGAAGGTCATGTGGTTGACTCATGAGGACCATCCGGCGCTCCCAGTGCCATCGTGCTGCCGTGCTTCTGTGGCGGATGGAATGGCTCAGGTAGGCAAGCACTCCGAGTAAATCTTCCGGGGCCTGACACACCACCCCTCTCCATTCCACAGTCCTCCCAGCCCTGCACACCGGGCCAGCATGGGGCTGACTTCTCTTTCCACCCATGGCCATCCTCTCAGGGTGAGGGGCTTGGAGCTGAGAACGGTAGTGTCAGGCACTTCCTCACACGCAGCGTGAGTCAGGGAGGTGAGCGCATCATGGCGCCATGGCAGACGGGCCTTCTCTGGGGCCTCCCATCTGCTTCATTGTCACAGCTCTGATGTGTCACTGAAACGTCGTTCCTTAGGAGCAGGCTGGCTCATCTTTGCTCTAGAGAGCACTCCGGAATCTACTGGAATCACTTTTTCTGCTTATTTCTATGTCCTTGACTCCCTGTCCCCATAATGCCTGGAAAAAAACCAGCCCCGCTGGCAGATAGCTGTCCGTGAAGGGCTTGCTGTGCCAGTGTGGGCACCCAAGAGGGTCCCCAGAGCCCACCTCCAAGCCAGGTGGCTCGCAAAAGAAGACAAGGGAGAGCCAAAATGTGTGCAGGGGTGTTAACATGGAGAGCTCACTTTAGAGAACAGCCCGGCTCCTTATGTCCAGTGCGTGTGTCCTAAAAATCAGGACATTCTCGAAAACGTCTGAGTTCACTTGACTGAACAAACTTAATGGTCTAATGAAAGAACACAGGACATTAAAATGCAAAATCAGAGAAATATTTTAATTGGGTGCTGACTCGTCCCCCAGCTCCCAATGTCTTGGGCAAGTCACTGCATCAAAATTAGATTTTGTGTGAGTGTGAGTGTGTATGTCAGTGTTAGTGTGTGAGCGTGTGAGTGTTTGTGAGTGTGTTTGAGTCGGTGTGAGTGTGTCACTGTGTTTATGTGAGTGTGTGAGAGTATACGAGTATGTTTGTGTATGTGAGTGTGACCGTGTGTGTTTGTGTGTGTTTATATGCCATATATGTGCAAATATCCTCAGAGGCCAGAAAAGGACCCCTGGAGCTGTAGTTACATCACGGCTTCAGGGAACAGATTCCCATCCTCTGGAGGAGCAGCCACCTCTCCGGCCCTCACCAATTTTTTGAGAAGTCTCCAACTGAATGCAGAGCTTGCTGGTTGACTGGCCGGTGAGCGCGGGCATCTGCCTGTGTCTGCCTGCTCCGTGCTGGGACTGTGGGTGTGCAGCACACCCAGTTTCTGCTGCTCGAAGCCCATGTCTCTCAGCAGGCCGAGCCCCGCCCGGCCTCACCCCTCCCTTACCCCCACTCCAGCACCTCCACCCTGCCCCGCCCCACCCCCTTCCTCCTGCAGCCAAATCTGTGGCTACCCAGGACAGCCAGTGCGTTGCCGCTTCACCTTCACACACACCCCAAGTCTCTAAAGAAGCACCTGTGCCCTGGGCAGTCGCCCTGAGTTCTGAGCATGACGGGTGGGGCTGGCAAGCGCCTAGGCTCCGTCTTCCCGGAACCCTAATGACGGCTGTCTCCTCACGGGAAGAGACTCCCCAGCTCCCGGTACCCAGGCACCTTGCTTGCCTAATGAGGACATCCTGCCCCTCGGACTGCTGAGTCTGACAAAGCCCCTCATCACAGGGATGCTTGCTAGCATCTCGCCCAGCTGCCCCCGCAACACGCCAGGCGCTGCTCTCAGAAAAGGCCATTAAAGCCCCTCTCGGGACAGTGAATTACATGAGGCAGGTTCCAAAGAGAGCACTAAACGTTCCAAGGCCAAATATGATGATCCGGTGTGAGCCCAGCTCCCGAAAAGCCCAATTTAGCTCTTGTTTCTCAGTGGAAATGGGACTCTAGGCACAGTCGATATGGCAGGGCCTCTGCCTGATGAGCCAGTGTGGAGGGCCTCACATGAACTTGGCCCGCTGTGCGTGGCATCCCTGGGAGTAAGGAAATGCTGGGCTCTCACACAGCCTTAACGGTGGCCTATTTCCTGTCTGTGTTCTAAGGTGTGGGAGCACAGACTAGAGAGTCTGGGGTGAGCCCCAAGGTGGAGTGGCAGACGGTTCTGTGTGACAGAAGCCCGGAGTTAAGGCTGGTGAGCTGGCTCGGCTAATGGCTGGCCCTGGGAAGTTCTGCGGTCCACACTCAGCGGCCAACAGCAGCGGTGGTGATCCTGGCCCGGGCAGGGCAGTCAGCAGGAGCGTGACCCCCCCCCCCCCAGGGCACACGCCTGCAGCAGCGGGAGAACAAAGGTGCCCCTCTCGTCGCCTGAGCCTGGTCTAGCTTTGACAACCAGCTTGAGCTGCGCCAGCGTCTGTGCTTTGACCAATTTAAGGGAGGTACAGACGTGCTTGGAGGAAAAGTTACCTCCTGTAATTCTTGATTTTGTGCCCATGTGCCCTGCCTTCCGTGCAGCCAGCCTGAGCTACTGAATATGCGCACCTGGAAAGAGCAAAACGGTGAAGTAGTTAAGAGCCGCAGGGCCTCGGGGCTGGAGAAATGGCTCGGGTTAAGAGCTGCTCTTGTAAAGACCAGGCTCCATTCCCGGCACACACGCGGAGGACAGCCCACCGTAACTGCTTCCAGAGGCCCAGCCATCCTGTGTGGCCTCTGTGAGCCCTGCATGCATGTGGTGTTTGGATGGGCATGCAGGCAAACATTCCTGTGTGGTGTGGGAGTTTGCATAGGTGTGGCCTACAGACTCCTGTGTGCGGATGCTTGGCCCCCGGGGAGTGGCACTATGAGGAGGGGTGGTCTTGCTGCGGAAGTGCGTCACTGTGGGGAAGGCTTTGAGGGCTCCTATGCTCAAGCTCTTCCCAGCGTGACAGTCCTTTTCTGCTGCCTGTGGATCAAGATGGAGAACTCAGCCGGGCAGGGGGCCACACTCGGGTAATCCCAACCCTTGGGAGAGAGGCAGGTGGGTCTCTGTGAGTTTGAGGCCAGCATGGTCTACAAAGCTAGTTCAGGACAGTCAGGGCTACACAGAGAAACCCTGTCTTGAAAAACAAACAACAACAAAAAAAAAAAAAAAAAAAAAAAAAAACAGTAGATCTCTTGTCTCCTCCAGCCCCAAACCTGCCTCGGCCACCAAGCTTCCCGCCATGATGATAATGCACTGAACCTCTGAACCTGTGAGCCAGCCCCGATGAAACGTTTCTTTTATAAGTGCTGCTACAGTCATGGTGTCCCTTCACAGCAATGAAGCCCTAAGACACATATAAAAATAAATAAATAAAACCTTCTTTAAAAAGAAATGTAATCTCATGTCTTAAGACCCAAGGGGCTGAGATGGCTCAGTGGGTAAAAGCATTTGCTGCCAAGTCTGATAATCTGAGTTTACCTGGAACCCACATGGTACAAGAGAACTGACTTCTACACACACACACACCACACACACCTTTCCGGGTGGGAAAGGCTAGCTACTTCGCATACTTTAGAGTCACCTGTGAAGGGAGTCTCAGCTGAGGAGTTGCTATGTGGGTGTGTCTGCTGGAAGATCTGTTTGGCTGTTAATTCTGTGGCCCAGTCCACTGTGGGCAGCACCATTCTCTACAGAGATGGTCCAGACCTGCAAGAGAGCACGAGCCTCCCAGGAAAGCAGCTAAGTGGAGTTCTCTGTGGCTTCTGCTCCAGGATCCTGCTTGAATTCCTGCCCTGCCCTCTGTCAGTGATGGCCTGGGACCTGGACAGACAAGGCAAAGAAACCCTTCACTTCCCAGGTTGCTTTGGTTCACGGCATTTGTCACAGCAGCAGAAGAGAAACTTCTGCTTTCAAAATGCCCTTGCATCTGGAGGAAGCAGAAGTGGGGACTCTTCTTAGGAACAGTAGCTTGTTGACAACCGAGGAGGAAGTTGTTAAAGACACTAGAAGGACAGTAGAGGCCAAAATCAGTGGGTGGGGTGGAAATTTTCCCATAATCTCCTTCAGGTCAATTCAGGAGTCACAAGGCAGAAAGGGACCCTGGAAACCCAGCAGGACAGTCACCACCGTTCGATGTCACTTAGGAAGCCAGATACTTCCTCTGAGGCTGACCCTGGAGGTTCGTTTAAAAGCCAGAAAAGGGCAGCCATCGCTTTCCTGGGCTCCAGTTAAAACTCCCAAAGGAGGCCAGCTCTCTCCACGGATGGGTCTGGAGCAGAGGACAAACAAAGACACCGCTATTAACTTTATTTATTTCTATTTTATTATTATTTTTTTAAATTTTGGCTCATTTTTGATATATCATTCTGATCTAAATTCGGAAACTATGTCCTTACGTCTGGAGCGGCCTGCGGTCTGCTGCAGAGAATGGGGCTCCCCTCTGACAAAGCAACCGTTTCTCCACGGTTGGCAGGTAAGTAAATTGGCTTTTACTAGGTGCCATTAACTATGGTCTGGGCTGATTTGCTACCTGCTGGCTTGCGTGGAAGTGGAGTGCATGATACACCAGGCCGACGGCATTCATCTTTCGTTCTTGATTCGTCGCCCCTCGCTGGGCGCATGGGCAGCAGCGCCGAGGATTGGGGGGTAGCTTGAGCAGCATGCATGGAGTCATCTGGGGTGTCAGGAGGGGTGCCCCAGTGCCTAGGCCTGTAGCAGCATGACCTGCCTCTTTCCTGTTGAGGCACATAGTGGCTGAGGCACCCCAGGCAGGAACGCCGGGACCCCTGGCTGCTCCTGGACCTAGTCAAGCATGGCCCCTTGGCCTTTGCCTCCCTGTCTGTTCAGCCCGTGGTGAACTGGTGGGACTCTGGCCATCCCTGAACGGAGGGTTACATGGCTTCTCCTCTACTAAGGCCATGGTCCCCACTGCCCTCACTGTCTCTTCTACCAAGTGCCCCGTCACGACTTCAGTAACCAGAGCAGCATCTAGAGTTAGTCCTTCCTGGAAATGCCCTCACAGGCCCACCCAGAGGCCTTTCGTGTATTTGACTCAGGCTGGGGTGGCCTTTCCCACGATATCTGTGCCTCCGAGTAACTCGATATCCCGTAAGTGACCCCGTCATTGGGGGCTCACTCAGTAGGCCTGGGGTAGACCAGTTGCCTATCCGGTGTGGGTTGGCGTTCTCGTGCACGCCCACTGCTCTCATTTGCCCTTGGCATGACTGAGCAGCCCCATCATCCTCCCATGCACATGCCCTCAGAGGCCTTTCCCTCTGCTGGCAACGTGGGCTCCCGGAACTCCGTGTCTGCAGGAGTGGCTGCTGCTCCACCCCACCCCGCCTTTCCTCCCACAGGCGACACAGCATTTCTTGTCTCTGTACCACCTGTGGCTCTTCCCTGAATCAGCAAGCCACGGTTTGTTTTGTTTTTTCTTGTGTCTATCACCAGGTCAGCTGACCCCAGACAGTGGCCAACACTGAGTGGGTCCACTGGGAGAAATAACTCCCAGCAAATACTCATTGAAACCAACAAGTGATTGAAAATCTCCCCTCTTTGGAGGATAATAACCACCAGAATAAATGCATGAACAAGGGTGATGCAGACATGTGGTTGTGTGGGTCACCGTGGGCTTCCTTAGAGCACACCACGGCTGTGGAGTGGCTCAGGGAGTAAGTTCGAGAAGGTGGGCGTGGACCCCAGCACCCACATAAAATCCGGGTAGATGCCTGTACCTGTGTGCTGAGTGCTGAGGGAAGAGTGGATACAGACAGATCATGGGGCCTCCTGTCCCAGCACTCTAGCCAATCAGTGAGCTCCAAGTTCAGTGAGAGACCCTGCCTCAAAATAAGATGGAGAGCAACTGAAGAAGCCATAGTAATGTCAGCCTCTGGCCCGTACACACGCACGCACAGGTACACACATGAAGGGGGGAAGGGGAGGAAGGAGGGAGGGAGGGAGAAGGGAGGGTAGAAACTATGCCATGAGAGAAAAAGCTATTTATTCTGAAACAAACTTTGGAGAGTAGACAGAAAGGAGCAGGAGTGTTCAGGGAGAGCATGAAGGTTGGAAGAGCGTGGGAAGGAGTCAGGACGCTGAAATGGACCATAAATCACAGCAGCGCTATTTTCACCTCCATTGTCCTTCTTTATTTTGTGTTCCTGGCACCAGACAATTCATCATTTCTGTTTCATGTTACCAGCAGCAGAAAATAGCACTTGGCTCAAAATTTGAATGGGGGAGAGCAGCTTAGAAAGCTCGGGATGTGGGAGGAGCCGGGGGCCCCCAGCTGCAGCTCCTTTTTCTGCACTGGTGTGAAGGGCGATGATCTCAGGGCAGGGCAGTTTCTCTGCATGCTCCGTAAAGGCACCTCGGGTCTTCTTCGTCCCTGCCCCTGGCTTCAGCGCCTCGCCTTAGAAAACGCCTGCCCTCTCGGCTTGTAACACGTCTCTTTCTTAGAAACTTAACCTCTTCATTTTATGGTGTATGTGCTGGTGTACATGTGGGGGATTAGGGTTAAGGTTAGGTTTAGGTTAGGGTTAGGGTCAGGGTCAGGGTTAGGATTAGGTTAGAGTTAGAGTCAGGGTCAGGGTTAGGATTAGGTTAGGGTTAGAGTCAAGGTCAGGGTTAGGGTTAGGATTAGGTCAGGGTTAGGATTAGGTTAGGGTTAGTTTAGGGTTAGGGCTAGAGGGGAAGCCAGAGGGCAATTCTGTGTAGCCATTTCTCTCCTTTCACTTTTGCATGAGCTTTGGGGTTGAACTCGGGCCCACAGGCTGTGAAGGCAGGCGCTTTTCATTCACTGAGCCATCTTGACCACCCCATCACCTTTTCACCTGTTTTGCTTTGCATGTTCTGAGCAAGTGTGCTCAGGCCACAGTTCCTCTCCAGCAGAACCTCCCACAGGAGAGCTGAAGCTGGACTCAGGTCCATGCCCGCTCGCTGCTGCCGTCTCCCACGAGGACGCTGTCGATCCCTGCAGACATGACCTTGGTCTTCATTTAGGGCTTCTCCAGACTCCGTGCCTCCACAGGCCGCCCTAAGCAGGCTGTAGCCCATTTGCTCACCTCCAGGCCTGGGAGGGGCTTGGGGTAGCTGTACATGGACAGAGTCTGGCTACGTGAGTCAGGTGTTTACACACTGTGTGGGAGGGTGCACTCGGCGCAGAAGGTCCTGAGTGAGCAAGAGAAGTGGAGCTGGCAAGCGTGGACACGGATTGTAAGCGTGAACCCAAGCCGTCAGGGCATTGTCCTTAAGTCTAAATTCGGTGGCTCAAAGTTCACTCCCGAGGAAGCCAGAGAGCTATCTCAATTGATGTGTAAACACGAGGCCCTGCGCTCAGCTTGCCAGAGTCCATGTGAAACATGCACACAAAGCGTGGCGTGGCGCACACACAAGCAACTCCAGTTCTGGCAGACATCAGCGGGGCTCCTCTGGGGCTCGTGTGGCCAGCGTATGTGCGAACCGCTCAGTCCACACCGCACCTGATGCTTCAGGCCAGTCTTGCCACATGGCTGAGGTTGGCCTTGAACTCTGGATCATGAGAGTATATCCATGCTCGTTCTTGTTTTGGAAGAACAGTTACCGGATACGGTGTGTGCTTGTTGTCTTTGCTCACAATTGGGAGGACTTCATCAGTGTAGCGCATGAGTCTCCATTGCGCCAGGCAATGGGTCTCCGTGTCTTCCGCAGACTCATCCTTGTCGCTCTGAAGCCCTGCTTGTGTCGGTTTGGTTTCCGCCTATCTGGCGCTCTCTCTCGCCTATGTTTTCTCTGTCTAGAAAATTCTCCACCCACGTGTGAACTTGGATGTCCTGTCTTCGGCATTCCTTGACACTCATTTGGATCTTGAAGACAAAACCTGCTTGAGTCTCACTTTACCACAGGAGTGGACAGCCCAGCTGCTGTAAGATGCTCAGACTTTGTTTGTGCCTCTGGAGGAGTGTGTTCATGTGTGGTGGTGTGTTTGTGTGCATTGGCGGCCAGAGGACAAGCCTGTGAATCCCTGAGTCTGTCCTTAACTTGCAGTCACTGGTCTGGTGATGCTGGCTGCCCCAGAGTCCAGGAGTCCACCCCCCTCTGCGTCCGCAGGGCTGGGATCTCAAGGGCACGAGGCTGCCATGCACAGCCTGTCTGGGGTCCCGGGGATCAAGCACGGGCCTTCACAAAGCAAGCACGTGACCAACTGGGTCTGCCCTCAGCCCAGACTCCTTTTACACCATAGCGTGTTATTTGGGAGTCTCTGTTATAAGGAAATATAGGAAAGCCGCGGTTATGAGGCTATTGATTCCAGCGAGCTGGAGGGCTCCGGGACCTCAGCTCAAGGTCCAGACACTCGGAAAGTCCAGCTGTAGATGCTCTCTAGGTTGGAGCATGCAGACGTGACTGTCTGGGAGGGAGGCAGGCAGGCACAAGGTTGGACGTGACAGGATCAGATCCGCCATCCATTCTGCAGACCCCTGAGTGTGGTGGAGCCATCTTGTCACCAGCCTGGTGTGGAAGCCACGCCCCCACAGGGCTGGGCGGCCCCACTGAGTCCAGCCGCCTCCTTCTCCGCGGTTGCTGGCTGCTCCTCTCTGAGCCTTCCTGTCTTTCACATGTCCATTCCTGTCCTGTTTCAGCGGCCACAGAAATGCACACAGTGTCCAGATGGTCTTCTGTGAACAGCTTTTGGTCCAGGTGGGGAGGTGGGGTGAGGACAGGTGCCCAAAAGGACCAGTTCCTGCTTCAAGCCAGGCCTTGTTGGACAGGCGTCAAAGACAGCGCCTTGCCCGTTCTGGGCACGGGGCCATTGCCTGTTGTCTATCAAGACTGAAAGGGCAGCAGTCCAGCAGGCAGACTGGGGAGCTGGGCGCTGAGGGGGGTGGTGCCACCTCTGTGGGCTCAGTGTTGAGAATGGGCGCTGTCTTCAGCCATACCCCTGCCGGAGGCCAATCCTATGAGAATGGAGGCGAAAAACTCACCAGGTTTTTGAGCTCTGCAACGGCATAGTCAGTGTAAGCTGGTGTGTGTGGTGTTCGGTCGTAAACGCACATGTATGCACACGTGTGGAAGTCGACAGCAGCCTTGGATATCGACTGCAGTCATTTCCCACCTAGTTTTTTGACATGGTGTCTCTGGGTGTTCCTTTACCGGTTCAGCTAGGCTGGTGGTCAGGAAGGCCCAGGCGTCTCTTGTCTCCATTTCCCCAGCACAGAGGTTCCAGGCACGCTGTCCCACACCTGGGTTTTAAAATGTGGATTTTTTTAAATGTTTATTTTTATTCTTATGTACATTGGTGTTTTGTCTGCATGTGTGAGGGGGTCGGATCCCCTGGAACAGGAGTTATAGACAGTTGTGAGCTGCCATGTGGGTTCTGGGAACTGAACCCGGCCCTTTAGGAAGAGCAGACAGTGTTCTGAATCGCTGAGCCATCTCTGGATTCTGTGGATTTAACCCAGGTCCTCGTGTTCACCCAGCAAGCCCTTTGTTGGCTGGCTCTCCAGTGTATATGCAGCATGTATTTCTCTGTAGTTAAATGAGTGTTGGGTTGCACAGCCACGGATGATTTTGAACACTGTCTAGACTATCTCCTACTGCAGAAGAGGGATGGCCATCCTGAGAGCCGGACGCCACCCCTGTCCAGTTCCGTAGTCCTGAAGGATTCGGCCGACAAATGTCAGGCATGTACTAGTGGGCTAGGGCTTGAATGCTAGAGGTCCTGCGTAGGCGCGAACCTTTGCACACTTGCTCCCCATTGGTGGCACTGTGTTTGGGAGGTTGGGGACCTTGCTGAAGGTCATGGTCCCTGAGGGCGGGTCTTGAGGTCTACAGCCCAGCCCTGCTTCCCGTCCCCTCTCTGCTTCCTGGTCACGTCCTCCAACCAGAGCCACAGGCCGCTCTTGCCTGTGGCTTTCCCCACCATGTTGGACTGATTTCCCTTCAGTCGAAACAAATCAGCCCTCCCTCAAGGTGCTTTAATCCAGATCTCTACCACAAAGATGAGAAAAGCAGCCGACCCCAGGAGAAATAGAGGTGACCATGCCCTGGCCTGTGTCCCAGGCACTGGGGTCAGGACAGCTAACCCAGACGCCAGTTTAGTGGCTGATGCTTAGAGTCCAGGCCCCGGCTAGAGTGAAAACACCAGCATGCCCTGCAGGAAGCATCCTCAGCTCCCTGGAGCCAGCAGTGAAGCCATGCGTGTCTTCTCCTGCCCTGCAACCCCCATTGTCTCCTCCCTATACTTGCAAAGCGCTATTTTCCTGTTAGCTAATGCCCCTGGAAGGGCCTCAGGCACAGAGAGCACAGACCACAGCAATGGAGCTCCTGGTATATGCTGCTTCAGGCCCAGGCCGCCTCCTGACAAGGATCTTTGTGGTCTAGTCCACCAAGAAGCCAACTGTCTTCCCCCTTGAGCGCAAACGACTCATTGCCTGAATGGCCATTGACCTTCAGGGTAAGGATCTGTTCCAGGTCCCTTCTTGGGGGCTGATCCACTGAACCACTGCACAGCTCAGGCAGGAACAGTTCTGAAAGGCATGAGCCCAGAAGTGAAGGGACCATGCCAAGGGTGCTTCCCGTTGTCACGCGGGCTTCGTGTCCAGTGTGTCCTCTGCAGGTTACACAGTCCTGGGAGGACAGCCCTCCACCCTCTGGAACCATGGCCTCACTCCTGGGACACAGTCTGTCACATCTGCCGGGTCTTCTCTCAGGGAGCTTCTTTGGGTGCAGGCTGGCCGCCTCACTGGGGATGAACCACGCAGTTGTTTTCCCTGAGAAGCTCAGTGGGAGATGAATGAGTGGGGAAGTTGGGGGTTGTCCTTTGACATGAGTCAGTCTCCACAGAAAGACAGAAAGCTCAAGCAGGAAGGTGAGCAAGGAGAAGAACCCACAGACAGCATGCACGACCCTGCATCCAGGGGCCCTGTGATGAGCCAGCCATTCCTCTTCACTCCCAGGCACGCTGAGGTGCCTCCTCCAACCAAGGCTCCACCTCCACCCTGCCTAAGCGTGGAAACCACACTGCTTTAAACAAGAGAGAACGATGCTTTCACACCTATCACCTTAGTCAAGCTAAAACTCTTGGTGGACAGATATCACTGCCTTAATTTTGTAAATAATTAATAGTAAGAACAAAGCAAAGCAAAACAGAACAAGAAACCCACAAGGTCCAGAAATGCTATGGAGCCCTTCTGACCTCCCACGACCTTGCCATCTCAGGCTAGCGTGGAAAAGGAATTCCACAATCCCAAACTGGCAGGAGCCTGCCCCGCAGCCTGCCCCAGCTTCTCGGAGGCGGCTGGGGCAAAAGGCTCCGTTTCCAGAACGGTCTCTCCTGCCCCTCCCCCACCCCACTCAGGCTTTAACGCGTCAGCTCGTCTGCAGGTGGTGCCATCCTCTGGGACCCTGCTAGCTAGTAACTAGCGTCAGCACCCTCCTGGGGCCAGGCTCCAGCTGAGGCGTCCTCCAGCGCCACCACCCCCTGCAGCATCTTCTCCCAGACATCAACGATGCTGCTCTGGTGCCTTGATGGAGCCATGGGTCCTTCCTGCATCCCGAGTAAGGGTGCTGCAGGGCTCACCAAAGGAGGGCCAGAGCTTTCTCTGCCTGGGAGTGGCCCCGCCTTCTGCCTCCATCAGGCGAGTCTGTGCAGAGAACAGCAGTGACAGCATCTTTGGTGACAAGCACAGGGCGGCCTGGCTGCAGACAAGGAGGCCGCAGAAAGCGCTTGGCTGTCCCTGGGTCTTCTCTCCCTTTCTTCCTGCTTTCTCACAGGGAACCTGGCTCTAGGCCCAGGCAGGGACTGGCAGCCTTGCTAGTTTGGGCCCTTCCTGGCCAGCAATTAGTCCAGGGATGGCTGAACCCTGGCCGAAAAAAATCGGGATTTTTTTTTACATGAACGTTTCCTTTTACTAAACTCTGTGTGGAAAAAATGAGGATTAATTAGAACTCTTCAAGCAGGGATGATTTTGTTAAAAGAAAGTAAACAGAGCCCAGGAAGATGGCAGGAAGAGGCACCTGCCCGCCACCAAGCCTGATGATCTGAGCTTGATCCTGAGACCCAGAAGGAGTCAACTGACTGTCTCAAGGTGTCCTCTGACCTCCGCACACACGCTGAAGCGTACGTCTGCCCACACACAAATACAAATTAGCAGTAAATGAATTAATCAATACTTCATTTAAAACAAGGAAGTAAACAGGAGTTCCTGCGCAGCGTCTTTCCTGCCCCCGCCAGGCCCTGGTTTTCCCAGCACACCCCGCACCGGCCTCCCGACAGCCACATGTCGGCCATAGGGAGGAGCAATCCTGGAGCAGCCAAGCGGTGCCTCCCAGCTTCGGAGGTCTCAGCCCAGCGGAAATAACAATGGCAGAAATCACACCGCTCTGTTAAAAACAGCATCCAGGACACGCACGGCTGTCCGCCCTCGAGGACAACCTTCCTGGAGCGCCTGTGTCGTGTGACTGGGGCGCACTGAGTCCGCTAGCTCTAAGCCGTGTACCCAGATCCACAACATGGCAGCGCGCCTTGTTTTGGGCACAGCCTCAGATGTTTGCACAGTCGTGTGGCTGAGCGTGCCTGGACGACTGGATGCCGCCCATAAAGAGCCAGGCTTTTATTCTCCAGCTTTATCCAGAAGGAGCAGGGTGGAGACTCGGCACCAAGGACGGCCTAAGCTGACGGCCTCCGAGTCGGGCCTGAGGCAGGACTGTCTTCCACGTCCCACTGGAAGCTTGGGTGTTCTTCCCGGTGCAGACAGCCCACAAGAAGCTCCACGAGGAACGGCCAGCCACCCCGAACCCAGTGTGGAAGGGGCAGAGGTGCGAGCACCCGAGATCCCCAGAGTGTGTTTCCTGTGGCAGGCCCGGTCTCCACGGGTCACGCCCGCACCGGGAACCTCAGGGTTCCTTGATTTCCCTGAGGGAAGCAAACGTCTCCCCCCAAGGCAGTGTACAAACAGCAGAGCAAAGGAACCATTCCCCACAGAGTCCCCACAGCTCGGGGAAGCCGTGAGTTGACTGAGGCTGCTTACGGTGTGGAGGCTACTCACGGGGGCGCTGCTGAACCCCACACCACAGCAGCACAGAACTCTTGCCCGCGTGGACGCCCCCTTCCTCGAGGCTGTGTAGACAGCTCCATCGGCTCTTCGGTCAGCCCTCCTTGCTCAGTTGGCAACCCCAGCCGCTCCCCAGGCCAGACCCGCACAGCCAGGAAGGAACCCCGGCTAGGATCTCAGGGTCAGGGCCCAGAGACCTGCACGGAGGCCAGGCCAGCGGGGCCACTCAGGAGGTGTGCACGCGGTCACCGCTGCCCCACTGACGGCGGCATCGGCTGCCAGGATCAGGGCACCATCCGTTGTCCCACTGGCTCGGTGACCTCCACTCGAACCACAGATGCACTGGCCAGCTGCGGGATTCAGAAAGAGGGCTGAAGGCCAGAGGCTCTCGGGGCAGCGGTGCCAGTGAGGCATCGGAACCCACCTCACCGTGCCGCGCACTTCACACCTGCATAAACCAGACTGTCCGTGGATCCGTGGCTTTCCTGAGGCTCAGCTGTTGAAGCAGAGTAGAGAGCAGCGGTGCTGCCGAGGAAGACCTGTGCCACATGTGGCTGTCTTCCTCAAGGCCGTGCCTGCACCGAGACAGGGCTTAAGGCACAAAGTGCTGGCCACACAGCGTGAGGGTGGCGTTCACACACACACACACACACACACACACACACACACACACACAGGCCCTGTAACACCAGTGCTGGTGGGGAGGAGAGAGGAAACCTGCCACAGGAGAACAAGATGTGAAGCGTGATGGAGGAAGATGTGAAATGTCAGCCTCTGAGGGAGAGTGCACACACTCAAACAGGCACGGGCGCACACGTGAGCACACTCGTCCGAGAACAACTTTTACAAAATGGAACCCTGCTTTCAACTGTCTTCATTTATCTGCCCCTGGGCGGTTCTCCTGACATGCACAGCACCGCCCCTAAGAACCAGGTAAGCTCTCATCCCCTGGGGCAGGCCAAGGTCTGAGCTACACTCACCTTTCCACCAGTGCTCTGGGCCACGCGCTGGGAGTTCCCGCTGTGTGTTCTCTGGACTTGACGCCACCTCCTCGTCCGTGCCCTGGGGACCCTTCCAGCCTGGCTCAAGTCAAAGAACACACGGGCTACTGTGAACCAAGGCTCCCCTCAGGACCAACTTCTGCTCTACATCCCCAAATCCACGACTTAGGCCCTCGGCCCTGGCTGGGACACAGCACCGCCCCGAGTGAGCCCTAGTCTTGGACTTAGGTGTGTCTCCATGAAAGCACACCTCTGGGTGTGCCTATGAATTTTTCAGGGGTTGAACAGCGGAGGAAAGACTGACTCTGGCTATGGGTGTCCGAGAGCTGGGGTCCTGGACTGAATGAGAGAAGCAAGCTGGGTACCCATTCCCTCCCGCTCACTCACCCCCCACCCTCTCTCCACCCAACCTCTGCCCTCTGCCCCAGCTCCTGCTTACTGTGACGTACAAGTTTTGTTTTGTTGTTGTCGTTTTCTTGCAGGAGCCTCTGAATAACACCTGCCTTGGCTACACTGGAAACCCCAGCTATATACAGGGGTGATTCTGGAGAGAGAGAGAGAATTCTGGTGCCCCTAAAAGAACTCCAGGCAGCACTTCACCTATGAGGAGTTTATAATTTGATCTGATTCGATCTAGAATAGTCTGATTGTTCCCAGTGACACGACTGTCTTGGTAAATATTTTAGCTGGTGGAGAATGCCCAAATGGAGCAGCGTGTGTGCCTAGGGACCCTGTGAGGTTGGCGTGGGTCCCTGTCAGTCCAGAGGACCTGGACAAGCCATGAGTTCTGACAAAACACGAGCGAGCAACACTGTCATGGGACCTGGGGCCTTCTTGCTCCGGCCTTCGGAGCAGGCATCTCCCTTTTGTGGAGCTGGTCCAGGCCCTTGCCTGTGGGTAGAGATGTCAGTCAACCCTGCCCCTCCCACCCCTGCCTGCCAGGGAGCAGGGCCTTCCACAGCATCTGCTGAGCAGTTGGCCAAAGCAGCCATGTCTCTCTCAGCCCCTCCTTCTGCCTCGGCAGGCTGGGCCAGGGCTTTGCCCCAACTGTGTGCCCATTGTGTGTGTGCTGACTTGCAGAAGCAAGCTCTAGGGGAGACAGCCAGAGGACAGGGAGAGGGACCAGTGGGAGACAGCCAGAGGA
>NW_026593947.1:3154365-3158116 GCF_907164565.1 Psammomys obesus
GACAGCCAGAGGACAGGGAGAGGGACCAGTGGGAGACAGCCAGAGGATGGGGAAAGGGACCAGTGGGAGACAGCCAGAGGACGGGGAGAGGGACCAGTGGGAGACAGCCAGAGGACAGGGAGAGGGACCTAATGCCATGGAGCAGAATCTGGGGGTTGGGAAGTACAGAAGGGACAGGAGGGCTGAGAGAAGAGTGTGCCAGGGAGCTATGGCATAATGGTGCCAACTGTGTGGGAGCAGAAAAAGCAAGCAGGAGTAGGGGGAGGGCTGCCCTCAGGGAGGTGGTGTTGGTAATGAAAGGAGAGCACACACACACAAACACACGGTGCCATAGAGAGGCTGCACCCCACTTTGCCACAAACACAGCGGATGAACAGCCCCCACAGGACTTTCCTTACAGAGAGCCACAGAAAGAAAAATGGAAGTCCACTGCTCCCCAGCGGGCACTAGGGATGCCAAGGGAATCATAGTGGGTTTCAAGGACTGGCAGGAAGGAAGGCCAAGGAAGGGGTGGGTACTACCAGCCTAGGCACTCCTTAGGGACAACTCCTGAGTGCTAGGGAAATGGAATGCGGTGTCCAAGAAGAGCTCAGAGGCAAGACAAAGGGCTCGGGGCCTCTCAGCTGCGAGAGTAGAGTGCCTTGAGCCACCCAGCATGCGTGAAGTGTGGGCCTCAGAAGACGTGTTCTCATGCCCAGGACTACAGGACTGACCCTGGAGCCCAGAGCCTGGCGTTGGCTTATTGGACCACACAGAGCCAGTAAGATCAAACCAAGGTATCTCCATCCAGGGCCTGTGGATGGACACTCATGACCATTTCTCTGCCCACCCAAGGTTAGGTCTGGAAGCTGTGCAGGTTGACAGGTTGACAGGGCTACTGGGCACCTCATCAACCACCAGCTGCCAAACAGGAGCAGGCCGGCCTGCCTCTTCCTTCTTTGCATGAGGCCTGGCTGGGCAGAGGGCAGAGTTTCAGCTATCCTTCTGTTGGGCATGTCAAGCACATTAGAAGCCAAGCCCCACTCTCCAGTTCATCTTGGCTCAAGGTCAAACACTAATCTCTCCGCCTCATCCTCCGAGGCCCAGGGCTCTTGCTCATCCTTCCTTGGGTAGCTGGAGTCCAGAGCAGCTAGCGACAAGTCCTGGCAGGCAAACACGTCAGTGAACCAGTCAAGGAGTGAGTGACTGGGGGAAGGGCTTCAGGCACAGCTCCTCCCCAGAACTTCCCAAGACAAACTCAGGCAGATGTCGGAAGTGGGGACAAGTGAGGCCTGCCTGGTCTCCATGCCAGGTCACAACCTTTGCTGTGTCTGACTCATGTGTTTCTGCTTCGAGGTCTTGAAGGGCTGCAGAGCTCTGTGATGTCAGCTCCTTGCCTCCCTCCAGCAGCTCCCTGAGCTGTGCAAACCTCAGCAGGCACACATGCAAATATGCCAGGCTTCCCCCATCATTTGCCTCTCAATGTTCCACACCAACAATCATCTAGCCTTGTGTGAAGAATAGAACAGTTTACAGAAATCTGGGCTAATTCTCAACCCTGATGAATTGCACCTAACTATAGAAGCTTCCTGATGAGACTCAAAGAAAACCTGCTGGCTCCGTTTACCTCTGAGAGGGTGCCAGGCGGGAACTGCACCAAATACTGCTATTTTCTCTAACTGTCGTTTAGAAATTACAGGAGTCGCCCTCACACACAGCCCCGTGTCTCCCTTCTGCTTCAGGTGGGTTTAATCTTTGCTGTGTCCACTCACTCTCTGGGAACCCACTGTGTGGGCTGTGGGCTTTGAACCTCCTAGAGGACTTGATGGACACCAGGTCCATTCCTGGGGAGTCATTCTGCTCTTGAAGACACTATGAGTCAGCTCAGGGGCATGACGCTGCCCCAGACTTAAGTCCACCAGGATCTGGGTGGCCACTGCGTCTCCTGCCAGCTGTGAATGGCCCCTGCAAACAGCTGTGACATCCCAAGGGTCCTAACCACCCGCTGCAGCTGTGGGACAGTTTGAAGAAACAGGTGGGCAATATGATGAGACAACAGGGCAGTGTAATAGGGCAGTAGGAGCAGTGTGTCACAGTGTGATGGACAGGAAGTGTGATGGGCAGTGGGGCACAGATCACCTCAATTCTCCAGATGGAGAGGGAGATGGTGCTGCAGCTGTTAGTGGCCTCTTTCTCCTCCCCATTCCCTTCCTCCCTCCCCCTCCCGAAGCCAGGCACAGAGTCCTGGATGTGAGCGTGGCAGGGTCTTGAAGTCCACAGCTGGTGAGATTTGAACCCTGGCAGTGTCCTGGTCTCTCCTTGAGGAGTGCTGTGTCTGAGAATGTCTCCTTCCCACGCTGTATTCGGGGTTTAGCTCACTGCTCCTCGTGGGTTGGGTTGTTGTTGTGTAGAAAGTTTATATCTGGAAAGTCACGATGCCCTATCTTTGCTCTCTGGAGCCAAAGACAGTGAAAGCCCGGGCCTGTGTTGGCCTGTCCTCAGGGGTCAGAGCACAGCTCCCTACCTCTGCTCTCCTCCACACAGAGCACTTCCGGGATGTTAACCAGCCCTCCTGTGAGGAGGGGGAGGCGGTTTCCACCAGGCTGCACATGTACATGTCCACGTTGAGGAGGGACACTTCCCAGCATGCTTTGTATAGTCCACTGCCCAGAGCAGGGCCTCAGCAGGGCTCCCGGTGCAGACGGAAACTCAGCATGACGTCAGCATGACGTCGAGTTACTGCAGCTCGCCCTCCTGGGTTGCCTTGAGAGCTGCATTTGCTGTGGCCTGTACAGAGAGTTTGTTTGTTTGTTTTGTTTTGTTTTGTTTTGTTCCCACTCTAGCCCAGCAGCTACTCTGTGTGTCCATGGGCACTTTTCAGAAGTAAGTGCTGCCCAGGTGTTGACTCAGCCAAAGAGATGCACTTTGTAGGTGACTCTGAGACTTTGGGATGGAGAGGGAGCGGGAGCATGCTTTCCACATCTTCCCGCCCACTGCCTTGAGAGGATACGGGCAGTTACCATGGTCAGTCATCCTGCCGCCTTGCTGTCGAAGGGGGAGGGGAGTCCCATTTCTCCCAGTCCTAAAGCCCCACATTGCTGGGGCTTTAGATCTGGGATTAGAAGTTAAAAGTAAAAAGTTCCAAGGGCAGCCAAGGTCATAAAGACCAGGGTCAGGAATCAACACTCCTACTGTGTAGGCCATCATGCTTTGCTAGTCATCATCAGGAGGCCTGAGTCAGCTCACCATCCTTTGTACAGTATCCTCTTGTCCTGCCCTTTGCTCTGTCTCCATCCTCACAGAGCCGGGAAGCATCTCTGTCTCTCCCTGTCTTTCTTCTGTCCCTCCCCTCCCCTCCTCTCTTTCCCTTCCTCTACTCACCTCTCTTCCCTCCCCTCCTCTCCTCCCCTCCCTTTCCTTTTTTCCTTCCCTTCCCTCCCCTCCCTTTCCTTCTTTCCTTCCCTTCCCTTCCCTTCCCTCCCCTCCCTTTCCTTCTTTCCTTCCCTTCCCTTCCCTCCCCTCCCTTTCCTTCTTTCCTTCCCTTCCCTTCCTCTACTCACCTCTCCTCTCCTCTCCCCCTCTCTTCTCCCCTCCTCTTCTCTTCCCTCCCCTCTACTCCCCTCTCCCCTCCTGTCCCTTCTCCTCCCCTCTCCTCTCCTCTCCCCCTCTCTTCTCCCCTCCTCTTCTCTTCCCTCCCCTCTACTCTCCTCTCCCCTCCTGTCCCTTCTCCTCCCCCCCTCCTCTCCTCTCCACTCCCTCCTCCCCCCCCCCC
>NW_026593947.1:3158216-3230697 GCF_907164565.1 Psammomys obesus
CCCCCCCCCCTTCTCTGCTCTCCTTCACAATACCGGGAAGGAATAGACCCCGAGACCTTGTACACACTGGGTAAACATCCTAGTAAGAGCTACACTTCCAGGGTTTTTGTTGTTGTTTTATTTTAGTTTTTATTTGGGACAAGGTCTCAGTAAGTTACCCACAATGGCTCAAAACTCAGTAGACCAAGCCAACCTTAAACTCAAGGTGATCCTCCTGCCTCAGCCTCCCAAGGTTGATGTTATAGGCCTATCCCAGCCAAGGCCAAGGTTTGATTTGCTGAGAGCTGAACTGAAAGTCTCAGGAAGTGTGTGCCATGATGCCTCCTTCTGCATGGGGTGGGACATTGGCTTCCCTGTTACCACCCCAGCGGTTCAGCTGACGGCAACCTTAGCTGTGACATTGGGCCTGTGGGTCATGGCAGCTATGGAGTTTGCGCTGGGGTGGAAGATGAAACCCTGCCTGTCCACTGCCCTCTTGGCTTCAGTGGACACATAGCCTAAAGCACGTTCCAGAGAAGTTGTGTGCTTCCTCTTGTGGATGGAACCCTGCGTTCTGTACACCACCCCTCCTCTTCAACAGATACCGAGCTGTCTCAGTTAGGTTGTATTGCTGTGCTAAAACACCACAACTGAAAGCAACGGGGATGGGGGGGGCTGGTTATTTCAGCTTAACTTGCAAGTAACTGTCCATCACTGAAGGAAGTCAGGACAGAAACTCATGCAAGGCAGGAACTTGGAGGCAGGAGCTGATGCAGAGGCCATGGAAGGTGCTGCTCACTGGCGTGCTCCTCATAGCTTGCTCGGCTGCTTTCTTATAGAGCCCAGGACCACCAGCCTGGGGATGGCCCCACCCACAGTGAGCTGGTCCTTCTCATGTCAATCATCCATAAAAGAAATGCCCACAGGCTTGCCCATGGGTCATTCTGGTGGGGACATTTTCTCTATTGAGTTTCTTTCATTCTGTTGGAATTACAGGTTTTTCCTAGGCCTGTTCTAGCTCCCACATGATAACATGGAGACCTGTCAAATTTATCAGTGAGCTTCAAGCACCATAACTGGACAGTATCTGTCTATTCTAACCAGTCTCTGTTAGCCATGTGCCCCATTACCTGTCCTCTAGTCTCGCCCTGGCTGCCTCTGCTCCACTCTTGGCCTCACAGTGACTCCTCCATGATGACCTCCTGTCATGGCAAGCTTCTCCTTCTCTCTCTGGGACCCCCAGACTGGGAAGTCCCACCAACTGTTTTCTCTGCCCAGTCATAGGCTTTTCAGCATCTTTATTAACCAATCAGAGATAACCAAGAAGTAATTTTTACACATTGAGACAGGAGATCACTCAATAACAGCATCAATACCAGAATCTGTTAGTATTTAGTTCAAAGCCAGTTCAGCAAAAACACTATACAGAGACAGGCCTTGATACAATGTGAATGAAGGCCACCTCTGCATCTTTCAAAGTGGCTCTAGCTTGTGTGAAGCTGACAGAAAACTATGCAGCACTCAAGCCCACAGTGTTTTTCTGCAAGCTCCAGGTCCTTCCAAAGGCAGGGTGACCCTCTGTTAGTCTCTCCGCACTGTTTGCTGAGGAGGGACCTGAAGAGCCAGTGCCTTTTTTACAGACACCCAGCCAGCAAGTGCAGGGGAGCAAACCCTGGCTCCCCGCCTTTGCTTGCCCACCTCCCACCCACTTGCTCGGTCAACAGAGATTTTGCAATCAGATTCTGCTGGGCTCTAGTGAAGGACAGCAGGAGGAAGAATCACAGCGGCAGGAGAGCTTGTGACCATATGACCGGATTGAGTTCCTGGCAAGACAGGAGAGTAGGGCTGGGCGTGCTCTTTTATCACAGCTTCCCTGAGACAAAGGGTCCCAGGACGATTCCTTCAGCAACCTCCTGCTGGGTGCTGCCGTTTAGGGAGCCTGTGACTTCTCACTCAGCCTTGCTTCCCCTACACACACCCCTGGGGTGAACTCAGACTGTGCCCCAGTCTTTCACCCACACCCCTACATTCCAGTGCACTCACTGGCTCACCACTCCAGGAAACCTCTCCCTGCGGCTGAGGTGAACTCGGCCATGGCAGAGCTCTGTCCACCCACTCGGGGCTCCTAGAGGCAGATTCCGACTTTAGACTTTCCCAAAGGAAGCTTTCTGAGACACAGTGCTCTGTAGGGAGACAACCCTCCCACCCCAACCTCCCTGGCTCTGCCCTCCCCCACTTCTGACAGAGGTCAAAAGAGATGTTGAGTACACACGGGTTGAGTGGGCTCAGAATGTAATGACCTTGGAGAACCCAAAATCTCCTTAGACTGGTGAAGGGCAGATGAAACAGGCGTTGCCTGATGGGGAGTGGCTTTGGGAAATGCCACACCCCCCTTCCTTCTGAGTCAGCTATCAATGAGGATGGCTGATGGGGGAGTCTGATTCTGGCCAGTCATAATGTTTGCCAAGCCCACACACCCATGCTCTACCTAACAGCTGGGGACATCTGAGCATCAAGATGTTTCCAGCTGAGGAACCTCTGGCAAGGACCCAGGTCCTTCTTGCTAAAATCCCCGGGTCTCTCAGCACTGGGTTTCTCAGCTTTCCTTCAAAAAGTTTGTTTTGTTTTGTGGGTATGTCTGTGACCACATACATGTAATGACCACAGAGCCAGAAGAGGGTGTTGGGTCCCTTGGAACTGGAGTTACAGCTGATTGTGAGCAGCCCTGTGGGTGCAGGGAATCGAACCTGGGTCCTCTGAAAGAGCAGCCAGTGCCACAGCTTCCTTTTTTCTTTTCTTTCTTTTTTTTTTTTTTTTAAGTTTTTTTCTTTTGGTTTTGGACAGGGTTTCTCTGTGTGTGGCCCTGGCTGCCCTAAAACTCACTCTGTAGACCAGGCTGGCCTCGAACTCATAGAGAGTGCTGGGATTAAAGTATTAGGCCCAAGGAGGACCTCAATTTCCAGAGGAAAATGAAGAGAACTCAGGCGGCCAGATTGATGCAATCTGCAATAGGTTTATTTGAGCCATCGTATGATGGGGCTGCCCTCCACAAAACCAGCGAGGAACAGCCAGGAGAGAGACACAGGAGCCAGAGGTTGTAAGCTTGGCGATACTGGAGTGGGTAGAGCAGTTGACTTTTAAAATGATTGGTTCATTTTAGGCACCAAGTCCATCTGGTCCTGCATACTGCAGATCTGGACACTCCTCCACAGTGGGGCGGAGACCTTTCCCATTCCTTTGCAACAGGGTGGGGCTTGTCTCAATTCACCTCCTGCTTTCGGGAAAAGTACCGGGAGATCTTAGTTTAACCTGGGGTATAGAATTTATAAAGAAACCTGTAAAGCTAGCCTGTTCCTTTCAAAAGGCTTGTACCTCTATGCCCATCTTCTTTCTTTCTTTCTTTCTTTCTTTCTTTCTTTCTCTCTCTCTCTCTCTCTCTCTCTCTCTCTCTCTTTCAGAAAATCCTTTTTAAAATGCTGTGTTTAAGCCTGGGACGGTGGCGCACCCCTTTAATCCCAGAACTCAGGAGGCAGAGGCAGGCAGATCTCTGTGAGTTCAAGGCCAGCCTGGTCTATGGAGTGAGTCCAGGACAGCCAGGGCTACACAGAGAAACCCTGTCTCAAAAATTATGTTAAAAAATGTGTGTGTGTGTGTGTGTGTGTGTGTGTGTGTGTGTGTGTGTGCAGGTACCTAACCTAGTGGCTAGGCTAGAAAGAGGTGTCAGATTCCTTGGAGCTGACATTATTGGGATCTGAACTCAGGTTCTCTGATAGAGCAGCAATAAACTGCTTAACAATCTCTCCAGCCACAGGAACAATACAATTCTTACTGGCCTCTTCTGATCACTGCAAACCCATCCAGTCCCTGTTGTTTCTTTTAATGCTTTTCTCAAAGGGACAGCTTGCACAGCTGGCCGCCTTTTCACCGCCTGCTGTCTTCTGGGATGGGTAGAACGGTGCCAGACCACAGGCCACAGACCACAGACCGCAAACTTCCAGTCTTGATCCAAATGCCTCTTGCCACGATGTGGCAGGAATCTTTCCAGCCCTCAGCTGGGCCAACCAGACAGAGCAAAGTGCCTGATGCTAACAGGTTCCAGCAGTGCCTGGAGCCTGGGGTCCCTTCCTGGCTGCTGGCCCCTTTCCGCCCTCACAGTCTACAGATGGGGGAGGAGCCTGAGGTTTTAACCGACTCCCTGGGACATCTGGTGCTTTCTATGAGGCATTGGAAGTGATCCTCGGAGACCCCAAGCAGGCCATGCTGATCTCACGAACACGCAGACACGGAAGAACCAGCACATGCTTCGTCTCCCTCGTGAGGGTGTTTGTTACACAGCTGAGCTGGTACAGCACTTCCTTAACACCTTCAGTTGCTCCAGTCCAGGAGCTGCTGTGAGTCCTGGTGTGACGGGCATGGGGTGGAGCTTGCTGGGCATCCGCTGAGCCTTCTTAGTCCCTGTGCTGGGGTGGGGGGGGCACACAGCAAGTGGGAGGGAACAGAGAACCAGAGCTAGATCTCAGGCTCAGGAGCCCCTGCTTGCCTCTTCTGTTTGCGCGGAACACACTTTTCTTGTGTGCTGTCTTGTACATGTGGTGCTTCCAGGAAGGCGCCTCCAGTCTGTCAACTGACTCCCCAAACATCTGAGGTGTGAAATTAGCCGTGGAATTGATTAGGCCTGTCCCCTCTTTCTCTTTGGCTTATGCTGGGAGATCTCTACTCCAGAGAAGTTTCCATCCAGCTGAAGGCCATCCCGAGCATCGCAGGGCCCGTCTGACAGCACTCTCCGGCAAGCCCAGCATCTTCCCAAAATAACAGCACTGGAGTGGGCAGCCCTGAGGGCTGTGGCTCCAGGCGCTGTGTCCATAGCTATGCAGAAAGTTGCTGGAAGCAGAAGGTGTGGCTAACCCCTCTGGCTGGTAACAGGCACCCTAGGCCTGCAGGTTTATTGTCATAAATAAAAACCCATCGTGAGAAATAATGACATCCTGCAATGCGCCACCCTCTCATTCTCTTGGGCATTAAAAAAATAATGGGAAGGTTAATACATGTCTCACATTTGGAAGCCTGTTATTATTTCTTGCTTACACACACACACACACACACACACACACACACACACACACAAATTACATAAAAGCCATCACTTTGGGTCTGGGCGTGGATGACACAGACTAGGCTCAGATAAAAGCTTAACCAAAATAGAAAAGCAATCTGGCATCGCTGACAATATTGTCACAAAAATATTACATCTTATGAGAGGGATTTCTCAGAATTCAATAACAGCATGTTTAGCAGCTAAATGGAGCCATTTGCATATTGTGGAGAAATGAAAGGACAATAATCTCATGTTTGAAGTCTAATAGGATTTCCTGGGGCTGTGCTGCTGGGAAGCTTTAGCCGATCTTTGCTTTCTGCGTCAGTCCCCTCCCACAGGCTCCTTTCCCCACTAATCCTCCTCTGATTCTCCCCCATACCTTTCAGTCATTATTACCCTTCCCTTCCCCCACCCCTCTCCCGCTTTGCTCCAGCCAGTTTTATATTTACTAAGTGACTCCAATGCAGTTAATTCACTCCTGGGGATTAACAGGAAAAAAAAAAAAAAATGAATCTTGATTTCTCGTCCTTTTCCCCTTTAAGAAAAAAAAATCTGTGTGTGTGTGAGAGAGAGAGAGAGAGAGGGAGGGAGGGAGGGAGGGAGGGAGGGAGGGAGAACACGACACGCATGTGTGTGCATGTGTTCGGGGCATGCACTTGTGCCCCAGTGAGTCTGTGGAAGTCGGTGGACAGCCTCACTGCCGGCTTCGCCTTCTCTTTGCTTGTGACAGGTCTCCTGCTCATTGCTAAGTACACCAGGCTAGCTGGCCTGCAGGTGTCTGGGGCTTCTTGTCTCTGGCACCCATCTCTCAGCAGGACTGCTGGAACGTATTCCCGGAGTCTGGCTTTTAGATGGGTCTTAATCAGGGTTTCTGTGGCCTCAAGGAAACACGGTGACCAAAAAGCAAGCTGGGGAGGAAATGGTTTATTCGGCTCACCCTTCCCTCCATCACGGGAGGGAGTCAGGACAGAACCTCAAGCAAGGCAGGAGGCAGGAGCTGACGCAGAGGCCATGGAAGGGGCTGCTCACTCAACAGCTCAGCCTTGGTCCTATAAACCTAGGACCACCAGTCCAGGGATGGCACCACCCACCATGGGCTGGGCCCTCCCTCCTTGATGACTAATTGAGAAAAAGCCTTACAGCTGCAGCTCATGGAGGCGTTTCCTCAGCTGAGGCTCCTTCCTCTTTGGTGACCCTAATTTGTATCAGGTTGACACACAAAACCAGCCAGTGCAGTGAGTTTGGGGATGTGAAGTCAGGGCCCCTGATTGCACAGAAGTGCTTTGTTCTCTGAAGCATCTTTCCTACCCTGGTCCTTTGCCTTTGGAACCTTTTCCCTCTAAGCCTGGTAATGTTATAGCTGATACTCTTGCTGTTATTTTACTGACAGCCTCTTTCCAGGTCAGGTCCAGATAGCTGTCGGACCGTGTCACTCAGTACAGGTGCAACTAAAACTCATCAAATTCCAGAAACAAAGACTGACTTTCTGACACTGAGCTTGGCAGTTGTGAGTGGTTTTTTTTTTTTTTTTTTGCTATTTTCTCTTATTTTGCCTAAAGTATTTGGATAATCACTCCAAGCTGCCAGGCTGACATGCTTCAAGGGGTTAGTTTGACTGGGTAGCCTTGGATGAGGTCCAGCACGTTTGTAAATTAGACCATCACAATGTCAAAAAGCTGGACACCCCTGCAGGCAGAACTTTAGAAAGCCTGCGCTTGTCAGTCAAGACGGCGAAGCGGAGCCACGGGTGTGGCAAGCTCTCCCGGCGGGGCAGACCTTAAGTTCAGCTTTGTGCTTCCCAAGTGCACAGTAGATTCGTACTTGAGAGATGGCTCAGCAGTTACGGGTGCTTGCTGCTCCCACAGGGGACCCCAGTTTGGTTCTTAGCACCCGCGTCGGCAGCGTCAGGCACCTCGCAGCCAGCCGTGACCCCTGTTCCCGGGCATCTGTTTCAGCATTGTCCTGCGCTTGCCCTGCACACCACCCCATTCTTAGTGGTCGGTCCCTCACACGGGGAAATGCTACTGTGTAACTTTGCCTCCAAACTTATCCCTGATTGGGTAAATAGAGTTGCCGGGGCGGGGCAAGAAGTGAGGTAGGTGGAGCTAAGGTTAGCGAGCTCAGAGGATCACGGGAAAGAGAGAAGGAGCCACGCGGCTGGGAGGAGAGAAGCACGCACGAGTATTTCTATTATCTCGGATAGGAAGTAGCCCAGGTAGGAATGATTAGAGCAACTGGCATGGGAGGTGGGGCTGGGAAGAAATGAGGTAGCTTAAGGGGCTAATATCTGCCCAGCCCCAGGTGAAAAAGGCTTATTAAAATTCTATCAGGTGTCTCTGTCTTTCGTTAATATGGTACTGGGTTAATAATAGCCTCCATAATAATTACATGGATTAATAATAGTTATTACTAACCAACGTCCCGCAGCAGGGATCTAACACCTTCTTCTGTGCCACACACATGCACAAATACACAGACATATACACAGATATAGAATTTAAAATAACAATACATCTTCTAAAATACTCAGTAAGTGACTGAATATCGGTGCAGAAAGATTCAAACAGCATGGAAAGGTTAGCTCTTACTAAAATGCATACTTTGCTAACATGCCATTTTGTATATTTATTAGCCTATAGAAATTATCTAAGATAGTCAGATTCATTGAGACACTTAAAACATGTATGTCGTTATGTTGGTCAAGGGCACTTCTCCGTGACCTGCTCTTACCCCTCTTCCTGACCCCTTGGCTTCCCCTCCTACTCTGCATTCTACTTTTCTCTTTTTTACTTTCTGGCCTCTATTTTTCTACCTTTTATGCATGTGTAGTGTTAATGTATACATGCATATCTGTGTGTGTGTGCGTGTCTGCGTGCGTGTGTGACGTGCACGAGTACACACATTGGTGGGGGGCTCATTCTTTATCATTCTCTTTTATTGACTCGGGTGTCTCAGTCAAACTCAGAGCTTGTCAATACGGTTGGTCTCGGTAGCCAGCTTGGTGATGCCCCTCTGTGTCTTCTGAGGGTGAATTAGAGGCGGCTGCCTCACCCAGCCAACACTTAGGTGAGCTCTGGGACTCCAGGCTTCAGCCCTCACACTTGCACAGCAGCTCCCAGCCCCAAGGAGATTACCTCTCTTGGTTATCGGGACAGTGCGGCAGGTACACACGGATGTGCAGCTCTCTGTGCTGTGTGGACCTAGAGCACCGTAACAGAGTGCTTTTTATTGCGCGCTTCTCAAGAGCCTCCACGCCGGTTCCCATTCTCACCAAGAATGGAAGCCCAACTTGCAGTGTTAACTAGAGGATAAAACTAAGCTCCAGGTCTCAGGTCGGCCAGCCTCAGAGAGAGCGAGTGTGAGCTCGCCCACAGGAAGCAGGCAAGGACGGCTGGTTCTATGAGCACACCCTGCCCTCGCTTGTACCAGAGTTTGCGGATGTGTGTTTAGTCATGAGCTGGGTCGGTGGGATGGGGAACGCTCTTGCACGCGTTATGTAGGTCATGTTTCATGTTCCTTTTTGTAATATAGAATTACCCCCAAGTGCAACAAAATATTGTTTCTCCCGTTCACTCACCTTCAGGGTGGTTTTATTGTAAAAAGCATTTCATGCTCATCAGGTTCCTTGAATTAACCTAGTTAAGCAATGTTTGTGCTCTGTATGCCTCCCTAGTGGATATGAAACCCAAATTTCACAAATCTCAGTTTGGGGGTGCATGTGGCATTTGCAGGGGGTGGTAACACCTTTAATAATGCCAAAATATTTGCATATGAGTTTTTTTAAAAAGCCATAATTCTCCAAAATATAAGCTTGAGTCTGGAGCCATTTCTGACACATGAAAGGTACCCACTGGGTTGCCTCTTGATGTGTGGATGACTCGTAGTTCTGATGTGCAGCCTCAATATTCACCAGTGTGTTGTCAGTAACAGACACGGCACTGAGGAGAAAGGGCATGAATGGAATGCCGTAATGGCCGGAGCTCAGACCTCGCTCTGTGCTCAGACCTCGCTCTGTGCATGCCGGCTGTAGGAAAGCTGTCTGTCCAGACACTCTAGAAGGTAATTCAAAGCCTGCCCAAATGTGAAAACGGGCACAGTTGCCACACCCTTTGCGTATTTTCCTCCATGTTGGTCTTTCTGGTGTGAAAGAAAGAAACCACACCCGCAAAGGCTGATTGGCTCAGTAGAACTTAAGCGGTGTAGCGGCGCGGGGGGGGGGGGCGGGGGGGGGGGGGGGGGTGCTGCGGGTCCAGAGCCATCCTCCTGGGGAATCCTTAGCCCTTTACACCATCAACTCTCTGCCCTCCTCTCTATGTGATCTTACCTCTTTTCTGACCATCCTAGTCAGGCTCAGTATTGCTGTGATGAAACACCATGACCAAAAGCAAGTTGGAGGGGGAAGGAAGGGTTTATTAGGCTTTAGGCTTCCAATCACAGTCCATCAAAGCAGGGCAGGAACCTGGAGGCAGGAGCTGACACAGAGGCCATGGAGGGTGCTGCTCACCGGCTCACTCCCCCTTGCTCACTCATCCTGCTTTCTTATAGAACACAGGACCACCAGCCCAGGGATGGCACCACCCACAATGCACTGGGCCCTTCCCCAGCAATCACTAATTAAGAAAATGCTTTACAGCTGGATCTGATGTCGGCATCCTTTAAATTGAGGTTCCACCATCTCAGATGACTTTATTTTTATGTCAAGTTGACCTAAAACTTAACACAGTAACCACTAGGTAAATCCTTTGAAATGTACAGACTTTTAGCTCTGCTGACCCCAAAACTAGGAATGTTGTCAGACAGCGCCTTCAACCTAGAGCAGACCTTTCCCACGCTGCTGCGATGTTTCTGCAATCACTGTATGTGAAACGTGTCTCGATGCGTGACTTTGCTCACTGTAAAAACTTTATGTAATAGTTACTGTGTTGGAACATGGAATTTGTGTAACCTGCATTGCCTGAATTTGTACCCAATACTTCCAAAAAAAAAAAAAAAAAAAACAAAGCCAAAACCAACCAACCAAACAAACAAAAAACCCACAGGAGAAAAGTTCTTTTTCAGGTTGTGCCATGGAGACAGTTTGTAAACCTGCAGCCCTGTCCCGCAACCGGGGAGCTTGGAAAGCCTGCAATGGCAAACAGCTAGTTTTTCTTGTCAATTGTTCCCTTTCCAGCTCAGTTTCCCTTAGCCACATCTGGCTATAAACTCTATAAACTCAAGCGCCTCTGCATCGCCCCCCACCCAAGGGGATTTCAGGCTGTAGTCTTCCTGGGATTCCAGCTGAGGAGGAAAGCTCCAGAACTGCTGTTCTTCAGCCCTCAAGGGCATGAGGGCAACGGAAAGAAAATTGGTCGGCTCCTCTCCCCCACTCTACCTTGAGGACCCGCTGGCTTCTATTTTCTATTCCATTTATTATTGATAGGGTGTTCATTCTCCTCATCTCCACCACACTCACAAACCAAATCAACTTCTCTGGCTGTTGGCTGGTGAGAGGTGGTGCCGGTGGGAAAGGCTCTTCCTGCCGGTTCTGCAGCCATTGGTCCCTGTGTGGGACACTAAAGTGAAGGGGCACTGGGGTGAGAGGGCGAGGTGCGTGAAGCTGGGACGAGGGTGGGGGCAGGCAGGGGTAGGGCCCTCCAGTGACTCAGCTGAGCCCTGCAGCCAGCCAGCTCCAGAAGGCCTGCAGTTCTCAAGGTCACAGCCTCCCTGAGTTGGCTGGGGATTCAATCAGTCTCCCGGGAGCTCTTGAGCAAGCTCCTTTGTTTAGCCAAAGGAGAAAGGCCTGGCAGCTTGCCCTTCCTGCCACCGGAGGGCTGAGAATAAGTTCTTTTTTACTCCTAGTGGGCAAGGGACAAAAGAGAAGGAAGCCATAGGACATGCATGCGTGCCTAGAGTCTCTGTGAGGTCTGCCATCTGCGACACACCAGCCCCCCAAGACCCCCAAATGACGCCACAGCACCTGTGAGGGAAAAGCACCCAGAAGTGCAGCCTTCCCCTGGCCTTGGTTCTCTGTAGAGAGGCCCGGAGCAGATATGGCTGCGCAGTGCTTTCCCACTGGCTGGGAAGCGGCCAAGCCTGGGATTTCTCCCTGCTCCGTTGGTAGCCCCAAGGACCCCGCTGGTTTTCACGTCAAGTGGATACAAGCTGGAGTCATTTGGGAAGAGGGGACCTTAAGTGAGAAAATACCCCCACCAGATTGGTCTGTGGAACATTTTCTTAAGTGATGGGTACTGTGGGTAAGGCCTACCCGGGGCAGTGCTGGAGAGCATAAGGAAGCTGAGTAGACCCTGGGAAACAAGCCAGTGAGCAGCCTCGGCTCCTGCCTCCAGGTTCCTGCCTTAGCTCCTGCCCTAACTTCGTTCAGTGGTGAACTTTACCGGTAAGTGTAAGCAGAAATAAGCCTTTCCTTCCGCCAAGGTGTTTTATCACAGCAGCAGAAACCCTAAGGCACTCTCGCTCCTCCCACTTCTCATTGCTGCTTTGGAGGGCTGGAGCCCCGAGCTGTCCACTCCCCGGAGGCTGGACAGCAGCAGCAGGCCTGCAGGCAGCCGGTCTCTGACTTTCTCACAGACACCTGGAGACGGACTTCCTCAAGCTGACGCCAAGTGGCCTCAAGGACCCGCCTGGATGGCAAGCGGAGCAAGCCAGGATGTGAGGTTTGTCCCGGGACGCCCAGGTCTGAAATGGACAGCCAGGCTCGGGGAGCTGGAAGAAAGGCCTCCTCTCTGGCACAGCATTCCCTGGAGCGAGGCCCCAGAGGTTCCCAGCCCAGGAGGAAGTGAGCTGCCTGGGGCCCTGGCCTCCTACCAGACCTGAAAGGAGAGAAGTCAGCCTGGAAGCTTATCAGACCCCAGCCAAGTTAAAGCCTGGCTCCAGGGAGGACCTGAGAGAAGCTGGACTTGGCTAGCCCCAGGCCAGCCCTACCCAAATGCCTGGAGGCAGCAAACTCCCAGCACTATCAAAATACAGGTCGTAAATAAAGCCTCCTTGGCAGCCAGCTCAGGGTTGGAAATAGAGTCCCCCCAAAATGACCTTTCCAGACTAATGCTGGAACCGAAGGTCAAAAGAGCCTCCTAAAGTAACGAGGAAGAGGCTGGGGCTTGCCTGGCATTGAGATGGGCCTCACATTTGGATGGCCAACAGGTGGCCATCTTTGCCTTCAGGAGGGCAGGGTGAACACCTGCCTCCCTCTCAGGCCCCTGCTCCCCTGTCTGCCATCGTGGGAAGCAGCTGTAAGGTCCCACAGCAATAGACGCCAGCCAGCACAGTCTTCCTGCCGCGAGGCCGTGAGCCAAAATCCCCGTCTCCCCATGAGTTCTTTCTCAGGTGACATAGTAAACCTAAGTCACTGACACGCCCGGCCCCGCTGAGGGTTTAACACCGGCATCCAGGACTGAGCGCTTCTGCCCTCCCTGCCTGACACCGCCTGAGGTCCCAAACACCCTAGAAAGCGGTGGATCAAAGGCCAGCGCCTCCTCACTCCCACGTGGGGTCAGAAGGAGAACTGGCTCCGTCCTTGCCCTCTGAAGCATCCATCAGATGAATGCTGACGCAGCAGAGGCCAAGGGGACCTGATTCCGCTCTACGGGCCTCCCAGTCTGAGGAGGGCAGACAACAGGACGGATGGATGAATGGGCCTGTGGAGACCAAGGGCGGCACAGCTTCAAGGAGGCTGTCTGAGGCTGCCCTGCCTCAGCTGAGCAAGCACGCTGTGGAGACCTGAGGGAGGGTAGCCTGGGAGACAGAGGGCCAAGTTCACACAGGGCCGGGGTGCATGAATCGTGTCTTCTCACAGAAGCCTCCTGCTCCATAGCTGGATGAATGGATGCTGGAGGGGTGTGCTGCTTTCCCAGGGGTACCCAGTATGGCTGAACTCTGTGCCCTGCTCTAACTAAAGTCATACAAGGCTTTCACAAGATCAAGCTGGCTAAAATTCCAGCGCTCACCAAACCCCACCCTAGCCAGGGTGCTGGCAGTATCACCCCTAGGCAGAGGGGCCTGGGCTGTCTGAGGAAGCCAGAGGCACAGGCAGGAAGTGTGCCAGCAAGCAGCATTCATCTGCGGTTTCTGCTCCAGTTCTGGCTTCAGCTCCTGCCCTCACTTTCCCCAGCGATGAACTGTGACCTGGAAGTGTAAGCTGAGATAAATGCTTCCCTCCCCTCAGTTGCTTTTGCTCATGATAATTATCACAGCAACGGAAAAGCAAACTAGAATGCAGTTTCAAACAATAAATAAAAATACATATTTAAAAATTAGGCAACCAGTTCGGCTCTGTGGCACACGCCTGTGATCCCAGCACTTAGGAGGCGGAGGCAGAGGCAGAGGCAGGCAGAGTTCAAGGCCAGCTTGGTCTACAGAGTGAGTTCCAGAACAGCCAAGGTTACAGAGAGAAACCCTGTCTCAAAAAAACCAAACCTTCAGCTATTTGAGTCAAAGTCAGCTCTAGAGTCTATATGAGGAACAACTTTTGATGGACACAGTCTCAGCCTAGAAACCCAAGCAGAAAGGGAAGGCGACCTGAATGCAGGTGGACACTGCCATGCCCAGAGATTTCCCCCAGGATCAGGGCTTCCCTGGCCTGTCTCGTGACCCTTCCAGGGTTCCCACACTGAAAGATGAGGCAGCAAGACTTCTACCAAGGAAGCAATCTTACTGTCGTGTTCCAGGATTCTACCAAGCTCCCAGTCACAAGACAGTTGGTGAAGGTCACTTCAGATGGCCATGAGGGGTCAGAGTTGCGAGCCAATTGCCGGAAGCCTGGTCTACAGACCTGCAGGCCGAGCCCTTCACAGAGGAGCAGGAAAGCCAGGTGCTGCCACGGAAAACGCAAATGACAGGTCTGGAAAGGTAGCGGCGCCGCCCCATGCCCCACAGGCCCAGCACACATTGGGGGCTCTGTGAGCTGCAGGCCCCAGCAGGGCATGGTGAGAACGTCACCTATCAGGCGCTTTAAGGGTCTCAGCTACATAGACGAAGCCCTGGGTTCAGCTCCCAACCCGGCATAAACCAGGCTTGGTGTTTCACCTCCAATCCCAGCATGTGGGAAGCAGAGGGGTCGGAGGTTCAAGACGGTGCTTTAACTACACAGTCAGGTCAAGACCAGCTCAGGACTCATAAGTTGATCAGGACTTATTTACTATTTTAAATACTCTCTCTCTCTCTCTCTCTCTCTCTCTCTCTCACTCTGTGTGTGTGTGTGTGTGTGTGTGTGTGTGTGTGTGTGTGTGTGTGTGCAAGAGCAGCAAGTACTCTTAACCACTGAGCTATCTCTCTACCTCCAAGGTCAGGGTCTTGATTGGACCTGCAGGCTGGAGTTCAAGGCCATCCTAACGCCCTTTGGACTGTGTGTGGACTTTTCGGGCGGCTTTGATACATCTATTTCAGTCAAACCAAATAATGATAAGCTAATTTTTTTCATCTGCGGCTTGGCCTCCTCTCTGTTTTTCTTCTTTCCTCCCCTGCCTCCCCCACACTTGTCTTCCACGTGTTAGCCCATTTGTTCTAGGTGGGGTGTTCCTGTTTGTTTCAGCTTTCTGGCACAAGCACTTGGAACTGTCACAGACCATGGAAACAGTCAGAACCTGTATCAGAGGGTGCAGTGACAGGTGTCCACAGAGCGACCGACCATTGTGTCTGACACTCAACTTCTCAGAGACGTGTGGGCAGGAGGTAGGTTGGGGGTGTGGACACCCAGCTGTGGACACCCCTGGCCAGTGGAGACAGGGGTGCGCTCCCATCCTCACTCCTGTGGGTGACCTTAGCCGCCAGCACCTCTCCGCTGCTGCTTGCCGAGTGACAGAACCAGGCTCTCCCGTGAGCCACCCATCCGGCTGGCAGCCCAGGTACATCCTTCCTCCCCACCCACCTCGGGCAAGTGCTCTTGGCAGAGGTTTTCCTGCTCACTCTCCCGAGCACAGGGCCCGACCAGGTCTCCAATGCTCTGCCAGCAGAGCAGGGTGGTGGGATGGTGCTGCTGGGCTTGCGTGGCGAGCGTTGGTTTCGAGGGAGGTCTGAGGTGGTTCCCCAGGCTCTGTGAAGCCACCACGTAGCTGCAGGTGTGGTGCCGCTGGGTGGTTCCTGGCTGTGGTGTGACGATGACAGTGTGCCACGGAGGGTTTCGGGTAGCTCGGGATGCCTCCTCCCAGCTCCTCCGTGCACACATTGAGGTTGCCATCTCTCATGGACTGTCCTGTTACACTCACTGACGAAGTGACACTAACTTCGGAGGGCAGGTGTTGCTTCCATTTTTCACGTTAGTTTTCAAGATGAGGTCTTTGAGGGTCGGAGAGATGGCTCAGCATGTAAGAGCACTGGCCGCCCCTGCGCAGGGCTGGAATTCCAGTTCCCAGGGCTGTGTCACATGGCTCCCTGCCCATTACCCCAGCACCAGGGGCCTCTGCAGGACACACACATGTACAAATACACACACACACACACACACACACACACAATTTAAAAATAAATCTTAAAAAAGAGACTCCATCTTAATCCTCAAAAGACATCTTATTCTTCACCTTTGACCCTCAGGGTGGTTTTCACAGAAACAGTGAGGGAGGTCCTGTGGATATCTAGGGTCACAGGTCAAGGCCAATGCTTCAGCCTTCAAGAGCTCATGAAGCCTGGGACACACTGCATGGTCACAATAAAGGCGAACCAGCCTCGCCTGCCACTGCCACCCGCTCAGTCAAACGCCCTGTTGCCATGATGAACTCCAGGAGCATGAGCGTCCAGTCAGCACCGGGGAATGTCACCTGACCAGTCACCAGCATTCTTAACCGCACACACCACCAAAGCAGGCTTCCCTCAGAATGCACCCTGCTCCTCTCCGAAATGCAACGATTGTTTTAAACCTACTCAAACAAAGCTTGAAAAGAGTTGGCTCCCAAGGTGGCCACTGGTGTCTGAGGAGCACAGAACCCCATGGCCTCCTGCTCTGGTGAGACCCACTGCGAGCTCTGAGGCTATCAATGGCCCACGTTGGCATTTTTATCTCTGTAGTGAAAAGGGTAATTTGGCTGGCTGCCTCAGTGATGAGGAAAATAGGATTGCACTCCAAAGAAACATGGCATGGGCTTTGTTCTCTTACCCAGAAGTCTTTCCCAGGCACCATGGAAGGCGCTGTCCCCAGGAGCCCCTACCACCCCTAAGCCATTCACAGCCCAGCAGCTGGCAGAGCCAGCCAGCCACTTGGCACACCCTCGCTGTGATGGCATGGTGAACGTCAACTTGATTAGCTCTGGCCAGGTCTGTGAGGCATTTCCAGGAGTGACTGACTGAGAGGATAGAGAAGCCCCTGACTGGGTGTCACTGTATCTGTCCCAGATACAAAGAGTCCTCGGAAGAAACAAAGTTACTCACCAGCATTGCTCCAGCTGGTAGATGTATCTATCCCATCAGCCTCTTCCTTGGCCTTCCAACTTGGACTAAAACCCACCTTGGGCAGACCAGAACTGCCAAGGCGGCTGACCTCATGGACAGAGGAGCGCTGAGCCTCCGAGTGTGCAGGCAGAAGCCGCTGGGTTGTCATGTAAGCCATTCTGGAAACCCCTTTGTGATGGATATTCATTGTATGGGTTCTGTTCCTCCAGAGAAGCAGACCAGCGTGGGTAGGGTTTTGCCCACAGTTCTTGAAGCTGACTAGTAAATGGGAAAATGGTGTCCTCAATAAGAAAAGCAGGAAAAATGTTGATGTGGGCTTCCTCACACAAGGGTAATGAAAGAGGTGTGGAGTGAGAATTCTGGAATTTTGTTTTGTTTTTGTTTTTTTTTGTTTTTTGTTTTTTTTTTTTTAAAGCACAGAAATATTATAAGAATGTGCTTTCATTTAATCCCGGGTGTGGGATGTGGGGCTGCTTCGGATGGTTCGCAGCAGCTGATGATGATTTGCCTTGTGCTCTAGCAGAAGCGTGGTTTTGCCAGCTGCAGATGGTTTCTACGATTGTGTGACGTTCTGAGGGACTTAGAGGCAGGATTGCTGGTTGGTGGTTGGTGGTTTGTTACTTAGATCAGGGGACTTGGTTCCAGTTTGTTATTAGTTGTGCTCAAAGGAGAAACAAGAAGAAGTAAATCAGATTCAGGGATCTCTCTCTCCCCCGTCTTTCCCTTATCTGGTAGGGATGAAAATAGGGGAGACAGAGGTGGTAAAAAGAAGAACCCATAAAGTAGCAAAGACGGGCTACAGAGGCGAGCAGGGATATGGCCTGTGAAAGCAATAGTCTAAGGGTGTCACAGGTCTGGAGGAAAGTGGCTTATGGGGAGAACCTGCTCAAGGGCCTGCATGCCTCCAAAGGAAAAACATCAGCGGAAAAGTTACTTTTCAAATCTAGATTTTCTCTTCCTTCTTTCCTTCCTTCCTCCCTTCCTCCCTCCCTTCCTTCCTTCTTCCCTTCCTCCCTTCTTTCCTTCCTCCCTCCCTCCCTCTTTCTCTTTCTTGCTTGCTTGCTTGCTTTCAGCAGGTAGGTTCCTGTACTTTCCCTCAAATAACTCTGCCTTATATCTTAGACACTCCCTGGCCATCTTTGCTTTGGGAGAGCAGAGCCAAAGCAGTGGGTGTGGGGTGTGGGAGGAGTTGGCTGAATTATCCTCACACTTGGCTCAATGTCTACCTTCATTTTGCTAATAAACACCATGTCCTTCATCAGACCGTTTTTCAGGGAGTCACAGCCCGCAGCTGGTGGCCTGACAAAGAGCTAGAAGCAGCTGCTGAACAGGCCTGGGTGGTTTCTGTCGGGTCAGGAGGAAGAAGCCTCGTGCTGGCAGAATCCTTCTGGACAACCCTTCCTTTCCTCTCCTCTTGGCAGACGGAAGCCGAGCCACGGGGAAGGTGCAAAGCGGTGAGGGTTGAACAAACCTCCAGCTTGTGCTTGGCTTGTTGGCTCCTCCGAAGCGGAGGCTGAATCCCACAGCACCCAGTGTCCACCCTGAGTGACAGGCTCCAGGGCCAGATTTCTGATGCAGAGCCCCAAGGCGGGCATGTTAAGGACATTAATGGCAGAGGAAGCCTGGGAGCCTCTGAGAGGGACACAAGCCAACAGAACAGAAGGCAGAGCTACAGAATTGACCCAAAAAAAGGAGGTCTCTTCTGGCTGCGGCCGCCAAGTCTAGGGTTTTCCCAGCCGACGTGCACCTTCAGGAATGCCTTCCTCTTTCATAATAAACTGAACTGCTTTCCCTGCTCCCTGGAATAACATGGAAATTCTCACAGATGCCCAGGACCGTGACCCGAGGACAGTGATGGGGCTAGCTGGGTTTGTGAAGCCGGAAGAGCTGAGTGAGGATGTTGGAGGTGGGGCCTCAGCTCTTGCTAACCTGGGTGTTTGCTCAGGATGCACTCCAGCCCCTCCAGTCACAGGAGATGACTCCTCCTTCATGCTCACCAGGATGAGCCCTGCCTGGCTCCAGGCCTGTGCCCTGGTATCAGTGACTCCCCTCTGACCAGTGTCTGTGCTTGGTAAATGGAGAGGCTGCAAGTCTCCCAGGGGACCTCAGGGTGAGGGTGTTCCTGAGGCAGGAACGCTCAGATGCCAGGAGTCCAGAGGGAGTGAGCGGTGTATCAGTGAAAGCTGCTGAGCAGGTGTTTGCACTTCAGTTACCCATGCACCCCATTCCCACTTCCTCACACGCTCTCCCTCCCTCTCCCTCCCTCTCCCTCCCTTCTTCCTTCTCTTCCTCCCTTCCTCCCTCTCTTTCTCCCACTCTCTTCCTTCTCCCTCCCTCCGTTTCTCTCTCTCCCCCTCCCTCCCTCCCTCTCTCTCAGGTAAAACCATTTTGGTCCATTGAGGAGAGGGTGGCCTCCCACATGAGACTGACCTCTGCCCGTGTGGAATGTGATTCTTGGGTCCATGGACTCCACTGCCTTTCAGCAGTGACTGGTGAACGGAGCCGTGGGGGCAAGAATGCAAGGATCGCTATGAAGACCTGAATCTATTTTGCACTTCCGAAGCTTCCCTACAGCAAAACTGTGCTTGGTTGGAAGGTCAAGGCTGCAGAGCCAGGATGTGCCTGCCCAAGCACCAAGAGTGTTCAGCAGAGCTAAGAGCGGTTAGCAGATCTAAGAGCACTCAGCAGAGTTAAGGCTTAATTTTAGCCCAAGGGCCCATCACTGCTCCCTGTGTTTGCCTGGGTCAATGTTAGATGCTCCCCGCCCCCAAAAGCAGGGTATCCCTGTGTATTCCTGGGTACCTGCATGTCTGTGTATCTGTGTAGCCCTGGCTGTCCTGGAACTCACTCTGTAGACCAGGCTGGCCTGGAACTCAGAGATCCACCTGCCTCCCTCCCCTGTGCTGGGATTAAAGGTGTGTGCTACCACACCTGGCCCAGGGTTAGAGGTCCCTGTGTCCACCTTTCTGTGCTGTAGCACAGTGGGCCTCACACTCGGGGCAAAGGAGGGCGCCTGGGGCAAAGCTGTTGCTTCTGGATTGAACGTGACCACCACCATCAAGGATGATGGACTGACACAGCAGTGAGGCCTCAGCAGCCAAGACAATGAAATAAATTAACTCCAGGTCCAAGGCAATGGTGAGGGGCTGTTGGCACCCCCTCCTGGGACTGTGCTGGCAGCTCTCTCTGACGGCCGAGGGCCCACTTGCTCTTGCCCTAGCTGCACCTGATCATGAGGGCATGATACTGGGCACGAAGGGCTGGCCAAAGGCGGGTGCCTGGGTGTGTAGCCCCGTGCTGGGGTGGGCTCCCTGGTGGTGTGGCCGCTCTCAAGTCAGAGGTGCTCCTGTGAGTAAGCTCATTGGCTCACCGGGCTGAGCTTGACCGGAGCCCTTCCTTCAATTGGCCAGCGCCCTATCTGGGAGGAAGGGGCATTTCCTTAAATGTCCCTAGGGAAAGTTGGTCAGCGAGCTCTGGGTGCGCAGTCCGTATTGTCACTGCAGCCTCGGACAGTCCTCAGGGCTGAAGTGAGAGCTTCAGGGCTGCTTTCAGGGAACGTCACTCTTGCCCTGCACAGCCAGCACAGCCGCCTTTACCCACGGTCCTCTCAGCTCTGTGCAGCCCCAGCAAGCCCACAGCAGACGCTGCATAGAGGGGGACAGCGACATCTCGGCTGCTGGTGCTCCCAGACTGGCTCTCTAGCTTGGCATTGGCCATCCATGCCCCTGGCTCCTGCTTGGCCACTGGGAAATTCCAGAGTAATCTTAAAGGATTGTTGCTGCTTCTAAGGAGACAGAAACACAGGCGCTCAACCTGACGATACTTAAAAGTCTAGGCGAATCCAGGTGCCCTCGCTTTGATCAATTATCTTCTGTTAGGTAGGTGGAGGTCCCTGCATGTGCTAGCCCACCTATGCTGAGAGGCCCTGCCTTCCCAGAGCAAGCTGCTCTGTCGGTGCCCTGCTGTGCACCTTCCCCACCCGCTGGCCCAGCGTGATGCTGCAGAACAGGCCTTGAAATGGGCACCATCGGAGCCAGGAAGCTGTGGGCTCCACCACTCAGAGCACGGACACTCTGGCTGACATGGGGACGTAAGTGTTCACCAAGCAGAAGTTGTCTTGAAGCTCCCAAGCACCAGAGGCTCTCCTGCCTCTTCCCAGGCCCTCGTCACGGCCAGCCGTTAAATAAACATGGCTGTCCTGCAGCAGAGGTGCCTTATCAGCTTGCATGGATTCTCCTTTTCCTATTCCTACTCTTAAAACTTTAATACATGCTCTCGGTCATGGCGTAATCTTGCCATATTCCATCAGGCATCAGCAGAGAACCCTCACAGAGCACACTCGGCTTGCAAAGCCCAGTTTCCAGTGAGAGGCTGTCAGGGAGTATGGAGAGTCCCTCGGCCTCTGCTTCCTGGCCCATTAGCAGGATCCTAACCCTACTCCCCACCCTCAGTTCATCTCCCAGAAGAAGAAACATTAGTCTAAGAAATGATTCTTTCATGCCTGGTGCTGTCAACCTAGCCAAAAGCTCAGGCCCGGAGGTCACAGCTCTAGGAAAGAGCTTACTACTGTCGTTTTGCTAAATGGCATGCTGTCAAACTGCCTTCTAAATGTTTATTCTTATACTCGTAAGTTAGTAATGGCCTCAAGCTTAGCCAGAGAACTCATGCCTGTGGTGGTCAGCAGTTAGCACAGACTGAGAACTGTCAAAGTGCTGAGAATACGTGACTATTGAGAGCTCAGTCTTACACTGGACGTCACTGTCATGCCCCACCTACCCCGTGCTCCACACACACAACATCGCCAGAGCTCAGGGAACATTGCAGAAGAGGGGACAAGAGTATACGATCAGGAGGGTGGGGAAGAGAAGTGTGGACTGCTGACTTCTGGGCATTCAAGGTCATTGTTCCCTTGAACTCACTGCAGCTTTGGTCACTTGCACAAAATCAAGGCAGCAAGATCAGCCAACATTTTGGACTGAAAAGAAAGAGAGGAAGGAAAAGAGGGAGGGAGGAAGGGAGGAAGAAAGGAAGGAAAGGAGAAAGGGAGGAAGAAAGGAAGAGAGGAAGGGAGGCAGGAAAGAAGAGAAGAAAAGCGACAAAGGTGGAAGGGGGCATGCTGGGAGTAGCTGGTGGTGAGGACTTGAATTGTGCATACAACACAGTGTTAAATGATATTATCAGAGGCTAAATGAAAAGTATTTCATTTTAAGAAGGGAAAGATTAGAACCTGTCTTCCATAAAGTGCCCAGATGCCTCAGAGGACAGAGTTGCAGAGGCTGCTGTCCTTGAGGAGTACAGCTGTGATGATGCGTCACTCTTCTTTGCCACATTCTGCAGTGCATGCAAGACCCCAGCGCGCCAAGGAGAGGGCCGCAACGATATCCCAGAGGTCCTCCTTGTTAGAAAACCCAGGGCCTCCAGGTAACCAAGGGAACCAGTCCCTAGGCAGATCTTTCACTGCAGGGACCACCTTGCGCCCTGGCTGTTACCCTAAGTCACTCGTGCTCCTTCCCGAAGCTTGGCCTGCTATCTCCAGTCATGGTGTCTCCCTCACCCTTGGTAACCTTTAAAGATGGCAGAGCTGAGGTCTCTCTTGCCTTTGAATCTCTTTGTTCAGTGCTGCCGGCTAATTCCTCTAACAACACTCCTGAAGGACAGTTCTTCCCAGCCCTCCCTAGAATTTGTCACCTGTTGTCTCCATCACCAGCTAAATGTAACGTTATCTGAGGAGGGCTGGGCAGACATGCACAGGACTCTAGGAATGCTCCTTTCTTAACTCTCTGTGGCCCTTTACGGTCTTTGACTCAGTTTCCCCATCTCTGTCTCTTTCCCTCTCATGAACCAGACTTCCTGATCTAGCCTGGTTGGTTTGTGTTGTTGTTTTCCAGGGCCGAGAATTGAACCCAGTGCCTCAAACATTCTAGGTAAGTGACTAGCCACCACAGCCTGCAACAGTCTGGTGCTCTTGAGACCACCGCTTAGCTGGCTGACTGGAGGCTACATACAAGTGTGTGAAGCTGAAGGGACAATGAATGAGATGTGACATTGGGCACAATTCATAGGCCATGACAGCTGTGGTCCAAGAACACCTTAAACTCAAGGTCGTACAGGCGGCTACAGGCAGCCTTGGTCCTGACCTTGAAATCGGGCGGCCAGCCTCTCTTGCTCCTTCCGCAGGCCTCCATTGGCCGATGCAGAATGACACCCAGGCTCCTAACTGTGCTGTGCTAAATCGGGCACACCGAGGGCCCACCTTGGGTGGCATTTATCACTCGCTTTTGACAGCAGAGTGCAAGAGAGAAGAACAAGACCCAGTTCAATGTGAGTGACGGGGTGATGGGGACACTGTCTGCAGCAGACCTGGCCAGGGCTCTGGCCGTCAGGAGACCAGGCCACACTTGCCGTGAGGCACACAGGAGGGCACACTAGCACGTGTACAAGATGCAAACACAGCGTGATTGTTTCAGAGAGCAGCTGTCGCTGGCCAGAGGCCCTGCGGTAGTGTGAGAAAGCAGATCTGTAGATCAGAGATGCTGACCGCCCCCACCCCTGGCTTCTGCCTGGCACAGGAGCCCCCTCTGACCTGGACCCACTCCCACATACCGTGACATGCGCTCACCTCAAGATTTGCTCAGTCCCTTCGTCTGGACCCATTGCATGTTTTTTTCTGTTCTCTTTCATAACCTGCTTTAGCTGGTCCCATGCTTTGCTCCTCACCTGGCCCTCAGCATTTCCCTTCACCTGGTACATCTAGGGCCCTGAGTGTTGCTCTTTCTCCTATACTTGGCTCTTTCTTACGTTACAAGCTTGCAGACTTTTCCTAGTTCCTTTCTGCTGAGCTGGGAAGATGGATGGCTCAGTGGTTAAAACTTTTGCTGTACAAGCCTGACAAACGGAGCTCAGGTCCCAGAAGCCACACGGACTGGGTGTAGTGGCACAGGCACCTGCCATCCCATCACGCCCCCGCTGGTGGTAAAGGAGACAAGACTTGATGGAGCTCAAGTCAACATTCTTAGTGTGCATAACAGTGAACAAGAGAGACGCTGACTCAAACACAGTGGAGGGCAAGGACGGACACTTGGGGTCCCCCTTCACTAGGGCTGTGTAAGTGTAAGCCTCCTCTGGGATAACCCTTGTCGTTCTGTGCATGTATGCTACGTATGTGTATCTGTGTGTGTTCCGGTGGACATGTGTGTGAGGATGCGCATGCTAGCACAGGTACATGTATGTGGATACCAGAGAACCACGTCAGATTCATTTCTCAGGCACACTCACTTGGTGTGTGTGTGTGTGTGTGTGTGTGTGTGTGTGTGTGTGTGTGTGTGTGTGTTTCTAGGCAGGGTCTCTTACTGGCCTGGAAATCACCACGCAGGCTAGGCCAACTGAGTCCTAGGGACCTGCCGTCTCCACAGCCCCAGCACTGGGGTTCTAAGGCTGCGTCTGTGCCTGGCTTTTTCATGTGAGTTCTGCAGATGGAACTGAAGCCCTCACGCTTGCAGGGCAAGCACGTCAATGGAGCCAGTCCCCGGCCCCAGTCCCCCTGCCCTGCTGTCAGCTTGCCATTCAGTGACCCTGCGCAGCAGGTGCTGCCTGCACCAGCAGAGGTGTGGCTGGAGTGTGTTCTGTGCCCATTGGCAGCTCACCGACAATGATGCTAGAACTCGGGGTGTCACCAGGACAGCAGAGTGGAGCTCTGTCCCGACTGTGAGCTCCAGAGGCCACACATAACACGGAGAAGTGGAGCTAGTCCAGGGACAGGTTCCCACTCATGAGCCACCCAGCAAATTCTCCCCCTTCCGACAGAAGGTTGAGGCTGAGCTGTGGCCAGATGGTGATATCTGCTAACAACAGCACCCTTGTCCGAGAGCTTCACAGAAGACCTGCAAGGCCCTGGGGAGCGTGACACAGAAGCCCCCAACTCCTGCAGCATGCTTACTGCTGAGTTTCTATGTCTTTGCTCTGCTCTTCTCTACTTCTTTATGTTTGTGTAGCCTTAACAATTCCTAGTTTGTTGCTCCTATCCGAATGTCTCTAATTCCTTGATCTGGAACACAAGAGCTTGCTGCCTCTCTGGAGGTATACGTCGAACTGCAGTGTCACAGCCGGATGGATAGATGCCATATACCTCTTTAGCCAGGTGGCCACAGGGCCATTGCATGGCTTAGAGCACTAAGATGGGGAAAATGGTGAAGGCAGGGTACTCAGTGCCCTGGGTTCCCGGGATGCTGAACATATGGCCAAGGCACATGGCAGAAGCCATCAGAATGGCTGGGTCCCTGCAGGAGAAGCTGCAGAGGGTCCATGCTTGCCTGAGGACAGCTGGGCTTCTTGACCTGAAATGCTGTGGCAGAGATGTGCAGCTGGGTGGGAATCCAGGTGCAGACTTGCAGCAGCTTTACAGACCCTCAGGGCCTCTGCGGCCTCCGCATCTGGCCCTCGGCACAGATGTGTAATTACCTACTCCAAGACAGCCTTAAAAGGTCGTCACAGGCCTCACACAGGGCTCAGACTAATTAAATTAAAACAGACCTGATGGAGAAGAAAAACCGACTTGAACCTCAGGAGGCTGATGAGGTGGCCTTGAGCGGGGTCTGGAAAGGCTGCTTGAATCCTGCCTCAAGGTTATTTTCAAGTTGCAGCTTTGGCCCAGCAGCCCCTGGACGAATGCCTGTGATTCCCCACAGGGCAGTGAAATACATCTGGATTCACAGGGAAGCCTTCCACACAGCCCCTTCAGGTGGAAACACCCCAGTCACACACCCTTGGGTACCAACTGGGCTTCCTGCCTGTCTGCACAGCCTCCCCTCACACTGCTGGACACACTGTGCCCAGTCAGGAGTCCGTCAACAGTGCTTACACGAGATCCTATTAGTCAGGGAACAAAGGAAGTCACAATCAAAGCACTCCTCAGTGCACGGGGCTCAGGTATCAGGTTCTGGGAAGGTGGGGGAGCTGGGCTGCAGACAGCGTCTGACATCTCTAGCCGTTGCACTGGTGAAACCAGTGTTCGTCTGCTCTAGTTTGCTTCCTACTGTGATGACAAACACCACTACCAAAAGCAATGTGGGGAGGAGAGGGTTAATTTGCTCACACTTACAAATTCCAGTCCAGCACTGAGAGAAACTGGGGCAGGAGCAGGAAGCACAGAGGTACCCTGACTGGCTGCTTCCTTGCCTCTGCTCAGCTAGCCTGCTTTTGCTCTAGCTCAGCCGAGGAACTGCACCTCCCAGAGTGGGCCTGGCCCTCTGCATCAATTAGCCATGAAGACAATGCCCCACAGACATGACCACAGGCCAATCTGATCCTCCAGCCCCTAGCTGGGACTCCCTCAGATAGCTGTGGGCTGTGTCCAGTTGACAGCTTAAAGCTAACAAGGAGATCTGCCAAGAATGCACCATAAGGTTTTCTCTAGACATGATGGTGTCAGGTCAGACACGGGCGTGGCTTTCAAAGGGACCAAAAATACCCTGAGATAATGCGGCTCTGTCCACAACATCTTAACCCTTCCTAACCTTGAAGTTCAGTCATTTGGCCTTGTAGAATCTTTAATATGGGTGCAGCTCTCACTCTCTCTGTGTGTCTGTCTGTCTCTTTCATTTTTGCCCTTCTGAGAACTTCAGCTTATACCAGCCAAGTCCTTGGAGAATTTAGCCCACAGTGCCAGCATGTACCATGTTCCAGCCTCAGAACTCCTGACACGGCAGGCTTGCATTGTCCTGATGCTGACCACGCATCTTTAGGAGGCCACAGGCCATGGTGGGCTGAACTGTAAGGTTCTGCTATAGGAGAAGTTTTTGATCTGTAAGCGCACCTCAGCCTTACTTGCCTGGAGTGACCTGCCGTTCTGACAGCTTCGAGCCCTTCTTTGTACCCAAGACACTGGCTGACAAACTACAGAAACCAGCTTTCAACCCGAGGTGCCTCTGTTAGAAAGCTCCCGTTTCCACCCATTTAACAAAGATTCTCTGGAGGTGCCACAAAAAAAAGCCCTACAGGCTAAGCACTAACAATGACAAGGGACTTCGGAGCCAGCGAATCTTGTCAGTTTCAACTGCATTTTTGCCTTCAGCTTTTAAGCTACTGTCTTGGGTACAGAAGTTCCCAATAAGCACATACAGAAAGGGTGACTGACCACACAGGTCAGATTCAGACGGGCCGACCCAGCATGAAGCAAATCACGGGCCCGAATGGCTGTCACAGCAGTTATTAAGCCTACGGAAACTGTCACTCCTAAAAGCACTACAAAATTTCCCCCGTACTGTGGGCAGGCGGTGCTGGAATCCAAGCTGATATCAGCCTAGAAGTCTGCATTTTATAAAGTGCCATTGCTGGAGTGGGCGTCAGAAAGTCCTGTAGCATTATCAGAGCACGATCGACAGCCAATCCAGGGGCCTTTCTTCTTAACAGGGAGGGACGAGGAGGTGCTTGGGAAGGACAGAAAGGATCTTGGAGAGAAAAAGGAGGAGCTTAGGGCAAAGGAGGAGGAGCTTGGGGGGGAGGAGCTTGGGGAGGAACAGGCAGGGGGCTTGGGGAGAAAGGGAAGGGAGGGAAGGGGCTTGGAAGGGATAGCTTGTTTTAGACTGCTGCAGGGGGTCGATTTGCTGAGGGGAGCTGTACAGGACTGTCCAGGTGATGCCCTTGCTTGATTGCTGGCTCCCGGAGTTGACTTTTGTGTGTGGGTGTTTGTCCACATGGACATTGTGCACCGCGTGTGTGCCTGCAGAGGCTGGAAGAGGTTTGGCGTCAGCTGGACCTGGAGTCACAGGTGGTTGTAAGCGGCCACGTAGGCACTGGGAATTGAACCCCAGTCCTCTGGAAGAACGGCCAGTGCTTTTAACTCCAGCCTCACGGAATTAACTTTCTTACTCTCGTAGTCCCATGTGTGCGACACACACGGGCAAGCAATGCCTCTGCCAGCCAGGCATAGCGAATGCAGGCTAAACCACACCTCACCTGCTCTCGTGTGCGCGCACTCTGAGAGGGCACTGGGGAACCACTTGCCTCCCTCCCTCTGCAGCCCTGGCCCCTAAGTGTCTGTCTGGTGGCTGTCCTCCCTTCTCAGGCTGCCTCCAGCCTGCTGGGCTCCTGAGCCCCATGGTCTGGGCCTTAGAGCTTTCCTTTGTCTGGCTTTGCTTTTCTGTCTCATTATTTTCCTTCCAGGGGCTTTGCTCTGGCCTGGACAAGCGGGTCTTTCTTCTCTCCGCTCTGGGGAGTGTTTCAGGACGCTGATTTCTAAGGCCTCCGTGGTGCTGGTCCGTGCCTGTGGCTTGTTGTTCTGTTGATTCTAGTTTCCTTTTCTCTCCTTTCAATCTCTCTCTCAGCTGGAGTTTGGACATTCTTCCTTTTCACCTGGGGTCACATGGTCACAGATCAATAGACGATATCCTACAATAAAACACACACTAGGAAACGAATATAGAGCGAATTCTCTAAATCCAGCAAACAGTAAGCACATGCAAGCAAATTAAACACACACACACAAAACCTCATCTCACAAGCTGACATGTTTTTGCCTCCAAGATTCAGAACTGGACTCCAAAGCCTCCATTCACAATTAGCTGTGACACCAGCTGCAAATAGATCAGGCTCACCAGCCTCAGTTTCCTCATCTGGAACACGGCAGACTGGATTGATCACCGTCGGCTAAACTCTGCAGCCTTGTCCACCTCTGTGAGTGTTGTTTTTCACTGTGAAGGTGCTGTGCCCTCTCTGCTGACCCCTCTGCTTGTGTGTGTGCGAGAGACCTTTTCTTGATCTCTCTGCCCCTCTGTCTCTCTGATTCTGTCTCTTTCTTTCTCTGTGTTGGTCTCGCTTCCACCTTTAGCAGTGCAGTAGGTGAGCCGCTGTCCGCCTCTTCCTGACGCCCACTGTCACCTGTGTCTGCTCTCTGTGCTACTCTTTTCCTCCCAGTGCACCCAGCACACCCGCCCGGCAGAGCAGCAGCCACGAGCAGCCACAGAGACCCTTGCCCAGACACAGCCGCCATGTGCCCACAGCCAGGAAGAGGCACAGATGTCTGGGCTAGATGTTTGTTGATTCAACTTTGTCAGCCCCAGGAGGATGTAGGCTTTGTCCCCGGCTCTTTCTGAGTGCGCTGGCCAACAACCCTGGACGGCATCCGCAGCCAGATTCACCACCCAAATGGCAGAGTGGCAACTGCCCTGCCGTCCGCATGTTTTCATCCCGTCCCACACGCTCCCACGTTGCTCCCTCCTAACCACAGAGCAACCTGGCAGTTGCGTACTGGACTCCGGCAGCTCAGATCATCCCTCTCTGTGGAAGGAACTAGGGCCTCCTGCCTGGTGCAGAGCTGCAGCAAAGAAGATTATTTCGTTAAGGAGGAAGAAGTAGACCCGGCCCAGACCCTCCCAGAAGCCCCGGCGGAATACTGCGTAGAGCCATCCTAGCTCCTTCCTGTCTGCAGGCCGTGCAAACAGTGCGCAAGACAGATCAGGTTCCGCCACGCCCAACCCCAGACTCACACTGTCCCACACTCACTGCACCGTGCGGGGCGAGGCTGGGGCAGAGTCAGATCTGAGCACATGCGCCCTGCCAGCTGCTCCCTGAAGCGCCACCCTTCAGCCGCTCTGACCTCTCTCCACCCCGAAGGCCACAGTGGTCGTAGAAAACACACCCCCTTGCTGTTCCATGGCCTCCACGATGGATGTGAGCCCCCTGTGGGCCGGTGTCCCGTCCATCACTGTAGATTGAGGTGGGCACAGGCTTCTGTCTGCACAGAAGTGCCTGGTGCTGTGCTTCCAGGGTAAAGTGTCCCCTACGGTCAGGTCACATGCCACCTCAGGCCCGCCAGTCAGCTCAAGGCAAACTCCGGTGAGCTGGTGAGGCCCTGACTGAAAAGAAGTGAAAAGAGGGCTGAGGTAGCTCGGTGGCGGGATGCTTGCTGGGGGTGTAGAGACGCTGGGTTCTAGCCCCAAAACTGAAACAATAAAAATTAAAAACTCACCGCCCTGAACACTTAAGGTTTGTGTGTTTCTGTTATGTGTTACACACAACTTGGAATAATGATAGTTCTTGTCTTGTTTTTCCTTCTTCAAAGGATGTCTGGCCAGTCTGTGCTGGATGAGTCTAGGTTCTCGGCCCTCTTGTTCAAGATGAAGTAAATGCTCGTGCAGATTGCAAAGCAGCAAGGAAACTTTGCCAAGGCAAAGTGATGGCACAGGCCAGAAAGGAGTTCTCTATGAAGAAGCAGCCACACTTCAGCACACCAGCCGGTCAGGTCACTTCCCTTCCTCATCACTCCTCAGCCCCTGGCGATGGCTGAGATGGCTGATGGCCCGAGGCCCTGTGCTGTTCCCTGGCGATTGCCGTCTCCATGGTCACTCACCCCCAGCCCCGCCCCTGCCTTCTTCTCCCAGTGCCCTCTCTTTATGAGGACACTGACCTCTGGCTCAGGTCCAGGTTAACGCTTCAGACTTGGTGTTGAGAGGCAGCGTCTCTAAAGAACTATTTCCAGGTAGAGTGGCCTCTGAGGTTCCAGCTGGACACACTTCTTGGGGTCCTGCTCCCTCCCCCAGCATCTATTTGGAAATGCCAAACCAGGTCCCGAAGTGTGTGAAGACCATTGAACAGCCCCCCTCAGGACTGGCCCCCTACCCAGCATTCCTAAGCTCCAGTCAACAGGCCCCGGGCGCTCAGCCAGGCTCCTCTCCTCGGGATTAACTTTGCTTTGAATGATGAGCTCCAAACACTTGCACTCTGGTCAAGAGAAAAATCCGTGTGACTCAGCAACCCCGAGACCAGGTTGTTAACCTCGGGATCAGGCTTACATTCTGTGGAGGTTCCGGCACTGTTCTGGGAGCAGAAGACGGCCCCACCCCTCCCTGCACCCAGGCCCTCCCCACACCCAGGCTCATCCTCCACCTAGGCCCTCCCCCCCAGACCCTCCCCACACCCAGGCTCATCCTCCACCCAGCCCCACCCCCCCAGACCCTCCCCACACCCAGGCTCCCCCAAACCCTCGCCCTGGTGAAGACAGGCTATGAAGGACCAGCACTGTTCTCAACCACACAGGAACACGGTCCTGTGTTCTGTGCATATTATGTTCCACACACATGTTACGGCATGAAGTGACCCCGAGGAGGTAGTTATGGGCTGGCATACCTCACCTGGGTAAGGGAAGGCTCTAGCTCAGTGTGTATAGCCCTAGTGACCCCCATCTTCCTGCTGCTCTGAGTGGCCCTGCTTTTCCTTGTCCCTCTTTAAGTCACCTCCGAGGACCCATAAGGCTCCTCTCCTAATCCCGTAGGGTTCAAGACCTGCAAGGGACAATCCAACCTGCCATTGTTCCAGAGCATGTGTCAATCTGGAAAAGGTTCTAAGGCCACTGGGTCTCTGATGTTGAAGGGAGCTGGGATTATCACCCCTCTCCCACCCACCCACACATTGGGTATTTGAAATGTAAAAAGTACTTATAGACTAGAAAGGAAAAAAAAAGTGTCTCTAAAACTGACGGAGGCAGAAGAGTTCCCTCAGTTCTAAGTAGCATGGCACCAAGACACAAACAGAGGAGGTAGGATGGTCGTTGTCCCTGGCTGGGTTAGCAGGCTAGGGCAGAGCTCAGCCGACCACTTAGCGAAGTGGCCTGACTGCACGTGTGCCCTGTGACTGGAGCATCTTCCCCTTGGCTCTGTGCGAGCCCAGAACCTGTGCCCAGAGGGCACAGATACAGTGAAGGTACAGTGGGGGTGTTCACAGCGTGTGTGAGCAAGCGTTGGCTCAAATTCAGCTGCAGGGCAAGAAGCGTCTTCATATCCTGGAGGGAAGGCGCGCGCGGGGGTGGGGGGCAGCGTGTGGGAGAGCAGCAGTGCTGGGAACCAGGAGCAGCACATGCCGAAGCAGACCCGGATGCCGAGCTGGGTGCGGGGCAGGAGTGAGTGCCCACGACGGAGGATCAGCAGCAACCACGAGGAACAAAAGAGGTGGCGGAAATACTCATCCAAGTCCCAGTACCTGTGAACAACCGTCTATTAAAGTCACTTTTTTTCTGGAGATAGAACATAGAGCTGGCGTGGTGGTAACAGCTGTTGTTAGGGCTACGCTCGGGAGACCGAGGCAGGTGCCTCTGTGAGCCGGGGGCTAGCCTGATCTACATCGCAGATTCCAGGTCAGCCACGGCTATCCTGTACCGACTACAGAGAGACATATCTAAAACAAAAACGAAACAATGACAAACTGCTAATGCAGACATAGCTTTAACTGTTCCCTCTCTCTCTCTCTCTCTCTCTCTCTCTCTCTCTCTCTCACATGTGCTCCCCCAGCCCACACACAGGCACACACACAATACACACCTACACATGCAAAACAAACAACAGAAGCGGCATCAGGAAAAGCCTCAGGCCTGTGAGAGAGGAGGGCAAGGCAAGCTAGGGGTTAGACATAGAATACTTTTCTAAGCCTCTCAACTGAGTGTGCTGTGCCGTGGGGAATGGGGAGCAAGCTGAGGTCACCAGATCATTCTGAAGATTAAGATAAAGAGATCAAAAATAGCCCTGTGCTCTGCAGACTCATACACCAATGGAAATGTTAGGGGAAGAAATCACGTTCTTTAGTGAGTGAGAAATAAATCCCGTTGCACAAATGATGAGCAAGGCTCCCTCACAGAGACTGGGAGGGACCATTTACTGCTTGTGAGGTTCACAGTCTGGATGGCATGGCAGACGTCCGTTTCTCCACCACAGCTGCTCCATGGGTGTGGGCTAACCTTTAGCCACGACTCTGAGCCACAGGCCCGGTGCGCTCTGCTGTCTGAGAGTCAGTATGGTCACCTCTCCCACGGCCGGGCTCTGGGTACACATCTGCACTGGGGAGGCTGTGTCCCGGCTCTGCCCACTGGCCTGATGGCCACTCCCACCATGACCACATGGTCATGCCTGTGAGGATGCCTGGCCTGGTTCCTTCCTGTCTCTGCTCTGTGCCCAAAGCCGAAATATTGGATCCCACAGAGAAGAGTGATTAATTAATGCGGTTGTCATAGTCTTGATTTTTAGGACAACTATTGGGGGACCCATGAAGCTGACTGTGAGGTTAGTCTTTAACAAGGTGTTTGAACAGTGGCCAGGATGTTAAAGAAAGGAGGTGGGGGGAGGGGAGGAAGATGAGAGAGAAAGAGTGAGAGTAAGAAGCAGGGAAGGAAGGAGGGAGAGAAATGGAAGAAAGGAAAGGATGGAAGAGGGACAGGCCAAAGAAGAAAGGAAGTACCAAAAAAGCAGGATAGAAATGAAGAAAGGAATTAAGAAAGAGCTCTGAGCAGATTTGCTATTTTTTAATTAAAAAACAAACAAACAAACAAACAAACAAAAACAGCCCAGTCTAGCGGTGTATGACTTTAATCTCAACTCTTGAGAAACAAAGAAGACAGATTTTTTTTATGAGGCCAGCCTGGTCTACACAGCAAGTTCTAGAGTAGGCCAGCTAGGGCTACACAGTGAAAAAAGACACCCAGGAACAGATTCCTCTGGACTCAGCTCAGCCTTGGATTTCGCCCTCCTGCAAGCGCCTACCTTCCCTTCACTTGTGGCTTGGTTTCTCCCCGGCTCTCCTGGAAAAACCAGCAGGGACTAGAGAAGAGTGGAGGTTCCTGACACTGGACTCGTGTGAACAATACCAAGTGGGCACAGTGCAGATCAAAGCCCATCTCCGCCAGTGCGCTAGGGCCTGGGCCCTGCGAAGCTCTCCCCACGGGCTGCCAAGGTGGCACAGCCTCCCGCAGCTCTCCAGGTTCTTGGCAAACCGTCGCTGGCAGCAGGGAGGCTCCAAGATCCCAACTTGTGACTTGTTGTTGCGTCGGAAAGGTCCACTCCTCGGCCGCTGGCTTTGACCAAGAGCAGAGTGGGAGCAAGGGTCCGGTGTGGCCGGCCATGCTCACCGAGCTGGAGGCACCGGTGGGGCACACTCACCCATCATGTCCAAACGCACCCGGCTGCTCTCCCCTGAATGTCCCTGAGTCCCCACCGCAGAGAGCCCTACCTGGATATGACCCACTGAGCTGTGTCTGCATTAACCTTCTAGAGGAAGACTTTCCGGGCCGAGGAGGCTGGGCGGCACTCCCTTCCCCTGACCTTGGCATTCCCAGGTGAATGTCATCCACAGAGTGCAGACTGCAGAGGCAGTGAGGTCACTGCTGGGCCAGGAGGGCAGGTAGGACCCCAACTGGAGCACCTCCCCCCTCAGCTCCACTGTAACTTGCATGTCTCATTAGCTTTTCTCCCGGAGATAAACAAAACGGAAATGAAGCTCAAAAACACTCACAAGGCATTTGCTCGAGCAAATAACAAATCCAATTTAAACATTGCTCTTGCAATTCTTTCTCTGCTTCGTACAGTCAGATCTGACCTTAGGGACCAGTTCTGGTTGGGAAGGGTTGGGGTGCCTGGTCTCAGCCCCAAACATAGCTGTCAGTGATTGCAGAGCACATCAGAAGTGCAAGCTACCTGGGATGGAGGAGACAGATGGGTTATCTGAGAGAGCAGCCCAGGGCTGGGGGCGGGGCTGTGCACCATCCATCAGAGACACTCTCTGCTTTACATTTTAGGGTGAATTTCTCCTTTCTGTTCTTTTTCACACCTGCCCTGGACATGGCTCATCTGTGATTTCCACTGTGAGCGTGAGTTTCCAAAATGTTTCTTTTCCGTGCGGGCCATATCCCTTAACACCTAAATCCCTGCTCATCCATAGGGCCATTTTTTTTTCCTCCTAGACTTGAATTCTTTATGATCCAGGCATTGTTAGCTCTGTAAACATTTGATTGGCCGTCTCCCTTTTAGCAAACCACATTTGCTAAATAATGTGGTTGATTTGGGATGCCCGACTGTGGGAAAACGTCTCAGCTATCCACCAAATGACACTTCTAATCTCGTCTTCTTTTAACTTCAAAAAAACCAACCGATAGCTTTATCTTTTACATGATTCGTCATTTGTGTGGGAGCCAAGGTCCTGCAGGGACAGAATCTAGACCCCCTTCCCTGAAAGCTCTTATCAGGCAAAGTACAGCCAGAGACTAGACAGAGAGCAAAGGCTGCTGCCCTGGTAAGGCTTTCCTAAATGATCTTATCAGCGAATCTTCCCCAGGGCCCCCAGAGGATGGGTTTCCCATTAGCTGTAAGTGACATGGCGATGTCTTGAATGCTTTCCCTTTTTGCTGGCCAGCAGCCTCTGCTCCTATGTTTCTTTCTGTGCACTATTTCTGTTTTTCCTGTCCTGTGCCCAGAAGAAAGGAATCTTTAAAGATGATTTTTAAATTATAATTGTGTGTAGATGTGTGCGGATGGTGTGCCCGTGTACATGCAGGTACCCACAGCAGCCCAGATAGAGTCCGATCCCCCAGAACTGAAGTTGTAGCCAGTTAGGAGCTGACCCACACGAGTGCTGGGGGCCGCACTGCATTGTGGGACTGAGTAATTGTCCTTGCCAGATCAGTCTATGGCTTGTCATGGGGATCATCTCTGTTGACAGTTGATGTAGGTGGGACCAGCCTCCTATGAACCCTTCCTAGGCAGGCAGCTCTGGGTTGTAAAAGCAAGCTAGCTGAGTGCCAGAGCGAACCAGCGGAGCCAGAGAGTAAGCCAGCAACCAGGTTCCCTGTGGATTCTGTCTCAGGCTCCCTGAGTTTCTTCCCTTAGATTGTGACCTGAAAGTATAAGCCACACACACACACACACACACACACACACACACACACACACACACTCATACCCATACTCACTCACACACAAGATTATATATAAAGGAAGCTCTAGCAGGCCTGAGCGTGGTAAACGTGATGACCTTGCCCTTACTTGCTCTAGACTCTTAGATTACATCACTAAAGCCAGCCACCAAGGTCTGCTCCGTTACTTAGTCACTTAATCCTTCGGCTGACTACCAAGGCCCAGCAGTCAAAGGTTCCCTTTGGCTCACCTAACTGACATGTCCAATTAAAATTAAACACCTCATCCTGGCACAGGGCTTCCAATTTCACCCCTGTAAACCAGTGTTTGCCTAAGGGCCAAGGCTGCCTCCTCTCTTTCCAGAGGCAGATCTTTGTCATCTCCCCACCCCCAGGACAAATATCCCTGCCCCTTTCCCCTCTGCCCTGTTCCCTTCCCTTCTCCCTCAACCCCTATTCATGACTTCGTCTCTGATCCCCTGCCCTTTGTCCCACTGGGGCAAATAAATCTCCTTTGTGCTGAGAACTTCTTGGGGTGTCGTGTGCCGACTCCGAGGTCCCTTCAATATCTATTTTAGGAATTTTAGTGGATGAGGCCAGAAGAGGGTCCGATCCCCCAGAACTGGAGTTATGGGTGTTTGTGAACCCGGTGTGGTGCTGGGAACTGAACCCTTGTCCTTGTAAAAGCATTTATTGCTCTCACGTGCTGAGGCTCCTCTCCCGCTCCTTTGCTCAAACTGTTTTACCCCAGCAACAGGAAGAAAATGAGCACAGGGCAATGGAAAACAGCTGAGATGCCCAAGTGTCTCCACGGATCCTGTGGTTTCAGGGCAGAAAAAGAAAACGCTCTTAATGATTCATTAGAATTGTTCCTGTTGTTTATTACCTTAAATATTTTATGCCTGACAAATATGTGGCCTGAAAATCTTTCCCACAAACCAAAGCTGGTGTGTGTGGCTTTGTGGATTGAGCATGAGGAGTAGTCTGTGGGTTTCCTTCATGGAAGCCATAGTGTGTAGGCACTGGCCTGAGGACTGGGCCGAGGAGAGCAAAGACGTCTCAAGTTTAGAAGCAGCAGCAAACCCACAGCTGTAACCTTCTCAGCTATCAGGCATGTCTCTAGGTCCCAAGATGGAAATGTAAGCCTCTCACAGGGCTCAGAAGCCTGGAAGGCTCGGCTCTTCCTCAGTCTCATCACTGCTCTCCTGGCCCTGATTACAGGAGGCCCAGGAGAGGACAGTGGCTGGCTCTGATGTGGAGCTCAGAGGCGCCCAAATATCTCCCCATCAGGCTCAGCGTGGCTGCCAGGAGCTTCCTAGAAACATTCTCGCCTGAACCCTCTGTCAGGATGCATCTGAGCTGCTACCCACAGCTTCTGCTTAAGGGGTCCCTGCAGGTAATAGAGGCATGGCACCCCTTCCTTTGCTGGCTGAGTGACAAAAGAGTGGGGGTGAGTGAGTCAGACGTGGGCATGAATTGTCACACATAGGCCAGTGTGTTTACATCCAAAAGCAGTCCAGAGAAAAAAATAACTTGTTGTATCTCTCCACAAGGGGATGACTCATCCATTCCCTGCGACGTGTTTTAGCTAAGACATGATAACTCTTCATTAGGAGCGGCCCAAGGGGGCTGAGCTGCCATGGCAACGGCCCTTCACACACACAGACGTTCGATCCCCCTAGGTATCTTTTCATCTGACACCCTTCCAGAGCATGCAGTGTTTGCACCGGAACATAGATGTGTGACAGACATTTGTTTACAAGGATGAGTGTCTGCGGCTACGGCTGAGCAACTGAGTAGGGCAATTTGTTAATTTATATGGGACAGAGAGACATTTGGCACTCGGGACTGGAGACCAGCAAGTCTGAGAGGCTGGAGCGGACACCTACTCTGCTCAGCCAAGCTCTGTCATGACATAGCACGTGTGTCCCACGGTGATACACAGCAAGCCGGCCAGAGGAAAAGAGGTCCTGACCAACCCCGCCCCGAGACAACCTGTCGATTGGTTAACACCAGAGTAAAAGAGACCGTGCTTTGGCCTCCACCTCCCAGAGCTGCTGTCCCGGCGACCAAGTTCTCAAGGTTTGAACTTTGGGGACTATATGGCAGGGTGTGTGTAAGTGTAATAGATATGTGTGTAAATATACATATATTACAATTTACACACATACATACATACACATATCACACATATAATAACACTGTGTAATACAGGGGTATAATAACAGATCACTCCCCAACAGCCTCACTTGGTCCCTGCCCTCGAAGATGCCAGTCACTTCTCCGTGGATGAACAGCTGACGGGGCTGGGACTCGCTGTCAGGGCGGTGGCCTTTGAGGAGCCCGTACTCCTGTGGGCGAGCTCCACAAACAGGGAGCCGACAGATGCGGTTCCTTCCCGCAAATGGAAAGGCATTCCAAAGATGTGGCCGCTCCCACCCTGATGTGCAGCCCTCATGGGAAGGCAGGTGGCTGCAGCCACAGCTGAGCATGGACCACAGAGCCCTGCGCCTCACAAGGAGGGGAGCTGGGCGGGGGCCGGATGGACGTCCCCAGGCTTGGGCTCCAGGCAGAGAGTGGTGTACACGGGTTGTGGTTTACCGTCAGGGGCCATTGTCTCGGTCCTTCGCCGGTCCAGAGAGGAAAAGCTGGATTTCACAGTTACAGGACAGCCCAAGAAGGCAAGGGTGCAGTAGCAAATGAAAAATGAGGGTTGGGCTGTATAGTGTTTATTATTGCCCTAAGATTATCACAGCGGGATTATTTAACCCGATATCACAAGTAATAAGACACTGACACCTATTAAATTTTGCAGTTGCTTAATTTACCCTGGGCCAGGCAGGTATTTCACTAACACTGGCTCACTAACCTCACCATCATCTCCCAGCCCCCATCCAATGCCATCTGCCTTCATCCTCCTCATAGGGTCTACCTTCCATCCACAATACCCTAGTACTTGCTTATTTTCTTCATATGGGCCTTTCCAGGCCATTATTGGAGTCCTTCCTCCTCCCATCATCCTCCTTCCTCCTCTCTTTCCATCCAGTCCATCTGTCTTCTGTGATTTTCCTGAAGCCCAGGAACCTTAGCCACAGCCACCCCATTCTGCCCTACCCAGGGATAGGCTGTTTAGTCAACCAATCAGATCTAGTGACTTAGGTAGGTTTACACAACACGGATAGGTGTGCCCAGATCTTGAGGGTCAGCTCAGAACAACCCTCAACAGTGTAGGTAAGAGGTAAGACTCCAAATCTCCCTCCTCCTGACCATGTATCAACTCGTGGGCAAACTAAAGTAGCCGCTCACAGCAACCACACCAGCATGCTGGGAGGTATGGGCTCTGTGGTAGCCAGAGCCCTGGGGTGTCTCTCTCCCCCCTTGCAGCCTTTCTGTAGCAGTCCCATTACCACGCACACTGATTAGGACACAGAATCACTGATGACAGATTTTAATCGGCACAATTAGTGGTGCCCAGGACTCAGGAAGATGGCTGTGTGATGCAAGGGGTCAGCTTAATCTCATGCTGAAATCTCGGCCCTTTGAAGCTCCAGTCTGGGGTAACGGTTACTAACGTTCACCAGGTCTTCACCAGACCCATTCTGTGGGCTCCACTCCTCTACCTGTCCTCTTCTTCCCCGGATAGCCAATCCCCTGCCGTGGGCATGGACGCTGAGGGAGAAGGTTTCAGCGACTGGCATTTCTTCTACCGTATCCCCAGGCAGCTGTGTGCTAGCGAGTTTACAGCACACAGGCGGGAACCCAAGGCGGAGAGAGGGTGAGAAGCGCGCCCAGGGTCACACAGCCAGCTGGAGGAGGAAGCTGAGTCCTTCCCAGCAATCCCACGGGGGCTGTTTCCAGCTACCCTCTTAGGCCTGTTAAGTTACAGAGCCCTGAAAGCTTCGTGGCACCTGCTGAGCCCTTCTGGCTGGCCACTGTTAGAGGGGACACTGGGTCTAGGGACATGGAGATAAACCCTGACTGCTTCCCACCACGGTAGCAATGTCAGCCATGCTGGTGGTGATTACGGCCTCATGTTAGGGTTTGCCTATCAAGGCACTTCCGTCTATTGCCCTGTAGTGTTTGCCATGTGAGTGTGAGAATCTCTGTTCAGATGCTCGGAACTCACTGAAAGCTAGGCTCGGCAGCCCCGTGGCACAGTGGAACACTGAGGTGGTAAAATCTGGTGTATACAATGGTGAACATCCTGCCCCGACATTCCGGAAAGCAAGGACGGATGCCCAGGGCTGTCCTCCAACCCTCGAGTGCACACCTGCACGAGCACACACAAACACACACATGCTCATCACTCATCATCAGCCACACACATGAGCATACACATGCGTGCACACACACATCATGCCATCACCTCGACGTGTGTTCACATTCACACTAAAAGATTAAGAGAACCATTCCCAGCGTGTTTTCTCAGGGGACCTCGGCAGGGATTCATCTGTTATCTAAAATCCGTATTGGTATGGCGTCTGCAGAGTGCTGGAACAGGGTTCCCTCTGGGCAGTGCTGGGGAGCAGATCCCCAGAACCGAGCACCAGGACATTTGCACTCTAGCCCCTCTATGTGGCACGGCCCCGGCAAGGCTGGTTTGATCCCATGTGTGCCCTGAAGCTCACAGATGGGCTGGTTAATCAAATGAATCTCTACCATGAACAGAAGATGCTAAGGGTCACCCGTTTGAGGTCCTGGGGTCCAAGGTGAGAACGGGGTGCCCTGCCTCCGTGACAGATGAGGAAGGTGAGCTCCGGCAGCCCTGCACGGGTGAGGTGAGTGCCAAAGGGGCAGCGGGCTCCATCGGGGAGGCTGTCTCAAGCCATGCTGCCGCAGATAGAGCAGCAACTCTAAGGTGTTTCTCCTTAGAACGGGCTTGAGGTGGGATGGTTTCCCAGGACTGACAGCTAACACCCCCGAGGAGGTGTGAATTCTCACCACAGGGCCATGGCCAAAGCCGCAGGGTGAGCTTGCTCTCTGCGCTCTGGAGGGCACTGGGCAGGAAGAAGAAAGACTTACCTGCTTGTGAAGGAGACTTGATGGTCAGGCCCCCTCAGCAACTTCAGTAGTCCTGAAGACAGATATCAAGGGCGACTTCAGCACTAATGAACTTCCCTTCTGTCTGGCTTATTATGTTGAAAGTAGGCTTGGCTCACGAAGCTTAAATACTACAAAGAGTGCCCCCAGCCTCCCTTCTTTCCTTTTTATTATTTGTGCATGTGTGGATGCACCACACACAGAGAAACACACATGCACACACACAAAGCCTTCTGACATGGCATACTTTTTAATTAAGAAAGTATATCAAACATGAAAAGACATTGGGTCAAATGAGCAAGCCATCCTTACGCTAACTGACACAGCTGCAGCTCCTTAGCTAGTTCATATTTATTGCTCAGCCTGTAGGGAAAGCAGGCCCTCCAGGTCATCAGGCCGACAGGAAGAGAACTGCTGGTCTCATTTAGGGCTAATTTGGACTAGGGTTGGCTGAGAGTTCTGTAGGTCAGGTGGTCCTCAGTCATCAGAAAACAGAACAGTTACATTTTGTATTTAAACCAGCGGCTTCTGTCCACGGGAGATAGAGCTGTGTGCGTGAAAAGGCTGTTCCAGTCTGGAGGCTGATTGGAAACTTGCTGCAGTAAGTACCGTAGCTCCATGTGATGCCCACCCCAGGCGGCTGGGCACATGGGCTCCAGCAGCTGTGCAGTCAGGGAGACAGGGCCTGCCAGGGACTTTCTCACTTCCTCTCCCAGCTCCAGCTCTCAGTGGCGTCTGTAACGGTCAGTGATTTACACCTGTCTGATTCTACCTTCGGGATACCGTAGAAAAGTCACAAGCATGAAGGCCACACAGGAGCACATGCATGAAGGCCACGCAGGGACACGAGCATGAAGGCTTCCCAGGACTTTCTGAAAGCCATGCTGAGCACACTACGGCAAGAGAACACTCAAGCTGGTTAAGCTGCCTGACCCCGTGTGTCACTGTGACAGGAATGACTGAAGAGAGGAAGGGCTCATGGGCAGTGACCGTGGGGAAGGCACACAGATGGAGCTCATCATGCCCCCATCATGGTGGACTGGGAAGTGTCTGGGATTGCAGGCGACAGGGTTCTCAGATGCCTGCCCTCCGTGACCTGCCTTCACCAGCGAGGTCCTGCCTGCCAACGGTTCCGCGATCAGGATAGTTAGCCAGAATCGATTTTGCTTTTAAAATCTGTTTTTGTGTGATGTGACTTCCTGACTGAGTGGCTGATTTTGTTTCAGACAGGCTTTCACGCGCCCCAGGCTGGCTTTCAACATGCTGGGGTCACAGGTGTGCGCTCGGCTGGATTAAAAGCGGTTGCATAAGAACACAGACTCGCACAGTTCCTTGAAATCTAACAGGAAGCTCCTGCCTCCTGCAGAGCCTGCCTGCCTGTGGGGGGCTCCGCTCTGCCTCGGGAGGCACAGGGAGCCTCCTCAGGTCTGCCCTCCTCCTGCCACTGTGGATGATGTGACTCCTCTCCCCTTCCAGCCTTTCCTTCTTGAAGATGATATACTCTTTCTGAAGGTTTGAGCCCTAGGACCCATAGCTAGCTTCTATGAGCCCCTGGGACAAACCTGCAGTCCTGGGAACCATGTTTTAGTGTGAGCACAGGCCGATAAATTTTATAGCACCCGTGAACGCTGGAGGAGAGACGTTTCAGAGATGGTTAAACACGATCTCAAATTCCCTCAAGGACTATTTTTAAGGCTATCAATCTCCGTATCAGTCACAGTTTACAGCCCTAATAGCTATCCTTTGCTGCGTATGTACCCGTAAATAAACCAACGTAAAGGGGAAGGTGTATAAACACGGAAGCAACGCCCCCGCACCCTGCGGCGACACTGCTCTGCCCCGCTGCAGATCACGGCTCGGGAGGGCTTAGCCACAGTACACGCTTAGATGTGCTTTGCAAACAGCAATCACAGGTTTCTGAAAGCCACGGGAGAGACTGCCCTGACGGAAGGTGATGGGAGTCGGAAGGCGTTCTGCAATGGCAGAAGCCACAGTCGGGAAGCCCCGGGGGTCTGTGTACTCTAGCTAAGCAAACACAAATGTCACAGCGCCACTTCCAACATCCGTTTTCCTCACCTCAACATTGGCTGATAAGTCGGGGGCTCAGCGGATGCAGATTTCCGAGTCACAGGGCCCTGGTGCAAGCCGGCTGATCTGCCAGCCCTTATTTTCTGCGCGCTCTTGAACCAGGCTGCGTCCTGCTTCTCTTTGAGAAGCACAGGTTTGAACGTGAGTCCACACAAGAACATCTCCTTTCAGCTCCTTTGTTCCTTTGTTTGTTTGTTTGTTTGTTTGTTTTGTCTCACCACATAGCTATGGACCCAGAACATAGCTCTCTCTTCAGGAAGAGTAAGAGACAGTTTAATCTCAAACCAAAAACGGCTGACGACCCTGCTTTGCTTTCTGCTGTTGCAGTAAACAGCATAACCAAAAGTCAGTTGGGGAAAGCAAAGTTTGTTTAGTTTGCAGATAATCTAGTCCGTCATCAAAGGAAGCCAAGGCAGGGACCTGATTGGCCACCCAGTGAACACAGTCAGGGGACTGGCCCTCTGGTCACCTCAAACATCATGTTCCAATGTGGAAAGAGACAGGAAGTTATGGAACAAAAGCTGCAGGTCAAGGCAATTTTTAAAGCACATTAGTGGAAACATCAGGTCAGTTGGCTGTAGAAGATCAGGGGACACTTGGCTATGTGCTGCCTGATGGCACGCTGAGCCTCCGGGCTGCTGGGAGCCCACGGGTCGGTTACGCTGACACACCCCAGAACCTTACCCAGAGAGCCACACACACCAGCCAGCCAGGAACACGCAGAGGGGGAGGGGAGAGTGAAAACCAGGTGACCCTCCTCTGTGCCGTAAACTGACTAAAATGACACACGGCCCGTATAAGGAGTCACGTGGGGGAAGACGGACAGGGGTCTGCTAGGTAACGCTCCAGCCACAGCTGCGCATGCGCTCTGTCCCGAGCGGCTCTCGCTCGGCAACTCTGCTCTCCAGACGTTCATTAAGGTTGCTAAGGAAGGATGCCAATCCAGCATCGCGCTCACATTAAGCCCTCCTTCCCCCTTCCTCTTCGTAACAAATCACCTTTACAAGCACACAGCATTTGCTGCCTTGCACGCAGCCGCGCCATGTGTGGCTACTTAAGATGAAATTAAATAATCAATTATTCATTATTGAATTAGAATTAGCTGAAATGAAATATTGAGATTCTCAAAGAGGACATTTTCAGTGCTGTGTTCTCGTGCCCAGCAAGTACCAGAGGCTCTCTTCTGAACACGGGCCAAGTGCCAGGAGACTGACGCGTTTGCTTGTTTGTTCTGACAGTGTCATTGTACAGCCCAGGCTGACTTCGACCTCCCAATCCTCCTGCCTCAGCCACCCGGGGGTTGGGGCTACAAGCATGCACCACAGAACCAGCAGCTGTTGGGACAGCATGCAAAGAATGCTTTATTTCCTCTCCTTCCTTAGTTTGGTTCTGCTCCTAGGATCTTAACTGTAAGAAATCCGAGCCGCACCCCTGCCTGGATTCAGCATTCCGTGTGGGAGGCAGAACGGTTTCGGAGCTGGAAGGATGCCCACTCCCATTACAGTAAAGGACTCATCTCTCCCTGCGAGGGCCCTTGATAACCCTCCACAGAAGAGGGTTTTGAGGTGCTTTCAAACGTCAGAGGGAGAGAGATCCAGTTGGGAGCGGGCTGGGGATTGTCAATTAGTTCCTCATTTGATCTCCCTCCCGCGTCATTGTGGGCTGAGCAGACAGAGGGGCCTCTCTCCTACCCAGGCAGGGAGTGTGGAGTCTCAGGTTCTGATTCTCTGCAGCGGAACAACCCCAGACAGACGAGTCTACCACCCAGGTGCTATTCTAGAAAAAACAAACAAAAAACAAAACCGCAGGTGGGTCCCAGCGCAGCGCCAGGGCAGCACACCCCTGCTTGGTTTTGAGCCCCAGCCTCGACTTGGGGTGTGTCTGAGGACGCCCTTGAACTTCCCGTCCTTTGGGCTCCGCCTTCCAAGGACAGGTATTACAGGCCTGCACCCCGGAACCTTGTCTGTACCAAGCTGACGATCGCAGTCCGGGATTTCTGCACAGCAGTGTTTCTACCAGCTGAGCCTCACCCCCAGCTGCCAGGACCCCAAAGAACCAGGAACAGTCTTCTTGAGGTGCTGAGCCTGCAGAGACAGTCAGACACCCGTCTCGGAGCTCGCTCTTGCCCTGGGGTGGCCCAGCCTCTTCTCCGCTCTGCCTTTAGTATGTGGATATGGTTCACCCAGCCTGTTGCCTTGGTATCTGGTTTTAAATGAAGAAATCTGCCCTGGAGTTTAATCCTCAGCTGGAATACCAATAGGAGAAAGAACACTGGAGGTCACCAGAGGCTTTGTGGTTTTGTCTTAAAATCGCAAGAGGGCAGAAATGTAGAGAAGGCAGGCGGAGAGAACGGATGCTTTCAGGAAACACATACACACACGTGTGCTTCGTGTGTGAGTGCCTATTCAAGCTTGTGGGTGGAGACACGAATGTCACAGGTTCGTGTGGAGGCAGGAGGACAACTTTTTGACTGAGGTTCTTGCCTTTGATGCTGGTTGAGACAGAGTCCTGTTGATCCTGGATGCACCAGGCTAGCTGGCCCTTCAGCTTCTGGAATCCTCCTGTCTCCACCTCCCACCTCTCCACAGAGGACTGTGGGGTTCAGATGCTTGTTCGACCATGTCCAGCTTTTATGTGGGTTCTGGAGTTCTGAACGCCAGTCGTGGCTTGCATGGGCATCTTCCCAGCCCCCGTGTTGGTGGGGATTTTTCTTTTGTTTTGTTGTCAGCTAGAAATCACAGCCACTCCGTTTCAAGGCTGTTCCTGAAGCCAGGCTACCCACTAAGACCCTCCTGGTTGGGAAATGGCCTTCTACCAAGCCCCTTGTCCCAGAGGCAGCTGTGTCTGGGCAGTGGGTGCTTCACCTCTCAGAACTCTGCTGCTGGGGTCTAAAACCAGCCACACCTGTGTGCACAGATGTGCCTCAGCTCTGAGGAGACGGGCAGCTCCCTCTGGCCCGCCCTCTGGCCCCAGTTCTGCTCATCTCTCACTTGAAGCCGGAGAAGTGTGAGAAGCCTGTTGCTCTCCAGCCATCCAAACAGCATATGTTCCAAGTGAGGAGAGGGAGAAGCTAGGATGGGATGCTCCTTTCCCTCCATGACCTCGGGGTCCCCGTGCACACTTCATTCAGGCTGCACACCATTCCTGTGGAAGCTGAGCCATCACCCACAAGGCCCTGGGACGTGTGACTCTGAGAGGAATTGAAGCCTTCAGGAAATTCAAGAAATGGAGGCCACTATTGAAAAGGGGGTCTAAAGGGAAAAGGTCAAGTAGGGACAGACAGAAATGGTGGACAGCAGACTCAAAGTGCAGGAGAATTGGGGTGAGCCCGTGTGTGTTGTGTGTGTGTGTTGGAGTCACAAACCGGGGGTGGTTGGCTGGAGGAGTCAAAAGACATGGCAAACTGCTTACTCCAAGAGGCCGCACCTCTTCCTCCTGCCTTCACCACCTTCCACGGTTCACATATGAATTATTAAAACAGCCTGCAAATGGCACCCCTCCCCCATCTGCCTCCCTCCCTCATCCAGCTTCCTGCTTCATCTTCCCACCTCCTCCTCAAGGCTCTGTAACCTTCCCCAACAGAGCCACCAACTGGAGACATTTCGCTTCTAAACAACAACTACAGACTAGCCACCCACTGCGGTGGCACAATTGACCTCCTACACCTGGCACCTCCACGGCTGGCAAGTCAGGGCCCAGATGTGAGGGAGATGGTGTTGGGGCTCAGGGTCCCCCTGAAGCCATAGCACCCTCTCAGGTGAGACTATGGCAAAGGGGTTGTAGCCTCTTCTCTGGGGGCCTCTGCTTGGGCCTCCTCAGTTCTGAGCCCAGGATGGTGCAGCCTGCCTGTGTCAGCCAGCCTGGGCAGGAACCGTCACCGCACCGCTCACACAGATCAGCTCAGGTCAAGTGTGGGACAGGGTGGCGATGGGTGTGACTCCGAGGGACTCCCTTTGACTACAGTGGATGAGAATTGCCTTCTGGAGCGACTGCTCTTGCTGAGGTGGTACAGACAGACGGGCAGGCCATGCGTAGATGGAGGAGACCCTCTGGGAGGAGAGCCTGCTGCTTCCCAACGCTGTGGAGATGACCATAGCTCAGAAGAGGAGGCAGGTAGATTGGAGAAATAATTGCGGAGTTGGCTGGAGGTGAACGAGGCAGAGCCGGGGGCTCATGGCAACACTTAGACTTCTGGCTGGCGCCACCAAATGTGTGCAAGGATCTAATCAGAGGAGCATGTCACAGAGACCTGGCCGTGCTAGTGCTAGAGGAGGGTGCTTGCTTTTGGTCATAGCGGCTTTGTGGTGAACAGGAAGCATCCACGAAGAGAAGGCTGGCCTGCCTGGCAGGTGAAGGCACACTGGTGCTGTTCAGTACCACCAGGTAACCACAGAGAAAGAGGAGTCCTCTGGACAGAGCGAGGCCCTGGGCCAAACCTTCAGAAAAGGCTGCTTCTGCCGGCCAGTGACGGACTGCAGCTGTGGGAAAGATTTCGATTAATTAGGAAGGTCTCCAGGGTAACCACTTAGAGGACATTCCCAGAAAGCAGCCAGAGCCAGCTGGGGACTAATGGCTCCCCCAGCAGCCACTCCATGCCGGGCCATTAACGTGTGGATGATCCCTGCCGCCATCCCCAGGAACGCGTGCCACCTCACCCCAAGAAGTGGCTGGGCGTGGCCTGGCAACACAGCCTGGCCTCTTCAAGACCACAATAGCCCAGTGCTTCAGCAGCTATCGAGGGATAGGAACTGAGCCAGAACCAGGCAGAATCACAGTGTGGGTCTGCAGAGCCGGTGGGGCTCTTCCGAGAATGCGCTGGGCCGAGCCTCACTGATCACTGGCCCCCAATCCACTGTGCTGGTAGGAAAGTTTTTCTGGGTTCCCCAGTACTGTGCCACTTGACTCTACATGCCTTGGGATGTTTGCTCTTTGCCTCTTCCTACTGAACAGTCTCCTGAGGAGGTGGCCTTGCGTCATTCAGGGAGGTAACGGAAAGGGCCATGCTGAGCACACTGGAGTACAGCGCCATGTTGCAAACATGATTCTGAGCATGAGGACGGGTTCTGGGTATGAAATCAGCTTTGGTCTAGAGGCTAGATATGAGACTGGACTTTGTGTGGAAGCCGCCCTGGGCCTTGCAAGTTTCTACTCAGTATTTCTTTGGTCACAGAGATTGAACAGAGCCCTTGCTGGTTGAGGATGAGGTCTGCCGATCCTCATCCCTCAGTGTGGGCCCACACTCTGGTTTCGAGCTGTAAGCCTGCTCCCGGCGATGCGGCAGGACCACCTACCATACCAACAGGGGCCAACCCCACGGTGTCGTCAAGCCCGGTTCCAAGATAGCATCCCTCAGCTCACTGTCGCTGACAGAGGAGAGACAACTCGGGACCTTCAGTGACACCTCACATGTCTTTTGGGGGTATATGTGTCCTTTACTGTAGAATGGTGTCCTTTGAGCAAAGCGGCAGCCATCTTCATCAGACCAGCTCTGCCTGCCTGCAAGCCTCAGTCTCCATCAGGCCTGTGGGGGAGAAGGAGGTCACTGGACCTTACTCAAGTACCCAATTGCCCCTTCCGGTCATCCCTAGTCAATTCAGCTTTGTGTGCACATGCTTTCAGAGCTAGGGCATATAGGCCTATGCAGCTACCTACCGGAAGCCATCATCCGTGGCGGGCCATGACTTTCCCCAGCAGCTGCTGAGGGTTGAGCCATGGTCCTACCAGTAAGTCCCACCCATGCTCTCTCAGGAAGGCTAATAAACTCATTGGTTGTTGGGAGTGAAGTTTGATGGACTCCGCTTTGGCTCGTCACTGCTACCTTAGGAGAAAGGGGTCGATGCGGTTGTTTCTCCCTGAAGCCCTTCCGCAGTCCAAGCCTTCAGACAGCACTCCCTTGGGGTTTTCAATCACTTTGATGCTTTTGGTCACCGTTTCTACCACCTTTGTGGGCAATCCCAGCATTCCCTGGTGGTGTGAGCCATTGTGTTTTCTAGAGTGTGCTGGGATTGTCTCCAGGGTTCCGAGGCAGGGTCTCAGCAACTGCTCTCATCAGGATAAACTTTCTCTAATCAACCCCATAATTCACTGCACCCTCCCCTGTTTCCCACGGGTGCCCTTGGCCATGTCCTAGAGCTATTTTGGATGTGGACTTTTCCTTTTCCTCAGGAGCAGCTTGCCCTGGGGGCTGTGCTGTGACTAGTTGTTGTCCTGGCCAGAGAGGGGGCATTTGCTGTCCTACGGGGCAGAGCCCTCTGCTCCAGCTTCAGGCGGTAGTAACTTCTAGAGTCCCATGGCTCAGGGGAACTTTTCCACCCTCTTAGTCATGGTGCCTCCATCTCATGGCTCAGGATCCAGGCTTCCCCAAAGGGTCTTGGCCGTGGGGTGGGTGGCCCGCCCACTCTTGGAGAGCTAAAACTTCTCTAAAATATTCTATGATTTCGATCCAGGCCTGGTCCTCAGCTTCCTGCATCCTCTTCCTGTCAATATCACACCCTCTTGCCAGGCTCAGGCCAGGCCTCTGCTTCTGGTCCTTTACAGACTCGGCCCTGGGGATCTTTTACAGTTCCTTCTGTTGGTATAGTCGGCAGCCCACCTCTGGACAAAGTTCTAACGACCTCACTCTACGCTGGGCAGGGAATTGCCAGTGCCAGGACTGTCAGCTCCAACGAGATCCTCACTACTGGCTGGCGGAGGGCCACCCGTTTTCCTGATGACTTGACTGAATTTCAGGTTCAGTCCTACCAGGAGCAGACCCAAGCTCTGCCGAGACTACAATGAACAAAGGATTTGGGACGGGCTTTGTGGGAGAAAGCAGAAGAATCAGAGAGGAACTCTATCGGTCTGTCTGTCCGTCTGTCTCTGTGTGTCTCTGTTTCTCTCTGTCTGTGTCTCTCTCTGTGTGTGTGTGTGTGTGACTGACATTGGTTGTCACTCTCAATCTCTATCAAGGTTTTGGAGACAGGCTCCCTCGCTGACCCTGCAACTTGCTGACTCAGCTGCTCTGGCCACGCCGGAGCTCTGGGGCGTCTCCTGTTCCCCCATCCCAGCGCTGGAATGGCCGATGCAGGCCGCCACACCTAGCTCCCTTTTCACTCGGGGTCTGGGGTATCAACTCCTCTGTCCTCATGCTCGTGTGGAAGCCGCTTCGCTGCTGAGCTGGCTTCACAAAAGTTGTCTTACCGAGTGCTGTGAGGCTTCTGAAGCGCAGGCAGCCGGTCAGGACCGGCCTGCTCTGGGGCTGCAGTGTGCGCGAACAATTGAACGCAGGCCGCTTTGAAAAGGGGCCGTTTCTTACAGCAGCTTTGATGACTCAGTTTTTAAACACGAATCTTCTCCCAGAATAGACTATGCGCTGTTTGAGGGCCACATACGTCATTTATTCAGGTTGTAATTGCCCGAACTTAATACACTACTGAGGATGACCTCAGCGAACAGAGTGAATGAAGGGAGAGCAACCAGCTTGTGTGAACACAGCCGCTTGATTCAACTTCGCTCTCTGGGAAGAGACGGGACCGCACGGCACGTGGACACTTCCAGAAGGAAAGTTCGCTGGGAATGGAGCGGGGAGGAAGAAGGGGAGGGGAGCCGCAGAGAAGCCTGCGTTTACTCAGCACATGCGCAGAAAGAGCCCCGGCCTGCAGCTGAGTGGTCACGGCCTACTGTGTTCCGGGTTTTGGCTAAGGGGCGGGGTCGCCACCCTTGTTGAGCAGCACCAGGTGCACCTTGATTTGGGGTAGAGCAACCAGGCCTCAGCAAGCAAACAGGGTCCCAGTCGCTCAGGCTGCGTGCACCCCCCGGCCCAGCGCTCCCACAAGCTGGTGAGAGGTCCCTTCGGGGGGGACATGACAAGAGGCAGAGTGCGGGTCAGCCGTTTTCACCCGGGCATCCTGTCTCCTCCCTGTAGGCTGTATGGCTTGGCTCCAAGTCCCTTCCGTTGAGAGAACTGTCCCCGGGGGATCGGAAACGCACCTCTACTTTCTCGTGAAGTAGTCCCAACAGCCAACGCTGGATTCTGCCAAAGCTCGCCCCCGAAGCGGTGCAAAGCTCGCAGTCTGTTCGGGGAGAAGAACGTGTTTAAAGCAGAAGCGCAGCCGTGTGAAGTCACCATCGGCGTGGGTGATAGAGTCGCCGTGACGCACCGGGGGCCTCTGCCTCCAGTTTTCCCTAAACTATGCTCCGGCCCTGCTCTGAGCCCCCGAGGCTGCGAGCAATCACAACAGAGGTACATACAGAGGTGGAGGGCCGACGACCCTCCTACCCCTCTAAGAGAACACGTCAACAGGCCACAGGCCCATTTCAGTGGCTTTCATCATGTGGGCGGAGCCCCGTTCGGGACTGAACGATTCACAGGGGTTGCATATCAGATATCTGGAATAAGATACGAACATCACGATTCTCAACAACAGCAAAATCACACTTACGAAGTAGCAGCAAAATAAGTTTACGGCTGCGGTCACCACACCAGGAGGAACTGCATTGAGGGGCCGCAGCGTTAGGAAGGCCGAGGACCAACGCCTGATGGCTGACTCTCTCAAGCGGCCACAGTTGATCCACTGAAGATGGTGGCTGTCTTGGTGGGGTTATCCTGCTAAAGCTTCCTAGACTTGCCGCATCACCCATGAGGAGGAGCGTTCCTGTGCAAACACAAGACAAGCCGTGGCACACTGAGTTTGCATGGCGACGGGGTAAAGGCCACTGCACTCGGGATTGCCCGGTAGGCCAGCCCCGGCGTGGGGTTTCCTAGCCTCCCCAAGGCCCTCCAGATTCCTGTTGGAAACGTACAAATGAAGTCCAGTTGCCTCTCCAGAATACTGAGAAATTGATGACTGTGTTCGGAATTCTTGTCTCCTGTGGCCATGCAGAAAACCGGGAGAGGGTGAGGAGAGAAACGGAAAACAAATGGAACATAGCCTTGGAGGAACTGGCCATGCGCTGTCAGCTGCTGCTCGGGGAGTCCTGACCAGAGCTCAGTGAAGCCACTCATTCACACCACTGCTGCAACTAGAGACAAGTGCTGGAAACAGGAAGGGATTGTCCCGGTGTGGCCAGACCAAGACAAGACAAAGGTCAGAGTTCACACCGCTGGGGTCATCTCAGGATAGCTGTGCCCAGCTCATCAGTGACATCTCACCAGCACACCACAGAGATGCCTGCACACCCGCTTTCAGGGCTGCGCTGCTCACAAGAGCCACGACCCAGGAAGAGCCAGATGCCCACCAGAGAAATGAGTGGCCAGACGCTCAGTACCAACAGGACACAATGACAGGCGGCTTTGAAGACTACCAGAGGCTTTCCCTTAAACTAGAATCACCGGTATTTCTTGACAAGTCCCAGGTGGGGCTCTGACACTTCCCGGAAGGGGTGAGCAGCTGTCATCTCTGAGCCTCTAATGAAGCCCAAACTTGGCTTGAAAGCACCTGATAGGAGCTGGATAAACAGACAGAGCCCCCAGGGAAGTGACAAGATAGTGAAGAGAGTGCGGACTGTTCCCGGGAATCTCACGACTCCATCACAGCCTCTCTGGGAGCCCACAGCTGACAGCGCAGAGGATGCTGGGACACACATCTCGCCTGCTGGAACAGGAAGCTGGCATGGGAGCTAACTCGCTATCTCTCCCCGCTGCTGGGAGGCAGGTGGATTCCGTACGCCACCGCCTGTTTCATGAGGTGTCGGGCTCCGTGAGCCGCGCATGAGGAACACGCTGCCAGCCCGGCTGCTCGCCGCCTTTTGTGTGTTCTTCATTCGAGGAGTCATGCTTGCACACAAAAACCTGTCCTGTCAGGTTTGTGCGTGCGCTCGTTCATGGATGCGTGTGTGTGTGTGTGTGTGTGTGTGTGTGCCCGCGCGCGCGCGTGTTGGGGGCCAATAGATTTTTCTGTGACTACTCCATGTTAAGACAGTTACAGTTGACCCCTGAGAGGGTCATTTTCAACTGTCAACTTTCCTCCTCAGTCTAGACTCATTGGGAAGAAAGCCAGTGTGGGAGAGTGCAGAGACACAATTGCGTGGCCTGTGGGCGTGCCTGTGGGGTTGCCTGACTGTTAATTCAGGTGGGAGACCCCCCTGAAGCTGGGAGACATCATTGGATGGGCTGGGCCCTTCACTGTGTGAGAGTGAAGAGGCTAGCAAGCAGAAGCTGCAAAGAAGCCAGGAGCTTGGGGCGGGGTGGGGGAGGGGGATCTTTCTCTTCTGTGAATATGATGTGACCGGTTGTTTAAGTTTCTGTCTTGGATCCGTCCGAATCCCTGGTCCCCAATAATGGACTGTAACCAGGGACTGTCAGCCAAATAAACCCGTTTTTCCCCATGATGCTTTTGGTCAGGGTGTTTAAGCACAGTATCAGAACGAAGCTAGAACAATCGCTGGCTTTCCTCTGGAGACATAGGCGTTTAACAGGTTTTCTCAGGGTCTGCACAGCAGCAGTTAGCAGCATCCTGGGCCAAGCCAGCCTGCCACTCATCCTTAAGGGGTCCATGAAGAAGAACCAGGGAAGAACAATAGTTGATGGTGCTCAGAAACTGTGTGGAATTCAACTTTTATGTTCTCCAATAGTCTTCTTGGCTCCTGGCCACACTGTGTCAGGGCTGCTGGGGAGTACAGTTTTCGCTACAGCGTCAGCAGAAGTGAGGCCTCAGAACGCGGGGAGCTGCTGTGCTTACCCTCTGGCTTTTCACCCAGTGCTCTCCAGTCCTGGCACGAACCCCTCCGCTATTGTTGCTGACCGTGTTCAGATCCTGAGCTGCAGGTCCCAGCCCACTCCACAACAAGAGCCCTGCCGTGGTGCCCGCCCCGTAGGAAGAGCACAATTCTCTCACGCAGTCTGGCTCTAGTTTGCTTTCCCAGATAAATAGCACTCTGTTACAGCATTTGACCACACTATTATGTTATAACGAGAACTATTGACGTCCCTTGAAAAGCGGGTTCTCACCATCTCATTTCTTTTGAGGGGACAATTAGACCTGTATACAATGAGCTGCTGAGAGTGAGTTTGTGACTATTATCAGCAGGGAGAGGTTTTCCTTCTAAATGTTAAAACAGTCCCCCCTAATTAGTGAGTTATTGTTGAAGACCAAACACAGAATAACACTGCTGTTCTTGGCTTAAATGCATGCCATTGTTACACCCAACTGACCCCAAAGAGCTTCAGAGATGGGCGGGGCAGTGACGAACATACCACCTCGGCTCAGGAAGGAAACAGAATTCAGAACAGTCACACTTGGATTGGCCATTTTTTTTCATTTAATTCTCTGGACCATCTTCTGGGAAGAAGAGAATGTGGGTAAAGGAAGGCCAGACGGCAACCACAGCGACAGTTAGCGAAGGACAAAGAGGAGGTCTTTTTGTTGTGTTCCCCAATTCTACTCAAACTCAGAAACTGTACAAGAGCCTTTTCTGGGGTCTTAGAAACTGTGATGCAGAAGACACTGATTCAGATTCAGATTCTCCAGGGAGTAAGTAACCGCTCCAAGGGTAACAGGAAAAGTGGGTGCTTGCCCGGGCGAGCAGTACCAATGCAGCAGCACGCTCTGAGATGCTCTGAAATGTCAGTGGCGGTGGAGAAAGCTCAGGTGCGCGTGGTCGTGTGTGAGGGTCCCTGCAGTAGGTGTATCCTTAGAGCGACGGAGCCTTTAGTCTCTGGACACATGCCACTGCCTGGTAGCTTCCCATCCTGGCAGTCCTGGTAGTCAGGGCTCGGGCGACAGAAGCACAGCTGCCAGGTGGCAGCCGAGGCCTGAGTCCTCTTTCCACAACAGATACCGTCTCCCTGTGAGAACACTCCCTGAGGGGTCCCCTCACAATCAGCTCCTTTCCCTTTCACCCTTCTCATCCTTTGGCAAAGTGGTAACCCTGCTTAAATACAGTCAACCGATATGTTTTGTTTCCAGTGATTAGTTTTGTCAGTGGGAGACAGGCCGCACGCAGCCCAGGCTGGCCTCGGATTCCTGACCCTCCAGCTTCCCCTCCTTAGTACTTCAGCTGGCCTCTTAATTAAAGACTCTATTGTGAGGGCTAGCGACATGACGGATGGGTGAAGACTCTGGCCACCAAGCCTGACGACCAGACTTCGTCCCCAAGAGCCACACGGTCGAGAGGACCAACTCCTGAAGGTTGTTGTCACCTTCCACACCCACACCAGCACGCATGGAGACTGGGGGGGTGGGGGGAGAGGGTTTGCTCTTTACTCCTGAGGCAACATACTGGTCTTTAAGGCAGTGGCTCCGTAACTCGGGTCTGCTGAGCAGCTGTTTGGAGACTCCACGTCCCTGGGTCCATCCCTCCGTGACAAAGCGGAAATAGAGCTTGTATGTAGCTTGAACCTAGGGACACATTACACACCCATGCAGCATGTGGACAATGGGAAGTGAAAGTTCTCCACGACATGGAAAATTCTAGACCCTGAGAGCTGGAAAATTCCGGTTGTGCCAACAGGTGCCCAGGGCTTTTTCTTGTCGGTCTCTCAGCGTGGGGCTTAGGGAATGGAGTCCCATGAGCTTCCAGTTTGCTTCTCAAATCTCTGCACGAACCACAGCTCCCGCCAGGTCCACTCCCTCACTTTAGCTCGTCTGTCCTCCACCTGCCTAGCTGCTGCCCCCCCCCCCCCGCAAGTGCTCCTGCCTACCTCCGCTTCCTACACTTCGTGAAATCAAAGTTGAACTGATGGCTGCGTCAACACCCTACTTTTGTACTGACTGCGGAAAAACTGCTCTCAAACGGGGAAGACCTTACCTGCCTGGCTGAAAATGTCAGCTTTGCTCCTGAAGACCAAAACCCTTAAAACGCTGGCCTAAGTGGGGAATTCTGGGGCAGAGTGTGAGCCGTTTGCTTGGTGAATCATCTTAGCATAGACTGTGGCTTTTCTGACCCAGCCATGGCGCAGAACTTGGTTTAGGGAATGCTGGCTCCTAGAAACCAGCTTACGTGGCTCATTTCTCAGCTCAGAGCCAGAGCCTCTTCTTAAAGTTTTGTCTTTTAAATCCTATGTCTCGGGGCTGGAGAGATGGCTCAGAGGTTAAGAGGATTGACTGCTCTTCCAAAGGTCCTGAGTTCAATTCCCAGCAACCACATGGTGGCTCACAACCATCTGTAGTGAGATCTGGTGTCCTCTTGTGTCATGCAGGTGTACATGTAATCAGAACTCTGTATAAATAATAAACAAATAAATTAAAAAAAAATTCTATGTCTCCATGCATGTGCGCATGAGTTCAGGTGCCCCAGGAAGCTAGACAAGAGGGCAGCACAGCCCCCGTGCTTGGACTCCCCAACGTTCTAAGAACCAACGCAGGTCCTGGAAGAGCAGCAGGTTCTCTTAGCTGCTGAGCCTTCTCTCCGCCCGAGAGCTGCCCCGATGGGATTTCTTACTGCAGCCTCGTCCTTCCATTGTCTGGTCATCTCTTGAGACACCCCAACACTCACTCAGCTGGAAGGCTGCAGATGTAATGTCCTCCCCTCTGCACGCACTGACCGTGCCACCACACACCAAGCCCTGTTCAGCCTGCAGCGGAGGTTCTCAGAGCATGTGGGGCGCCCCCTGCCCCCGAGGTTCAGGGTCAAGCGTGTGTGGCATGCTAATCCAGGCCTCCCTCCTAAAATGGTCGGTTATGTTTGTAGAACATTAAGCAATATTTCTGTTACAGTTTGGGTGTGAACTATCCCCCGAATGCGCATGTGTTTGGACACCTGATTTGCAGCTGCTGATACTGTTTGGGGAGCTGGGGTGACCTCTAAGGTGGGCATGATGGCTCATGGAGTTGTGGCCCTGAGATGAAGTGCTGGTACATGGGTGTGCAGGAAAGCTTAGGTGTCCCATCCTAGTGTGTGACACGTAGAAGGACTTGAAAAATGTGACAGGTGAGGGTGGGAGGGAAGCTCAGATCAACAGATCCTGGGATCTCATGGCACCTATGGGACACACACTCGAGCTCAGCCTTCCATCCGTGACTGGCGTAGCTCAGCCTGGGAAATGTTCTCACTCAGCCACAGCGTGTTCAGTGGCAGCTGCCAAGATGCTTCGCCAAACCCAGAGGGAGGGCATAACACGAGCCACAGGGATAGGGAACAAAGCTGAGCCTTTGGGAATGGGGGAGCCTGATACACCTTCAAGAGCTGTTTAACCTCCGTGGCATCCCTGCCCACCTTCTTTACCCCTTGGCTGCCATCTGTCCTTGTTCCTCTGTGTGCTGAGATCCCACAGGGGTAAAAATCCATCCAGAGGGAGTCACACGCTTCAGTGTCAGGCTGCAAGGAAGACACCAAGGGGGCTACGGTCAAGGAAGCCAGGGGCTTCTGGCTCTAGCTGTGTTCTTCTGGCTATGGCTGTGGAGGACACACGGACAAGCTCTCTGGAAGGTTCTAGAATAAGACAGCCAGCATCAGAGCCGGGAGTCAGCTGCAGAGCCCGTCAGGGACGTCGTCAGAGGGCTGCGATCCTGCATGGAATCTACAATAGTCCAGTCGTGGCTGTGTTCTTTACGGTGGAGAGTCTGTTCCGTGGCTCTCACAAACATGAAGATGCGCCTTTCTTCATAGAATCGACATCCTGCCTCTTGTTCGCCCCTCCCTCTCAGCTCTCCCTGTAAGATTATGCTGTGACCCTGATGTCTTCCATAAGCTTAGAAGACCCTGACAACATCTGTAGTAAAAACGTCTCTCTCTCATCCTGCTTTTGGCTAAGATCCACCGAGCTCTGTCCTGATGTAACATGGAACGTTGCTGTGCAGAGGCCAATGGTCCGCAGAGTGGCCACCCTGGGCCAGAGCTGGCTTCTGCCACCTGAATTGCTGGATTGGTGTCATGGCTCATATCCACACTGGCGGGAGCCCTTGGGCATGCAGCCCAAGCCGGATGAGTCAGGAGTGAATGCGGTCCCCTCCCCACCCCGTTCCCCTAGAACCTGTCCTTGCCATGTAGCCTGTGTGCCACCTCCTCGGTCATTCAATATTTTATGAATGACACCTTCCAGGCCTTGCTGGCACGGCTGCGCCCGCCTGCCTCCCTGACACCCTGAGGTGTTCTCGGGGACAGGCAGTGCACACCGAGCCAGCCCAGATGGCCCTGGCGCATCCCTCGCTCTCCACCTTGCCAAGCTAGACAAACACAGCCTTTTGACCTCACAGAAGTAGGATGGCTCTGTGTTTTTATCTCCCTGTGAACACTTACGTGGCCTTACCTGGCCATTGCCGACGTCTGCTGCTGGCATGCCAGCTGGGGCCCTGGTATTCCTCATCTTCCCAGGGCTTTCCATCCGTGTGGAAGGACTCCTCCTAACTAGATAGCTCGCAGAAAAGCATGCCTTCTAGTGGCCAGCCGAATCACGAGGCCTCTGAAACCACAAAGCACTGGAGCTGTATGACCCCTGCGGAGGCCCTGGGGGCCACAGAAGAAAGGCAGGGGTCCTGCCTTCCCCGATGCCAAGGCCTCCTGGGAGTGGCTCTGCACTCCAGAAGGGGCTCTGGAACACATCGCAGCAGCATCCCCAGAGAGCTATGGTGTACCCCAAAGAGTGGCTCACTCAGTCACACACAGCCGTAAGGTAGGGAGATGTCAGAAACTGGCTCCCTCCTCTCTCTCTCCCTCCCTTCCCCCTCCCTCCTCCTCTCTCTCTCTCTCTCTCTCTCTCTCTCTCTCTCTCTCTGTGAGTATGTGTATTTTCGTGCATGTTTGTGTCACAGGGATTCTGTCTTCACCTCTCCGGCACGATCACACAGAGATCTCTTTTACTTGGGTTCTTCAGATTGAACTCAAGTCCTTGCATTTACTGACTGAGCCATCCCCCAGCCTCGGAGCCAGGGGCTCTTGTCCTCTATAGTCATAAAGCGAGTCACTATAGCTCCTCCTGGTGCTGATACTGGGTACAAGGTCACAGCAGCACTTGTGGCAAAGCTCCAATGTTGTTTCGCTGCTTCTTTGGTGGAGTGGGCGTACCCTTCAAGGTTGGGACCTCCCAGTGGGGTGCAGGGCTCTGGGGTCGGGCATCTGCTGGAGGCTGGCTCTGCTTCTCTCTCCAATCCTGGGCCCTAGAGCAAGGTGCTCACATCGGTGGATGCCATCCCCTCTACCACAGAGTGGCCTTGACCGAAGGCCCTCCCTCATGAGGCTGCTGAGAGAAAACAAGGCTTGCCAGCACAGAAGCCTTGCACAAAGGCCAGCTGCTCACCCACCTCATTGTGTTGGACCAGTGCCTCGCCAACGGCAATGCTGAAGCACCCACCCTGATCCTGAGCTCAGCAAGTCCTTCACCTACCTGCTCTCTCCCTGCTTCTTCAGCGCCTCTGAATCTCCTCAGAGTTTGTTCTGGAATGGAGACTCTGGAAGGGTACCAGTGTCTCCTGTGTGTCCTCTCTGGCTATGGCAACTTACAGCAGCAGATGGGCTGGGCCTGCAGGCTTGTGGAATACAAAGGGAAGACAGCTTTGCCTCAGCTCCAGCCCCGGCCAGGCCCTGTCCACAGCCCATTGCTCCTGCAGTTCTCCCTCCCCATGCGGCCTCTTTGGAATGAACACCAACCAGTTCTCATGGGAGCCACCCTGAAGCCAGCAAAGGAAGAAGCCAGGGGCCGTGGACTGGCGCAGCTCTGGACCAATCCAGTCAGAAGCTCTACAACCTCACTAACTGGAGGAAACTTGGACCTTGGAGAGTCCTGCTGTGGAGCTGTTACTCCCAAATCAGAACATGCTCTCCCAGAAGAGACACCAGCTCAGAAAACTCAGGAAGCCAGAGAAGTTTGCAAAGTTTGGGAAGCTTGGAAAGTTGCAAGGCACAGGAAGCCCCTCCCCTGCACTACAAAAGCAGCCAATGGCCGCCAGGGAGAGGGAGACCCTAGTGGAGGTGAGAGCAGGTTCTCTTGGAACACAGTTTGTGTGCAATGCCACCGTGCTGGGGTGGGCTTCTCACTGACATGCCGGCCTCTGGCACACCCACGCTCCTATAACCATTAGCCTCGCTCTTGTAAATAACCGAGGTAAACCATTGCTTCGCAAAGCTGGACAAGGATGAAAGGGTTTCCTAGGTCTGTTGTCGGTGCCCCATCCGGGTGAGTAGACTTCTGTTTGCACGTCTCCCCAGGAAGAGTCACACAGCAGATTTGGGGGGTGATTCTGTGTGTTTCCTGGTAAGGGAGCCGCGCGCGCTGACGCCCGGAGGCGGAGGAAAGAACAATGAGCTGAACAGAGACACATGGTGCTTGTCAAGATAAAGCTGGTCAGAGGAGAGAGAAGAATGGTCTAGTCTCCAGCAGAGGAGAGAGACGGGGCTGGGAAGGCAGATCCGCTAATCAGTCTGGACAGGAAATTAATGATGGGTGTGAAATGGCCGAGATACCAGACTCATTTGTCAAGCCCTGTGTCGCTGTCATTAGCATCAGAGCAGGATAGGGTGGGAGTTGTGGAAATCTGAGAAGTGACCAGCTTCCTGCTCTGGCCTCTGCAAGCTGCTTTTCTTATTTTAACCTTGTTTTGCCCAGCCCTGGGGAGGCCTGGCAGACTGTTCTGGATAGAATTGGTAGTTCTGTGAGGTCTGAAAAGGGAAAACTCCATCTTTATAGATTTAACTGCAATTTCTGCAGCAGCCTGAACCCTTTAGCTCAATTCTTCATTTTTCCAACTGACCTTTTCTGGAGGCCATCGGCCACACATCACTTTTATAAGCAAGTTCAAAGACTTTCTCAGTCTTAAGAATATGGAAAAGTCCTGTTTGTCACTTCGGGGCTGGTGGTAACTGCCATATAGGAATCTGCTTTTGGAATTATCCTAACATAGAATCAAGATGTTGAATTTACAGAAACCACTGTGTGTGGCAATCATGAAGCCAGCGGAGAAAAGGCAAGCATCTAGGTATCTGAGAAGTCTCCTTTGATTTCTTTCTTGACTTAACACTAACATCTTGGTACTTCGGATCGAAGGTTGAACGTGCAATGTCAGCCTCCAGTTCACGTGCTTGTACACTTGGTCTCAGTTGGCTGTTTTGGGAAGTGGGTTGACTACTAGAAAATGGGTTGTTGGGCAGGTATACCCTGTGCCCGCTCTCTCTCTCTCTCTCCCCTCCCTCTCCCTGCCTCCCCCCTTTCTCTTTATCTCTCTCTCCCTCTCCCTCCTGCCTTCCCTCCTGCAAATTGCCTAGACTACTCTGGAACCCTGGACCTAACTAATCCTTCCACATCAGCCATCTGAGTCCTGGGACTACATGCATGTTTTCACCTTGCCTGGTGTTTAAAAACCATCATCTTTCCACAGAGTGAAGTTCTTGCTCTGTGGTGGTTCGTCTCCATTGTCAGCTTGACTGAGCTAGGAAACACGCTGCTCATTGTGCCCCTGAGAGCACTGGTGTTTCCTAAGAGGGAAGACTCATCTGAAGGTAGGGAGCACCATTCCTGGGCTAGAGTGCTGGACGAATGAAAAGGAGAAGGCAAGCCAGGCGCCAGCCAGCATCTGTCTCCCTCGTGCGGACACACCGTGACACTGCCTCACACTTTCGTTGCCCACCTTCCGGCCCTGGTGGCACCCCCAAACCACACATTCAACAACCTCCCCGCCCCGTCCTTCCCGAAGCTGTTTGCCATGTATTTTCACAGCGTGAAAAAGCCTGTCTGTGATGACCCACAGGTCTCTCTCTCTTCTCCATCTGCTCCCCACGTTGACTATCTCAGCTTTTAGCATCTCCTCAGACCCAAATCGAGGGTATGATGGCTAGGGAGAGGCTCTGTAGCAAAGAAGCTCAAAACCACACCCAAAGTGTGTGAATCTGCATTCCCAGTGAAGAGTCGCTTCATCCCGTAGTGCTTGGTATAGGATGTCAGCTTTCTCTACAGCAAGGACCATAGCTACTCAACGGCGGTCATCAGGGACCAGCTCCAGCTGTCCCTCTCGGAGGAGCACTGGGACTAAGCCTCAGAGCAGGAGGGGACCCTAGTCTGCTGATCTCCCAGGGCTTCTGAAATAGTGTTCCAGGTAAGAGGAGAGAGATCCAGGCAGACTTTTGTTCAGTGATTGTTGAGTTGATGCATGCATTTGTAGGATGGCGTTAAAATGTTAATGATATTCAAAATAGATGGTCTGTTGTGAATATATAAGTAATCTCATTTCTGTTTTATAGCCACTGAAATTTGGATTATTTTTCCTCAACTTTTTTTTCTCTCTCCATGTGTGTATTCTTCATGGATAAGAAATGAAATTGTCTTAAACCACCCAGGATGGAGCCTCATCTGCCAAGCAGCTAGCAGGTATTAATTGTGAGAGGTCTTAAGAACCAGAACTTGGAAATGAATGTTGCTGTAAGGGAAAAAATGAGACAATGACTCATTGACTGGGTGGAAGGAAACAGAGGGGTCAGGGCTAGGGTAGGTGAGGGTTAGGGTAGGTGAGGATTAGAGTAGGTGGGGGTTAGGGTAGGTGAGGGTTAGGGTAGGTGAGGGTTAGGGTAGGTCAGGACTAGGGTAGGTGAGGGTTAGGGTAGGTCAGGGCTAGGGTAGGTGAGGGTTAGGGTAGATCAGGACTAGGGTAGGTGAGGGTTAGGGTAGGTCAGGGCTACGGTAGGTGAGGGTTAGGGTAGGTCAGGGCTAGGGTAGGTGACAGTTAGGGTAGGTCAGGGCTAGGGCAGGTCAGGACTAGGGTAGGTGAGGGTTAGGGTAGGTGAGGGCTTGGGTAGGTGAGGATTAGGGTAGGTGAAGGTTAGGGTAGGTGAGGGTTAGGGTGGGTCAGGGCTAGCTGAGGGTTAGGGTAGGTGAAGGTTAGGGTAGGTGAGGGTTAGGGTGGGTCAGGGCTAGGGTGGGTCAGTCAGGTTGTAGCTGGGTCATTAGTGAGCCCTGCTGTCGTGGCAAACATTTGGTGATGCCGTGCTTTCTGTGCCCCAGCTCCAGGGAGTGTGCTCTAGCACATAAGTGACCCACCGACCCTCCTGGGAATGACTTCAGGGAAGCATCGAGAGAGAAGCTCTGCTAACATCTGGCCAGATCTTTACAAAGATGATGGAAGAAGAAAGCCCTCAAATGAAGGCCCTCGGAGGCGGGCTACACAACAAAGTCAAACACAGAGGCAAGCTGCAAACAGGAAGCAGCAGTCTGTGCCGAGGTCCGTGTGCTCCTCTCTCTTCCCTTTCACACTCCTCTCACAGTTAATATTCCCTCCTGAAAGCGCTGCTTCCCTGACATCATGGTATTCGAACAATGATAGCATTTGGATTTTCCAGCAGAGTTAACAGTACTGTGCAAAGCAAAAACTGCCAATTGATGGGCTTATTCTGCTTCTTAAATGCATTTCTTGAAACATGGCCCGCTGGATTTGCATAATGTATACTTTGCAAATAAATAACTTATGAATATTTATTTTATTTGTTAAAAAAAGAAGAAAGTTAGGAACTCCAGATAATGAGCAGTAAGCCAAGCAATGGCTGTTTAGTCTTCCAGGTTAGAGATTTGGCTTGTCTGATCCAGTCACCAAGTCTTTAGTCTGGGCACGGAGACACTGAGAGGGCCTTGGTGGCACTCCCTGCTAGGGAAGGTCTTCAGTGAGGCTGCTCAGCAGGGGTGACTGAGGCAGTCAGTAAGAACCTGCCATCTGCTTCAGAGAAGTACAGCGTCAGAGAAACAAGAAGTTCAGACAGGGGCCATTGGTGTGTGCACAAACACGTGACCCCTTTGTCCCCAAATCTGAGTAGTCAAGAGTGTGGGCATCTCCATGCGGCAATCGTGTCTTTATCTTCTATACCCTGAGGCTTTGCCAGCTAGGATCCCTGATGACTCTGCAGGGACAGCCAGTCCTAAAGAGAACAGACCACTCAGGGGTCCGGTGTTCATTTGCAAGCCCATCTTTAATTCTTTCTTACTGACTAAGCCCTTCTTTAGACATTAACCCTTCTCAGATATCCTGCCACAGTAATAGAAGCTGGCTAGGGCACACACAGGTCCCGGAACCTCTCCGCTCTAGCTGCAGCCTGCGGCCTGGAGAGCCACTGTGAATGGAAGGAAGGCTATGGTGTTCTGCTGAGCCTCGTCCATACTGCATAGCTCACAGGTGGCAGCAGACAACTTTCATGGGAATCACGGAGGAACCACGGAGAGCCCTGGAAGGGCTCACCGCCGAGAGCTCCAGGGCTTCAACAACCAGGAAGTGTGAACACGAAACACCCCCCAAAGGAGTTTTTGCTCAAGCCTTGCCCAGCTGGCGGGTCCAGCTGTGTGATCAGCGGAGTCATCCCTTGTGGAGTCATAACTGGAAAGTACTGTTGGGAAGCGAAACCAGCAGGAGTGAGAGGAGGCGGGTCCTGGAGTGTAAGTCCTTCCAGGCCCTGCTCCTTGCCCGCAGGAGCGCAGCCTTCAGGATGGACAGTTGGAGTTTGAAGGCCTCTGCTACACACCAGACATGTGGTTTTGAGCAAGGCTCCCAGTCCCTCTGTCCCTCAGGTCCCCACCCACACAATGGGCACTCTTTGGGGCGAGTGGAGGGCAGTGAGGGTTGGTATTGCTGCAGCTTTGGGAGCAGAGCCCGGTGGGAGTGATGCCAGTGTTTTCTGGGTGCTGATGGTTGGTTTATTTACTCTCTCGACAAGCATGGTTGGGGCTCTGACCATCTGCCGGGCGTGCTGCTCCACACGCAGCGAACCAGCAAAACACTGGTGTGACTAAGGGTGAGTAAACAAGGATTTCCAGGCCATATTGTCTGTGACAGGATACACTTGGGAACAACCCGATGTCTCCAAGGAAGAGACTAGTTAAATAAATTATGCTACAGCAGTAAAGGGGAATAAAGTGCTGGCTCCAAGGGGCGGAAACAGACGCTTCTAAACGCACCGAAATGTGAAGAGGTGTTTATAATGCTCTCCCCCGCCCCAGGGCCTTTGCCTTTTCTGCTCTTTCTGCCGGAAAACCTGACAGGGCAACTGCTCAACAGATGAGTGCGAGATGAGTGAGAGTAACTGGAAAAACCCATTGTAAAGCAGCACAGATTATAGTTTTACTCTCTAGATACATAAACAGTAGATAGAGTTGAGAACGATACCAAATCTTACAATGGTGATGACTGCTTAATCAGATTTTGGGTGGTATTGGCCTCATTCTTTTTGCTTACCTGTGTTCTCTGGCTTTGATCTAACCATGAACTTTGTTTTTTTCCTGAAGAGCAGTTTACTTTTAAATGAATGTTCTAGGCATAAAAGATAAAACGCAGTTCATTCCCTACATAGAAATAATAAACCAGTTGTGTGTGGGGAGGTAGGTGAAAGCATTTGCCACGCAAGCCGGAAGCCCCATGTTCAGGCCCTGGAACCCTTGTAAAAGGGCCACACGCAGTGTTGACTGTGATCTCAGCCCTCCTGAGGCGAGGATGGGAGAAGCTCTCGGTCAATTACCCCAAACGACACAGCTCAGCAACCGAAAGAACAAGAGAAAAGCTGTCCCAAAGCAGGGGTACCCCTCCCCCCAAAAAGTAATAACAAATAAAATAAGTTATAATAGTCGAGAAGCTGGAACGGCAGTGTGTATTAATGCTTGTCAAGCACTATGCCACCAGCCGAGGTGTATTTATTGCATGAGAGGTTTTAGTAAGAGCCACCACTGGCAGCCAGGCACAGCGGCACACATCTGTAATCCCAGCCCTCGGGGAGGTGGAGGCAGGTGGATCTCTGTGAGTTTGAAGTAGGTCTGGTCTACAAAGAGAGTATGATCAAAGCTACGCAGAAAAACCATGTTTTGAAAGGAAGGAAGGAAGGAAGGAAGGAAGGAAGGAAGGAAGGAAGGAAGGAAGGAAGGAAGAAAAGAGGGAGGGAAAGAAGGAAGGAAGGGTAGCCCTTATAATGATTTGATTTGGGTCTATAGTTGTGTGTGTGTGTGTGTGTGCGCGCGCAATATCTGTTCTTCTATGTCTGGTTTGTATCACTTAGCGTCATGACATCTTTGTACGTCATCTGTCTGCCAGAGCTTCTTAGGGTGGAGTGCCACTGTGCATCCTATGATATTGCACTTACACTGTGCTGTTGTCTGTTGGACCCATGTTAGCTTCCCAGGTGCTCCAGGGAGCCACGCTTCTGTGAACGCAGGAGCACAGACTGTTTGAGTCCCTGCTTCCTACCTTGGGGGATGGAGACCCGGATGTGGGCCTTCAGGAGCCTGTGGAGCTTCTCCTCCACCTTTTGAGGATCTGACCTAGTTTTCCACAGTGGCCAAGCCAGAGCCCTTCAGACTCAGGAGGGACCAGCCCGCTGCCATGTACCCTGACCCCTATCTTCCTTCCTCCCTCCCGGACCTCCCATTTAGCACCCATACCTCTCGTTCCCTTGCTAGAGTCTCAGAGGACAAAACAATGAACAGTTTCAGGAACCAAAGCCTAGGCACAAGCAAGACTGGAGAAGAGCAGAATGTCACAGCGCAGGGTCAGGCTTCAGTAAACTGCTCTTCCGCAAGCGGTGCCATCTCACCTTCAGAACGCTCCCCACCACAGAGTGTGTCCACAAGGGACAGAGGGGTAGGAGCACAGCTCCCAGCACCCTGTGCTCCCTGCCCTCAGCGGCAAGTGTGCCTCTCAGTGTTTGTCGGGGTTAGCCTCCCTAGGGCACATGAGCAGATGCTGTTGCCAAGGCTTCGCAGAAGATGCTGGCAAAGCAGAAAATCACACAACAGTGCGGGAGCTTGACTCTCGTCGACTCTTTTGTCATCTCTGTCTCCCTCTCCTTGCCAAGACATGATAGCATCCTCCTGTCAGGGCTGAAGCATCCCAGTCCACGAGTGGCCATTTCGGAAGCTGAAGAATTGGTAAGTCGTCAGGGAACGTGTGTTCCAAATGACCTCATAGATTGACTGGGAGATTTCCCTCAGTGCCCCCTGGAGGGTCCCTGCTCTGTTTATGATTTCCTCAGAGATGTTTATTCTCCATGTGACATCTGGAATGTACGGCTGCCCGGCCCAGCCTCTGCTCTCCTCAGAGCTGAAGTGGACATCACCAGCAGACGCAGGGCAGCGAGGAAGCAGGGTTGCAGGGGCTTTGGCTCCCCCGCAGCCACCCATGCGATAAATTGCACACCTGCTCCCCTCACCCACCCCCTCACTTCCTCTCTGGGAGGGGACCATAGCTGAGGGGCAGGGGAGCAAGGCTCTGCACAGCTGCACTCCTGGTACCTGCTTCCCACCATCGTCTCCGCTGGGGCGAATGCCAGGCCGTGAGGAAGCCTGGATGGGCCAGGTGGCTGCAATTTGCCAATCTCCCTACTCCTGCCTTTCCCATCCGCCTCATCCACAGCTTGTCTAGGAGAGACTCTGCTTCATGAATAGACAGAAATCAGATGCCCGACAAGGGCAGCTGGGAGAAGAAATGTTTTCCCACCGTGAATACACTGCTCAATGTCTCTGACGAGGGACTAGCAGCACCATACAATGGTGGGGAGGGGCTTAAGTGTAAGTACTGGGGGTCTCCTTCTCACTGCATTGTGTGTGCACAGGTGTGTGTGTAGCAGAGGTCAGCTCTGGCTGTGGTTCCTCAGGCACTTCCCGTCTTGTGGTCGGAACAGGCTCTGCTGTCCGCTTGGGACTCACCAAGCAAACCAGGCTGGCTGGCTGCACAGCCAGCCCCGGGGATGGCCTGCCTCTGCCTCCCCAGAGTTGCCAGTGCATGTTGCCAGGCCTGGTTTGCCTATTTGTTTCCTAAGCATGGGCTCTGGAGATCAAGTTCAGGTTCCGTATGTGCTCAGTGGGTGCATTTGCTGACAGGACCATCTCCCAGGGTCCTGAAAGTAGACCGTGCACAGGAAGGGCTTAGATCCTCAGGCTGGAACCCCTTTTCCACTGTAGTATGCTCCAGGAGCACACTGTGGTCCGCTCACTAGCTAGTGGGACGGCTCCTGACCGCTCGTGTCCCTGTCCTCTTATTAAACTCCACCACATGGTTCATATTATCAGGGTTCTAGCACTCCCAGCTGGTCTTGCTGCCGGCAGCCAGGCTCTGCCTGACAACCCATTTCATTTCCTCTGCCTCCTTCCTGAACTCAACAAAATGAACAGGGATGCCACAGCTAGTTATGTTTTATAATGCCACAGTATGTTGCCTGAGATGTAAAACAAATGCATTTGCCAGTGATAACACGTTCATTTAATTTAGATGCTAAATACATAATGAATAATGCCATCAACAAGGTGGGATGAGGAAGTGAGCCCATAATTCCTCACACTGTTCAAGGAGGAAGTCACAGGAACAGATTAAGGCTTCTAGTAGGATTACCATGCTTGAGCGAAGCAGAGAGCCACAATTTCCTTCAAGAATGTCATTTGCTCCTATTAAAGTCAACAACTCTAATTCAAACCCATAGGTACATTCTGAAAAGCACTGCTCTGTCTCCAGTTCCAGTATGACTGACCTCCTAAGCTTTCTTGTGAATTCCTAGATCCTTTGAAACAGAGGTCGCCATTAGTGGGCCTCTGCCCAACAGCTGTCGCAGACAAGGAGGCAGAAGAAACTGTCATGAAGTACTCAGGTTCGGAGGACAGCGGGAGACAGCGCAGTGACCTAGTCTGAACATCATGACCAACACCAACCTGAGGAGAAACATTTATCTGGTTTTCACTTCCAGGTTACAAGCCAGCACTGAGGGAAGTCAGGGCAGGAACTGGCTTGCTTCCCCTGGCTTGCTTGGCCCACTATCTTACACAAAGCAGACCCACTGGGCCAGGAGTGGCCCCGCCCACCCCACCATGTGGCAGGCAACCTCCTGCATCAATTAGCAATCAAGAAAATGGTCTACAGACATTCTCCTAGGCCATTCTGATCAAGGCATTCGCCCAGCTGAAACTTCCTCGGTTAACTACGGCATGTGTTAAGCTGGACACTGAGAGCCACAGAAATATTACACCTTTTAGGAAAACTATGTCTAGAAAATAGACTAACTTTATTGGTGTGTTTATCGTAAGAGATCAAGGTAATTAAGGAAGTTGACCTGTTGTTCTGATGAAAAAATTTTAAGGACAGAAAGGCTTATTTTGGCTCCCAGTTCCAGGGAGATGGTGTCCGTTATGGCTGTTAGTCATCACAGCAGGAGCTGAGGTGGCTGGCCACAGGGTACCAACAGTCAGGAAGCAGAGAGAGACAGGAAATGGGTCTGGGCTATAAAACCTCAAGGTCCACCCTCAGTGACCCACTTCCTGTCCTGAAGGTCACACAGTCCCCCAAAACAGTGCCGCCGGCTGGGGAACTGAGTATTCAAAAACATGGGACTGTGGGGACAGTTCGAATTTAAACTACAACAGACGGTTTTTAGTCAACCTTCCTGTAAAAGGGTGTCTGTGTAAAGCACACGCTCCTCTCTGCCTGGCTTCTCCCAGCCAACCAGACCACGCAGTACCCAATTTGGCAACATCTCTGGGGACTCCCACAGAAGGAAGGAGCAAGCCTGAGGCTGGCGGTGTGTGCAAACGCATGGTAAGTCTTACAGCCGGGCCTTCTGCTCACCTGCCACCACCTGCCACCCAGCCGCTTCCTGTGGTGGCCTAGGCAGCTGACGAGGTTGCCATGGCTTTGGGAGGTTGGTTCTGTGGATGCTGGGCATCCAGGTGGCTATGTGGTAGACCTAAGGACCTCAGGGATCTGTTTCCTAGAACATCTGTTCCTGTTTCCAAAATAAGGTTTGGATAGCTCAGGTCGTCTAGCTCTGCTAGAAGGTGCCTCGGCCTCTGAAGCCAAGCTCTGAGGGGTCACCCCAATACACAACTATGGGGGTCACCCCAATACACCCTTGGGAGGCCACCACAATATACAACTTTGGAGTCATCCCAAGACATAGCTCTGAGGGGTCACCTGAATACAATACACAACTCTGGGAGTCAACCCAAACTACAACTGTGGGGTCACCTGAGACATAGCTCTGAGGCAGCACCCCAAGACACAGCTCTGGGGAGATCACCCTGAGACACGTCTTTGAGGGACTGTCTCTGAGTCCCGGCTCACGGAGGCAAGCCTGGTATAATTTCTTTTGTGTTCCCTGAGTGTCCGTAGCTGGTGATCTGAAACCTGACCGGGGCTTAAGCCTGACCGCCAATCTAGCAGAGCCGAGCGGTGGAGTCACGTACTGTGAGTCTCCAAGCCTGCTGATCTGAATGTTTTAGTATTCTCAGTGACCTTGGCGTGTCGGGATGACAGGCTAGAGGTGGGTGATTAACCCGTTTGGGAGAATGGAGACAGGTGGCTGCTCTCTTGATTCCCACAGTAAAAGTCAGAGAACATTGACTTAGTCAAGCCCTACCCAAAGTGTCCAGGGAGGTAGTGTGGGTTGCAGGTGGCCTGTCCTAACAGAGGCAGGAAGCATCAAACTCTCAGACCTTCACCCTACAAGTAGATTTCCCCGACTGTCATTTACCTTTCTAGGAGATCTTCTTTTTTTATTTTTAAATTTTTTTATTAATTTCAATTTATTCATTTTTGTACCCCTCCCTCACTCCTTCCCAATCCCTCCCTCTTCTCTTCCCATGTCCCTTCCCCAGTCCACTGATAGAGGAGGTCCTCCACCCCTTCCCTCTGACCCTAGCTTAACAGGTCTCCTCAGGACTAGCTGCATAGTCTTCCTCTGTGGCCTGGTAAGGCTGCTCCCCCCTCAGGGGGAGGTGATCAAAGAGCCAGCCCCTGAGTTCATGACAGAGACAGCCCCCGTTCCCCTTACTAGGGAACCTATTTAGAGACTGAGCTGCCATGGGCTACATCTGAGCAGGGGCTCTAGGTTATCTCTATGCATGGTCCTTGGTTGCGGTGTCAGTCTCAGAAAAGATTCCTGTGCTCAGATTTTTTGGTTCTGTGGAGCTCCTGTTCCCTCCAGGTCTTTCTATCTCCTCCTTCTTTCATAAGATTCCCTGCACTCTGCCCAAAGTTTGGCTATATGGATACAGAAATCACAACGGAATACTACTTAGCAATTAAAAACTAGGAAATCATGAAATTTGCAGGCAAACTGTGGGAACTAGAAAAGATCACCCTGATTGAGTTATCCCAGAAGCGGAAAGACACACATGGTATATACTCACTTCTAAGTGGATATTAAACATATTATACAGGATAAACATACTAAAATCTGTACACCTAAAGAAACTAAGCAAGAAGGAGGACCCTGGGTGAGATGCTCAATCTTCATTCAGAAAGGCAAATGGGATGGACATTAGAAGGAGAAAACAGAAAAAAGGACAGGAACCTACCACAGAGGGCCTCTGAAACGCTCTGTCCTGCACTGTATTAAAGTGGATACTGAGGCTCATAGGATCTTCTCTTAAAACAAACAAATGTTTTGTGAGCTGCTCAAGCAGTTACCTCAATGAGGCCATATGTTTCCTCACCTCCAAGAAGGGCACAACAGGATTTCCTGGAGCCAATGCCATACTGTGCCACTGTGTTGATGCCAACCAGGCTTTTGGTAGGTCAGGCATGGGCTGTGCTGGTCAGGGCTGGGCCATGTTGGTCAGGCCTGGGCCGTGTTGGGCACTCACCTGATGGGTGTGTTTCTCTGGTATTCCTGGAAATCCTCAACCCTAACACGTACTCTCCTTTTGCTTAAGTTGACCCTCTGCAGTTGAAGCATAAAGCAGGCTGCAGATAGAGAGGCTGAGGTGAATGGGATTCTGGGGTTGACTAGCTAGGGACCAGCTGATACCTGACGGTGAGGCACTGTGTGGGCCACAGAGGTGAGAGCCGAGTTTGGCTCATGGGGAGCACAGAACAGGGCAGCTTCTGGTACAGGCTGACAGGAAGGCACCATGAGTACAGAGCTCATGGGATGAGGAGATGGCTCAGTCACCAAAGCACTTGCCTTGCAGATACACACACACACACACACACACACACACACACACACACACACACGTCAGAACTTTTGTGGCCTGTTTGCTTCTTACTGCTAAAGCGCCTGATGCAGAGAACAGAGACAGCTCTCAGCGAAAGGTGAGCTTGGCAGGCTCACCTCAAGATGGCCCTGTGGACCATCACCCTGGCCCTCCATCCCCAGACCCTGATGTGCACACTTCCATCCCTCACATCCACACCCAGTCCTCCTCCTGCCTGCACGGCTCCCCTAGTCCACCCTAAGCTAGCTCTCCCCTCCCCCCCAGCGGGTTAAACACGCTCATTTTTAACCGTGTGAAGAGGGGTCCCTGCCCGTGGAGCATGCTTAGTCAAGTCTGCAAGCCAGCCGTGAAGCCACAGGACATGCACGGGACACTTCTGGTATCTTTACAGAATAGAAACCACAGACAGCGCTCCACGTGTCTTCACTCATGCAGGTGCCCACTGCATCTGTGGCCAAACCTTATAATGAAGTGCCCAAGGCTTGCACGGAAGACGTGGACACTTGGCGGGGTGTCCTCGCTGACAGTGTGGCTTGTAGGCCCCGACTACCACAGGCGCCGCAGTACGAGGGTAGCTAAGTGCCAGACGAATGGGGAACGGCGACACTACTGCAGAGTGGGAGGGATTGAGTTTTACACACAGACTTTAATCCTGGATCCACCACCTTTCACAGCCTCACTTAGTATTCCTGAGGCTCAGCTTTCTTCATAAAAGAAAGTCAATATACCTATCTTTTGAGTGTGACTGACTGGATTAAATAGGAAATTAATGTGGTCGTTCTTTGTAACTACTGAGCTCCTGTATTCAGGCATTCCTCACAGGCCTACTCAGTGTCTCTGCATTAAATTCCGGGAACACAGCCATCACGATGGAAGGCAGACATGCAACAGTTAATTGCACAGTGTATATAGTTTGGTTGACTCTGAAGCCTCTTTTTTCAATGTGTGTGTGGGGGAGGGGTGCCACAGCATGTACACGGAGGTCAGAGGCCAGCCTTGACTGCTGTTCCTCAGTCCCCACTCTGTCTGAAGTAAGATCTCTTTTGTTTCACTGCTATGTGCACCAAGCTAGCTGGCCTTTGGCTTTTCAAAGATCCCCTTGTCCCCACCTCCCATTTACCTTAAAGAACCCTGGGGTCACCCTGGGGCATCATGATGTCTGGCTTTATGGGGATGCTGTGATGCTGAGGATGCTGAGGATGCTTGATGCTGAGGATGCTTGATGCTGAGGATGCTGTGATACTGAGGATGCTATGATGCTGAGGATGCTAGGGATGCTGAGGATGCTGGGGTTGCTGCGATGCTGAGGATGCTGAGAATGCTTGATGCTGAGGATGCTGTGATGCTGAGGATGCTGCGATGCTAAGGATGCTAGGGATGCTGAGGATGCTAGGGATGCTGAGGATGCTGAGGATGCTGAGGATGCTGTGATGCTGAGGATGCTAGGGAT